>NC_086325.1:15748284-16079847 GCF_036172605.1 Pelobates fuscus
CAGATAGGGTCCGCATGTCCTCTTTTGTCGCCATTGTTGCAGCCAGGGCTCGGATGTCCTCACTAATGTCTGCCAGCGAGGGTCCGATAGGCTCAGAGGTGAGTGAGCGGGTCGGGGAGTCGGCTATATTGGCGCCCGCCGCCTCGTGATGCCCGGTCGTCGACGGAGCAAGGTACCAGTCCATGGGTCCCGTCTGAGAGCTGCTGGGGTGGTTCCTGGGTGTCTGGGAACCGTCCGGGGGTTTTGTGCGCCCCATTCTCGTGCCTTGCTACTGAATTAGCTTTGCTATGGTGGCTGTGTGGGTCAGAGCTCTCCTCCTAAGCAGCCATCTTCTTTCGCGGCCAGACCACGCCCCTGAATATCAAATATTAGAGGGAACGGATTATTACATGGCACGGAATATCACAATGAATGAATTCTGACAGGAACCGGAATATCACAAGGAACTGATTATGATGGGGGAACGGATTATGACAGGGAATTTAATTTTACAGGGCAGGGATTATCACAGGGAATGGAATATAATAAGGGAACCGATTTTATTACAGGGAAAGGATTGTTACAGAGCTTGGAATATTAGAGGGAATGGAACATGACGGGGAACCGATTATTACAGAGAATAGATTATAACAGGGCACAGGTTATTACAGGGGGAACGGATTATTACATGGCACGAAATCTCACATGCAGAAATGTCCCATTTTAAATAAGTGGCCCAATTTCCCCATTGCTAATGTTTATTAAATAGGACATTGACCCTACTATTACAGATTCAAGGCAAAAATAGCTCAATTGGGAACTTTGCACACATGCCAAAAATATTTTTAGATTCCCACCGGTCAATCAATTCTTAAGCATAGACTTCTGTTTTGTAGAATTGACTGACCGTTAGGGCAGGAGAAACCTCTTCCAGTTTCCATGCATAACGATCACTGCGCATTGTTACTCTTTAGCCAACTCTAAGGGCGCTTGCTTGTGATACAATGTCGGCACGCTGTCAAGATTGGCTTGTTTGGGAAAGTGTCCCCAAGCAGAACAAATGACATTGGACTGGAGGTGGTTGTTAAGAAGTGTAACACCCATTCCTAAACTGAGGGCATGGTACTGCTGGACCCGAGGTGAGTTCATATCTAAATATTTATGTTTACAGTGAACCTATAACAACAGATTATACAAACAAAAAAGTGCACACTTAACCAGAAAGGTGAGATCAGGCTCTACACTTAAGTGGAGGATTCCCTTAGCCTTCACAAACAATCACATACAAAGAAATACAATATAAGTGGAGCACTGAAATACCTGTACAGTTGTAAAATCGATATATATAGATGGAACCGTAATTATAATAGCCTGTAAATGATAAATAACCAAATCATAGTGCAGACATATGTAATAAAAATGTGTGGTAGAGTAAAACACACTATAAATTTTGAACTCGCAAAGATAGAGCCAAAGGGTCACCTGGCTCTAGTGGTATGCGCCTCGGGATCTTAAAGAGGGGATCCACTACCCTTTCTTTATCTCCTCCTGATATCTTCCACTCCCACTGGATAGGTAAAGATGCAAATAGGAAGGTATCCAAATAATCAGGAAGGAATTTATTCAATAAAATAAAGAGTAACAATGGAAAATATCAAAGATTCAATTAAATCAAAATAACATAAAATAAGTCCTTTAAATCAAACCAAAACGCGTTTCGCCAATAGCTGGCTTCCTCAGTTGGTGTAAATTTTCGAAAAAGGGATCACTCTGGGAACCAATAAAGCAATTCGGGTTTGTTTTTTTGTCATGTTTTCCATTTCAATAATAATAACAACCCAGCAGTAAGATAATTAAGTAAACCAAGCCTGTGCGGCCATCGATGCTCAGTCGGATATTTTATTATGTTTGTATGCTATTGTTATGCCGTATAGTGTATTTGACTTAAACTCTCTCTCTTTTTTTACATTTCCTTCAGAGATTCTCATATTTCCTATCGTAACCATGGCAACTGCTTTGGCGACCACAACCCGCAGGAAGAGAGAAAAGGGCACACCTTTTGAAGGTACCCCACCATCACCGCCAGTGGACCAGCATAAAGGAAAGGTGTGGAATTATTATACCAAGCTACGTGGCACGTGTGTGGAATGTAATGTCTGCAGGAAACAACTCTCAATTCATAACAGCACCACCACTCTGAGAGAGCATCTCCTGAAGTGGCACAGCTCCTGCACCCCTAAAATCGCAGAGGAGCATGAGCAGGACTTTCCCAGCCAGGAAGTGGCGCCCAAGAGATTAAAGCAGACACCACCAGGAAAAGAGTCATGCCCATCAGATTCTGAGAGCAGGACCGGGGTAATAGCAGATCTTGTATTAGAAATGGTATGCCGTGATCTTCATCCTCTGTCTGTGGTCGAGGGTAAAGGGTTTGGTCTCCTCCTTGAGTATTTTGAGCCTAGTGTCAATCTCCCATCATCTACACAGCTATCTGGCCTCCTATGCCATCGATACAATGTAATGAAGCAACAGCTGAGATGTCACTTGCAGGACTCCAAGGCCATAGTCCTCTCTATGGAGAGTTGGTCCTCTTGCCTTAACCATCCATGCCAGGCCATTACTGCCAACGTCATCGATGGTGAGTGGAATTTGGCACAATACATGTTAGGATCCCAAGAGCTCCATACAGGCAAGACAGAAGATTGCTTAGTTGAGAGACTGTGTTCTGTTGTAGGAGAGTATGACTTGTCCAGAAACCATGTATCTTGTGTTATGCATGACCAATTAGCTTCCATGTTGGCTCATGCTGACACCCTAAAAGACACACATGGCTGGACCAGTGTGTGCTGTGCCGCCCATGTCCTGCAGCTATGTGTTCGTGAGGGGCTTGAAATCCAAGACGTTAAAGAAGTATTGAGTGCAGCAAGAGGCTTGGTAAGTTATCTCCAACAGGATCTCCCAGCCTCCACCTATCTCAGTGCCAGGCTGGAGTCCATGAACAAGGCCAGGCCTGTAATGGACACAGAGTCCTGCTGGATCACAACTCTACACATGTGTCAGAGTTTGCTGAACATCAAGTGGGCCATCCTTTCCGTTATGGAGGACCAGCTTGTACAGAATCTGTCTAAGCAACACTGGGATCTTCTACAGGACTTGGTGTCCGTGCTAAAAATTGTATGGATTGCAACCATCTTCCTGCAGGAGGAGCAGAACACCTCTGTGTCATCTGTAATTCCATGTGTCCACGGTATCTTAAATGCCTTTACTCACTTTTCAGAAAATAGTAGCAGCATTGGGAAAGCTTTTGTAAATCAAATACGGGTTGAGATGTGTCGCCATTGGGACATGGTGAATGAAGCAAACCTTTTGGCTAGTCCAGCTGTAGTTGCCTCTTTTTTTGATCCTCGCTACAAAGAGTTGAGGTTTCTTAAGCCTGAAGCTAGAGGAGAAGTGTTCAGCAAAGTGATAAGTCTCCTGTCTCAGACCTGTGACACCCAGCCTGGGTTATTGTTAGATTCTGGGGTTGAAGAGACATTTGACCAGTGTCTGCAGAGGGACACATGTTCCCGTGTAATGCATGACAACTTGTATGACCTTCTCCTTGGGAAGGACCCAACCGAGATAATGCCAGAAGCTCGTCAGCAACTGGAAAGCTACATAGCAGAACCCGTCTGCAAGCGAAGCACTGACCCGCTAGTCTGGTGGAAGAACAATCACCACCGATTTCCAGAGCTTGCTAGGCTTGCCCAACAATATTTGATCATACCTTCCACAGCAATACAACCAGAACGTGCCTTCTCTGCCAAACAGGGAACGGTGGAGCAGCGCAGAGTCTTCCTGGAACAGAATCACATGGACCTTCTCTTGTTTATACATCATAACATGGACTTATTGGACCTGCCAAAAAAGCAATGACTCTGTTTCTAATTTGGGTGGATTTCTATGTGGTCTGCTCCCAAACCCCAGACACAAGACAATACAATAGGTGGCTAGGAACCATTGCGCTGTTGGCTGTCTATCCACGCTGGTTTACAAATCAGACTTTGGACTCCTCAGCCAGGGCTGTCTGCTTTTAAGTACTTCTCTGGCTGAAGAGTATTGTATGCCTTCTATGGCTCTGGCATCACTCTCAGCCAGCAGGTTTCTTCAGCCTCATTCTAGCCGTCTTGTTGATTTTATAACACACATCACCTTTAGTGGTTTTCACTTGTCTCATACATGCACAGTTTTATAAGCTTTTTTTTCCACCCACCGAGCTTGAAAATTGAGGAATTAACTTGTAATTTATTTTGTTTCTATTTGAAGGACATTTTTCTATATAAAAAAAAAAAGAAAGAAAAGAAAAAAAAGCCTAATATCACTTAAATAAAATAAATTCTAAACAACACACAGGATAGGTTTGGATGTTTACGGGGTAATAATTTGTGCCAATAATGATTATTAAAAAGGAATGCTTTTAGAAAAAAAAAATTCTTTATCTGAGTTTTCTTGATAAAACAGACCTCAGGAAGATGAACTGGTAGACACGGAGTGACATGGGAGAGAGTTCCGGGAACAAGTGAAAAAAATCTAAACCCATGTTTACACATTCTGTACGTTTAACTTTAATTTCAAACTGATTAGGGATTGTGATGAATTAACTGGTGAATTGTACAAAATAAAACAATCTCCCGCTGTTATCTCCCAGATATAATTCACAAAGGGAAATGGCCACAAATGGTTAATATAAATAAAAGCGTATAACATATTAATAAACACAACACACTATAATTAATTAGATCCTGCAGCATAACAGGGCCTAGTTTGGATGAAAACACAATTATTTGGGACTTTATCAAAAATCACTAGCTGCGTACTCTTCATTTTATTGGGTAGAACGTCATTAGCATTAAAACTATTTGTAAAATGCTGAAACATATAATAAAACTCACCAATAAATCAGGAAACCTTTAATATATGGACAGACAGACACGTATATGCTTTTCTACTGCGCCAACACAGCAGCAGCGTGCATGATGGGAAATGGTCAACAGGAACAGACATAAAACTTAGCAATAATATAACTGATGAACAAAACCCCAAATGTTCTTACGGTATCATTTATAGCTTTTTAATGGATTTTCCTATTTTTAAAAATGTAATTATATTCACGTTTTTAGTGCAACCCTACAATATAAAATATTGAATAACCCCCATGTATGTGCGTGTGTAGTGTACTTAAATTAGAGCTAGACTTGTTTATGTAAATTTTCCTTTAGTTACAGAAGCAAAAACCGATATTTTCAAACCCGAAATTGCAATGTTTTAGAACATTTTTCAATCACCAGTCACTAGGAAAATTATGATTTTCTACATAATGATTTATTCTTGATAGTTGTAGTAATTTTAAAGGAACACTTCAAACGAAAATGTTTGTTTTCTATCAAATTAGTAGATCTCTAAAAACAGCTTGCAAAAGATCTCATGTCTGCATCATCTGTGAACCCTCCCCTTTTTATCCAAATCAGACTTTCAGGCTGTGCTGGAAAATGACCAATCAGAAGCATTTCATTTTAAAAAAATCCAATATATATATATTTTAATGTTTTAAACCTACTCTGTGTATTGCTCGTTGTTTCCGACTATTTCCTGTCTGTCTCTGCTCCACCACTTGCCACTTATCAAGAGACACAGAAATCGCGTAGATATCACAGCTATATGACATAATATTAGACAATTAACCACATTTCAATAAATCTCTTAAACTGGCCATGTTTTAAACCCAGTCACTATTTAATAAATTGTCCCTCGGAAATGACACTGCAAACTGTTGTAGAAGAAGAGGTGCCTGGCTCGGGACCATTTGTTTGGTCTCTGGCTGCAGTGGCTGCATTACAGAGCATCACACACACATTGTTATGGTTTCTGTGAGCTGCAATGTAAGGGTTAACTCTGTACCACGAAGTACAAACAACATCAAATAAAGCTCATTTTAAAACTAAGCAGATCTATATATTTAGTGGAAGAACAGACTGGGGGAGAAACAATTGGTTTCACTGAATGAGGAACCGCGAACAGTGGTGTATCCTGGTTTAGTGCTGCCCTAGGCAGGACAAATCTCAGGCGCCCCCCCTCCCCCCGCGCCACCCCCACCCAACCTTTCCCCCCGCCCCGCATTCTAAATACACACACATTCACTGACAGATACGCATACACTAGCTAACAGAAACACACACACACTAACAGACTCACTCACACTCAGTAACAGACAAACACACTCCCTAACAGACACACACTAACAGACACACACTCACTAGCAGACACACACACTCACTAACATACACACACACTCACAGGCAAACACACAATAACAGACACACACTCACTAACAGACACTAACAGACACAAACACTAACAGACACACACACTGGCACACACTAACAGACATACACACACTAACAGACACACACTCACCCACATTAACACATTTTTTTATTTTTTTTTAACACTTTTTTAAAATTTATTTTTAACACATTTTTTTAATTTATTTTTAACACATTTTTTTTACATTTATTTTTAACACGTTTTTTTACATTTATTTTTAACACATTTTTTTTTATTTAACACCCCCAGCCTCCTTACCTTTGGGAATGCTGGGGAGGGGGGGGGGGGGGTCTCTTCCTCCCTGGTGGTCCAGTGGCTGCTGGGCGATTGGGCGGCACTGCCTGGCTGGCGGCCGGCGAGGGAGGGAGCACTTCCCCTGAGCTGTCTGCTCAGCTCCCTCGCGCGCCTCAGAGTGCGGCTGGCGAGGGAGCTGAGCAGACAGCTCAGGGGAAGTGCTCCCTCGCCGGCCGGCCGCCCGCCCGCCAGGCGGGCAGTGCCGCCCGATCGCCCAGCAGCCCATCCGGCATATCTGTTAGCCGCAAGGCTAACAAGACATTTGCCTTGGGCATTTGGGGGGCGGCTTTTTTTGCCGCCCCCTGGAAAATGCCGCCCAAGGCAAATGCCTTGTTTGCCTCGCGGCTAATACGCCCCTGACCGCGAATGCTTAAATGAAGGAAAACTAGCACGTTGGAGATTTCCTCCTAAAGTTTGCAATTCTCCCCATTCCCAGTACAGATTGCTTTCTACACACCCCACAGGTTATATAGTAAGCAAGTGAACAACCCGAAGCCAGAAACATTATCCACATCACGTCCTAAAATGACTTTTATTGTACAAAAGTAACTTTCTAACAATTATAAAGGGACAAACAGAACATTAACATGTCATTTCTTGCGCAGCCTAGAATCACAGCAAATTGGGAAAAGGCCTAAACTGGTAAAGATTGTGCTATTTCAAACAATCACAAGATATTCAAATATGGATAAGTGCTGAAAATACTTAAACCGATTAATGAAATGGCATAAATAGATACAGGAAAACAGCTTGTGCATAGATAAAACAAAGTATAAAGGATAGATGTGTAACATATACAGACAACAAATAAACCAGGATAAAATATACAGACAACAAATAAATCAGGATAAAATATACAGACAACAAATAAACCAGGAAAAAATATACAGACAACGAATAAACCAGGATAAAATATACAGACAACAAATAAACCAGGATAAAATATACAGACAACAAATAAACCAGGGTAAAATATACAGACAACAAATAAACCAGGGTAAAATATACAGACAACAAATAAACCAGGATAAAATATACAGACAACAAATAAACCAGGATAAAATATACAAACAGACAAACCAGGATAAAATATAAAAACAACAGACAAACCAGCATAAAAGATAAAATAAATTGTCCCAATGTGCTTCTGATGATCTCAGGTCTTATGTGGTGGAATCCGCTCATAAGATGCAAATGTAGAAAAAGAGGAAAACCAAGGGGATACTGATAGTGTTGTATGTAACACAATGAGTCGATAACATACAACAAAGTGCGTAAGTCCCCACTCACATTTACTAGAGGTGTCATAAAGCGTGTAGTAGTACAATCCCCACTAGTGGATCTAGATGAAGGTATGATCTCTCCCGTGGGTCACAGTGACATATGTAAAGGCAAAAAAACATCCAATAGAGCAGTATTGTTAACAAAGTGACTAAAGTGATAAAAATAGGAATTGCACTCACAAGTGTGGAGCTTTTACTAAAGCTCATATTTTGCAGGTATAAGGCGGTACTATCCACTCCTACGGATATAACGGGTTCACAGATTCTTCAATAGCGCTTGCATATATGGAAGAAAAGAAACAGCAAATAGTGCTCTCTGTATGTAAATACACCTGAAAATAGAGGGAGATGTACTTACAATTTTATCAGTATCAGAGGATGAAGTTTCAATTTGTCGTGCTTCAGGGTATGCCAGGAACAGGTAAAGGTTAAGCACAACAAATTGAAACTTCGTCCTCTGATACTCGGTGGGGATTACACCACTCACACGCAATTTTACTGCTCTAAAAATTGTAAGTACATCTCCCTCTATTTTCAGGTGTATTTACATACAGAGAGCACTATTTGCTGTTTCTTTTCTTCCATATATGCAAGCGCTATCGAAGAATCTGTGAACCCGTTATATCCGTAGGAGTGGATAGTACCGCCTTATACCTGCAAAATTTGAGCTTTAGTAAAAGCTCTACACTTGTGAATGCAATTCCTATTTTTATCACTTTATGTTAACAATACTGCTCTAATGGATGTTTTTCTGCCTTTACATATGTCACTGTGACCCACGGGAGAGATCATACCTTCATCTAGATCCACTAGTGGGGAATGTACTACTACACGCTGTATGACAGCTCTAGTAAATGTGAGTGGGGACTTACGCAGTTTATGTTGTATGTTATCGACTCATTGTGTTACATACAACACTATCAGTATCCCCCTGGATTTCCTCTTTTTCTACATATGTATCTTATGAGAACGGATTCCACCACATAAGATTTGAGATCATCAGAAGCACATTGGGACAATTTATTTTATCTTTTATCCTGGTTTATTTGTGGTCTTTATATTTTATCCTGGTTTGTCTATTGTTTTTATGTAAAAAAATCTTCCATTTCAGCTATTCTTGGTGGGCTGTGGTCAATATTTTCGATCTTATAATGTATTCTAAACTTAGGGGGTGTCTTTGAAAAAGATGAGGTTAGGATGTAGTGGTGTCACATGGCACGTTTATGACAGCAGTCATTTTCTAAGCCTCCGATATTGATGGGATGCTGGGATAGCGCAATGCTATGGTAGCTGGAAATGGCTGTAAACTAATAAAAATTCATTATATGTTATAAAATAGTAGCTATTGGTATTTCTCTTAACCCATGCTGTGTGTAACACAAAGTATCCAACGATTTGTACTTCGTCTAACATCTACTAAACAAACAGGAGACCGTGGTCTAGGAGATCCATGAACGTTTTCAGTCACTCATTCTGGGTATGAAGGCTTTGGGCTGAGAATACTGTGTCCCCCGAGGTGGTGTAGGGTCTCTTATAAACGAGGGCTGGCAAGGACACTTCACCTATTCATGCTGTCAGTCATCCTAATGAGAGATTAGATGGATTAGCGATCCTTCATAGTACATTAGGGAGAATGTACCACAGGGCTTGCAATCTAATGGAAGGATTACCAGAAATATCTGCAAAACAAACTACAAATTCATAGTGAATATTTTAGGCCAAATTAAATGAAAACATAGTTGGGCAAAAATAGGTAATTACATTTTAGTGAATTACTGTAAGGTCTACAAACTAAAGTCCAAAAACCAATCTGTGCCGTACGAGCTATTCGGACTCCAAAATCTGGACATTTTGCACTACTGTTCGGAAAGAACCTGAATTTGGTGTGAACTTTAGCTAAACCAAATGCTGATAGATGGCAAATCCTCGGCCTCAGGCTTAAAATCTGGGCTACTATTTTAGAAAGCCGGACGATTTACCGGCTACCTAGCTAGGTACATAAGTGTTATTTTATTTAAAAAGCCTAAGAGGTCAATATGTCATGCCACTGGCTGCTTACTGTTTAATAGACATGTGGCAGGCACGGCGGGTAGGGGTATAAGGAAAACTTAAAGGGACACTGTAAGCAATGAAATTATTTTATATGAATGAAGTAGTTTTGGTGTATAGCTCATGCACCTGTAGTATTAATGCCCAATTCTCTGCCATTTGGAGTTAAATGACATAGCTTACATAAAGAAATGGTTTCAATACTAATTTAACGACTGGTTGGCCATTGTCTGAATTTAATTTAATGGGATGGCGGTTGAGCACCATATCATTCTTGACATGTTAATGCAGATTGGGTGGCCTGGAGCAGAAGTCACCCATTAAAGTGTGGTTTCACAGAGGTGGACTGGGTGGATAATGTTTTCATATTACTGCTGTTTTCACAAGAAATAGAAAAACATAACATTATTTACAAGCACCTTTAAACGTTACTCATTCCAGGTGCATTGTGGGAAATAGAATTTGCGCGTCTGGGTATACATGCTTTTTATTGGGTATTAAGCTGTCATGGGAAGGCACGTACTCTGTCCAGGTGCATTGTGGGAAATAGAATTTGCGCGTCTGGGTATACATGCTTTTTATTGGGTATTAAGCTATCAGGGGAAGGCATGTACTCTGTCCAGGTGCATTGTGGGAAATAGAATTTGCGCGTCTGGGTATACATGCTTTTTATTGGGTATTAAGCTATCATGGGAAGGCACGTACACTGTCCAGGTGCATTGTGGGAAATAGAATTTGTGCGTCTGGGTATACATGCTTTTTATTGGGTATTAAGCTATCATGGGAAGGCACGCACTCTGTGCCCCCAATTCACCTGAGCTCTGCTGGGTATCGAGCACCTGCATGCTTTCAGTCCCATAATACTGGTGTTGTTTGTGCTTTTCAGCTGCCCCTCTAACACCACTTGTGGCAGATTGTTCTGTGTGAGGAGAAAGAAAATGCTCAGACACGAGTTTGTTGAGGCCACGAAACACTCCACAAAGATTCCTTGTCTACCTTATTACATGGCCGGTCACACTGCCCCCTGCTGGCTCTGCTCTCTTCTGTGGGAGTAGGACAATGGTAAGATTTGATGCGTTTTTTAAAGGTGTAATAGTACTCGATGCACTGATATACATTCTTAGAAGGAATCTGTGGAGGGTGAAAAGTAATACATTGAAATATTTTACATTGTTCAAGGAGAATGGGTCCAAACAAATGAAATATGTAAAGGTCATTAGTAGATGCTTCATGCAAACACAGGCTACATTAGGGGTTTTTCACAAAAAAAGTCTGCCCAGTTTGCAATTTAGGCCACAATAAAGAATATGGAGATGTTTTGATACTTCGCAATTAGCCTGTATTGTTCACCTTTTAGTTTGCTGTACCCAGTCTTACCAATCTCTGAATAGAGGAGAAATTCTTCCCGTGAACAGAGGACGCCCTGCTAAACATTCTCCTCTCGGACACGGTCCATAGGTCACTCCCTGAATGCCACCAAGAACAAATCATAGCGTTAGTCCGAGCACAGATTATCATTTGTCACACATTATGGCAGAAAGTAGATGTCTCCAATGTCCGTACTGGATGTTATTTGGGCATATGGTGTTTGCGGGTTTGCCAGATCAGCTGCATTTCAGCTCACTGCACCCTCAGTCAAGTAGAATTATGGGCTTTAGAATGTAATTGTCACAGTGTTATACCTTAAAACACTGAGCTTAGGATAACAACTATTAACTACGTAGAACAGACGTATTAATGGACATTAGCGTGGCTGACATATCGTTTTAAAATTCACTCCTAGGTCAGGATAATTTAGAGACAGAATAACCGAATACCTATCCGTGATCAGGAAAACAGAATAACAGAAACATAGAAACTAGTCAGATAATGGTTACTGAAACACTCAAAGTCAGAAAAAATAGAAAGGAGCAAGGAACCCACTAAACAGGTACTATGAAAAGAAACCATGATAGGGCACAGTTACTGGGAACAAAGAACTTTATATAATGTTAGGTGTGATTTGATTGGTCCACGTCACACCTGCGACCCCAGAACGTGCGTGAATGGGGAAGCTGGAGCGAAGAGGACTACGTCCAACCGGAAGTGATGCAGCGCCTTATCTGCGAATTTAAGAACATGCTCCGAATGCGAGCAGCGTTCACATTACTAAAGTTCAGGCTGCACGTATGGCTTACCAGATCTGCGCCAAAGTTCTGCAAGGGAATATCGGATCACCACGCCAACTTTGTAAGTAGCACCACAATAATAACTGAAGAGACATTGTCTTGCACAAAACATCACGGTTCGGTGCGAGGGGTAACACAACACTGATCAGTCACAACATTAAAACCACCTGCCTAATATCATGTAGGTCCTCTTTGGAATTCTCTGCCTGAAGAGGTGGTTTTATCAGAGTCCATACAGATGTTCAAACAGCTACTAGATGCATACTTGCAAAAACAGAATATTCAAGGATATAATGTTTCAATGTAGGGTAATACCTGCTTGATCTAAGAATTAATCTGACTGCCATTCTGAGGTCAAGAAGACATTTTTCCTGGCTTGCTGCAAAATTGGAAGTGCTTCAAACTGTTTTTTTTTGCCTTCTTTTGGATCAACAGCAAAAAACAAACGTGAGGGGGGGCAGAGCCAACTGTGGAACAGAGAGGACATGTTCTCCCCGAGCTCCGAGCCTGGCTCACTTATACAACAAAATAACCAGCAGGGGGGGGTAAAAGAGAATGGGACGGAAAAGCAAAAAACCCAAGAGCGATCGGACCCCGACAAGCCAAGATATCGGTGAACTCCTGAGGGACGCCCAAAGGGCCGCATGGGACAAAATGGCGCTGGAGGGATATGACTCCTCTTACTCCTCGGTCAACCCACTCGACATGGGAGAGGAGATACCACTCGACATACCCATGAGACCCACGGCCAAACATCCAGCCCTAGCTGAACCCGTAACAGCTGCCCAGCTGAAAGACATGTTGGCTGAGCTTAGGGCGAATATAGGGGCAGATATGGCCCACTTTAAAACGGCCATTGAAAGCGACACCTCCCGGATCACTCTCCTAGAGGCCATAACTAGCACCCAAGACTCCAGGCTAACCGTGGTGGAAAACCAGATTGCAGAAATGCAAAAGCAACAGCTGACAACCACCGACAGAGTGGACGCCATGGAGGACCAGAAACGGCACTACAACCTTAAAATCCGCGGCATCCCGGACTTGATAGGTCTAACTGACTTACCTCACTATGTCCGCAGACTGCTCAACACGTTGCTGCCACCCAAACAAGCCAAGGCGGTAAAACTAGACTGCCTATTCCGCCTACAGCGCCCACAAATGCCTCCGCCGACCTTATCATACGTTTTTAATCAATGTCGGACAAGGCCCTGCTGCTCACAGCCACAAGGGGGAAGACCACAATACAATTCGAGGGCTCATCCCTCACGCTGTTCCCTGATCTCACCCGCAACACCATCGCATGGCGAAGGTCGCTGAGACCGCTGCTGAACATCCTTCAAGCACAGGAGATCCAGTACCGCTGGGGAATTCCCAAGCAGCTTTTATTCACTCACATGAATGTTGCCTACAGGGCCCGGAGCTACACGGAACTAGAAGCTCACCTACATAAGATCGGCATCACGGGACCGCAGAGAGAGGCCGGCTCAGGACTAGCACACATAGACCCCTCTGCCATAAAAGAATTCACGGGGCGACGCCTAGGACAGGAGAGACTGACCTGAGGATCACACTACGAGCAGCCACCCTCAGCTCACCAGTTGAACGACCGAACTCCTCCTAACAACACCACCGATGACCACTCGGACTTATAACCAATAACACTGGTTTGAACTTTCTCTCTGTTCCCAAAACGCTTCAGTTTATATTTGTCTTGTATCTACGTTTTTTTTTTTTGGGGGGGGTTGTTACCCTTTTCATTGGTTGATTGTTTAATATAGCCTTCGCAACACCTCACATACTTAGAACGACACGGCCAACCTATGTGACAGGGGTACTCCCTCTGGCCTGAGGATACATAATCACGAACGAGACCTATCTCCCCTCCCTCCCCCCCCTCCAGGCCTCGATACCCTAGAGAGTTGCAGCCCGTGACTTGCAACCGATACCGGAGAGGTAACCCCAGACAGGGATACACAAGACCCACTGACGAGACAACACTTATACACCCTGGGGACAACACTGGACGTACCCACTCATAAATTGTTTTACTTCACTCACCATACTTTTAATACCCTCGACTCAACTCATCCGCCTAACATATACTATCTTGCAAGCCTAGCCGACATATGAGACGTCTTCTGGCCAACCCTTCTGATCAGCCACATACTGTACACGACAATAGCAGACAGATGTCACCATATGGGCTGGGAATACCCTATAATTGTTGTATTCTATGTATACTTCGCTTTTAAACCAAAAACAATAGTGCAGCATGCATAACCTTTTCTGCTTGCCAACTGTCTATTATGGAAATATACATGTGTGTACCACTGCAATTTGTATACTCCCTGCTGCGGATGTGAGGAAGGCTGTACTATGTAACTATGTGTCAAGGCATGGACTCCACATTTTATGCGTCCTGAACGCATGCCTTTGAACATGTCCTGTGGTATCTTTTTTTTATTGCTGCAAGTTGCGAGGTGGGGCCTCCATGGATCAGATTTGTTGTTCCCACACATCCCACCGATGATCAATCAGATTCAGATCTGGGGAATTTGGCGAAAACTTGAACTCTTTGTCAAGGTGTTGCCTTGGCCTCTATGTTCTTCAAACTATTCCTGAATAATTTTTGCAGTGTGGCAGGGTGCATTCTCCTACTGAGAGAGGCCACTGCCATCAGGGAACACTATTGCCATGAATGGGTGTACGTGGTCTGTAACAATCTGTAGGTAAGTGGTACATGTCAAAGTAAGTGATCAGACCAGACGGGCTAGTCTTCGCTCCCCACTTGTGTGCCCATGACCTTGACGCTTATTCGCCTGTTGTCCTTCGGTATACCACTTTAGGTAGGTACTAACGATTGCATACCAGGCACACCAAACAGGACTTGCCGTTTTGACTCTGACCCAGTTGTCTAGCTTTCACAATTTGACCATTGTCAAAGTCACTCAGATCTTTTCGCGTCCACATTTTTCCTGCTTCCTACACATGAAATTCAAAAACTGACTGTTCACTTGCTGCAATAGATCTCAATGTTATTTACCTGCCAGTGGGTTTAATGCTGGGGCTGATCAGTTTATATGTGTGTTATGTATATGTTCCAATACTCCCTTTCTGGTGATTCATATCTCAATTAGAACCTTTGGAAAATACCACCTTGGGCACAGAGAATCAGAGGAAACGTGTCCACCCATATCCCAGAATTCCCAGCATGATATGCAAATGAGCACAGGAAGGAATTGTATTTCAGACTTCAGCCTACATTTCTGGACACCCTTAGCAATAGAATGCTGTTTTTAACACTGGTTTAAAACTAAAAATAGGCTTTGATTCAAAGGGACCGATAACCACAAACCTAAGGACTAGAGATCTGACCTTTTGGGTATGGTCAGCATGGTTTGGTTTCCGATCTAGAAGTATTTTTTCCAGCTTCAGTGTTCTGCATAAACATTATTTGAATACCAGCTCAGTGATATAGGAGTGCCCTCTAGAGACAGAAATGTAGCATTACTGCGCTGCCCTCTATAAATGACAGATTAGCAATGCTGCCTTAATACCATGCTGTGTGTAACAAATAGCTCTCCTTTCTACGCTCACATTTCACTTTTTGAAGTTAAGCCAGACATTAATGCCAGAAAGTGCAATCTGCTTGTAACAAAACTATACAGTGCAAATAATAAATAAAACCATTGCATTGCTCATTAACCTGCTTACCGGCATAGTGATAGTCTGCAAGGGAATGGGGTAATAATTCCTGGGGATCAGATCTAAAGAGCATCTCCAAAGCATCCTACAGAAGAAAATACATTATTATAGTGTAATAGGACAATATACAGGGACTGGTGTATGGAGTAATAGGAGGAGTTATAGGAAGTAATAGGAGGAGTTATAGGAAGTAATAGGAGGAGTTATAGGGAGTAATAGGAGGGGTTATAGGGAGTAATAGGAGGGGTTATAGGGAGTAATAGGAGGAGATATAGGGAGTAATAGGAGGAGTTATAGGGAGTAATAGGAGGAGTTATAGGGAGTAATAGGACAATATACAGGGACTGGTGTATGGAGTAATAGGAGGAGTTATAGGGAGTAAGAGGAGGAGTTATAGGGAGTAATAGGAGGTGTTATAGGGGGGTTATATGGAGTAATAGGAGGGGTTATATGGAGTAATAGGAGGAGTTATAGGGAGGGTTCTATGGAGTAATAGGAGGAGTTATAGGGAGGGTTCTATGGAGTAATAGGAGGAGTTATAGTGAGGGTTATATGGAGTAATAGGAGGGGTTATAGGGAGGGGTTATATGGAGTAATAGGAGGAGTTATAGTGAGGGTTACATGGAGTAATAGGAGGAGTTATAGTGAGGGTTATATGGAGTAATAGGAGGAGTTATAGGGATAGGTTATATTGAGTAATAGGAGGAGTTAGAGGGTTATTGGGAGTGTTATATGGTGTAATAGAAGAAGTTATAGGGAGGTTATAATGGAGTTATAGGAGGCGTTATATTGAGGGTTGTATGGAGTAATAGGAGTTATAGGGATAGTTTATACGGAGTAATAAGGGAGGGGGTATATAGAGTAATTGGAGGAGTTATAAGGATGGTTATATGGAATAATAGGAGGAGTTATATGGAGGTTATACTGAGTAATAGGAGGAGTTATAGGGAGAGTTTATATGGAGTAATAGGAGGCGTTATATGGAGAGTTTATACGGAGTAATAGGAGGAGTTACAAGCTAGAATAAGCTAGTATTGATATTAAGGCTTAGTTCAGCCTGTTCCATTTACCATGATGTTACCGTTAGCAGCGTGAAGGCAGTGCAGAGCGAGCTCCAGGTTAGTGCCCCCTCCTGGTAGAGCACTGGAACATGCAAGGTTTAAAAGGTGTGATACTACAGAAAAAACAAAACAGTTTATTATCATGGTTCAGATACCTTCATCCTTTAAATGTTACTCATTTACTGGTACATTCATTCAGTATGTCAGTATGTGAGGGGTCTGTCAGAGGTGTCACTTGTTACTGACAATCTTTCTAGATGACTCTAGTAACTCTTGACTCTGAATTTTTCTGGGGTGCCATTCAGGTGATTGGATTTATCTGGGGTGTCATTCAGGTGATTGGATTTATCTGGGGTGCTATTCAGGTGATTGGATTTATCTGGGGTGCTATTCAGGTGATTGGATTTATCTGGGGTGCTATTCAGGTGATTGGATTTATCTGGGGTGCTATTCAGGTGATTGGATTTATCTGGGGTGTCATTCAGGTGATTGGATTTATCTGGGGTGCTATTCAGGTGATTGGATTTATCTGGGGTGCCATTCAGGTGATTGGATTTATCTGGGGTGTCATTCAGGTGATTGGATTTATCTGGGGTGTCATTCAGGTGATTGGATTTATCTGGGGTGTCATTCAGGTGATTGGATTTATCTGGGGTGCCATTCAGGTGATTGGATTTATCTGGGGTGCTATTCAGGTGATTGGATTTATCTGGGGTGCTATTCAGGTGATTGGATTTATCTGGGGTGCTATTCAGGTGATTGGATTTATCTGGGGTGTCATTCAGGTGATTGGATTTATCTGGGGTGTCATTCAGGTGATTGGATTTATCTGGGGTGCTATTCAGGTGATTGGATTTATCTGGGGTGTCATTCAGGTGATTGGATTTATCTGGGGTGCCATTCAGGTGATTGGATTTATCTGGGGTGCCATTCAGGTGATTGGATTTATCTGGGGTGTCATTCAGGTGATTGGATTTATCTGGGGTGTCATTCAGGTGATTGGATTTGTCTGGGGTGTCATTCAGGTGATTGGATTTATCTGGGGTGCTATTCAGGTGATTGGATTTATCTGGGGTGCTATTCAGGTGATTGGATTTATCTGGGGTGTCATTCAGGTGATTGGATTTATCTGGGGTGTCATTCAGGTGATTGGATTTATCTGGGGTGTCATTCAGGTGATTGGATTTATCTGGGGTGCTATTCAGGTGATTGGATTTATCTGGGGTGCTATTCAGGTGATTGGATTTATCTGGGGTGTCATTCAGGTGATTGGATTTATCTGGGGTGCTATTCAGGTGATTGGATTTATCTGGGGTGCTATTCAGGTGATTGGATTTATCTGGGGTGCTATTCAGGTGATTGGATTTATCTGGGGTGCTATTCAGGTGATTGGATTTATCTGGGGTGTCATTCAGGTGATTGGATTTATCTGGGGTGTCATTCAGGTGATTGGATTTATCTGGGGTGCTATTCAGGTGATTGGATTTATCTGGGGTGTCATTCAGGTGATTGGATTTATCTGGGGTGCCATTCAGGTGATTGGATTTATCTGGGGTGCCATTCAGGTGATTGGATTTATCTGGGGTGTCATTCAGGTGATTGGATTTATCTGGGGTGTCATTCAGGTGATTGGATTTGTCTGGGGTGTCATTCAGGTGATTGGATTTATCTGGGGTGCTATTCAGGTGATTGGATTTATCTGGGGTGCTATTCAGGTGATTGGATTTATCTGGGGTGTCATTCAGGTGATTGGATTTATCTGGGGTGTCATTCAGGTGATTGGATTTATCTGGGGTGTCATTCAGGTGATTGGATTTATCTGGGGTGCTATTCAGGTGATTGGATTTATCTGGGGTGCTATTCAGGTGATTGGATTTATCTGGGGTGTCATTCAGGTGATTGGATTTATCTGGGGTGCTATTCAGGTGATTGGATTTATCTGGGGTGCTATTCAGGTGATTGGATTTATCTGGGGTGCTATTCAGGTGATTGGATTTATCTGGGGTGTCATTCAGGTGATTGGATTTATCTGGGGTGTCATTCAGGTGATTGGATTTATCTGGGGTGCTATTCAGGTGATTGGATTTATCTGGGGTGCCATTCAGGTGATTGGATTTATCTGGGGTGTCATTCAGGTGATTGGATTTATCTGGGGTGCCATTCAGGTGATTGGATTTATCTGGGGTGCTATTCAGGTGATTGGATTTATCTGGGGTGTCATTCAGGTGATTGGATTTATCTGGGGTGTCATTCAGGTGATTGGATTTATCTGGGGTGTCATTCAGGTGATTGGATTTATCTGGGGTGCCATTCAGGTGATTGGATTTATCTGGGGTGTCATTCAGGTGATTGGATTTATCTGGGGTGTCATTCAGGTGATTGGATTTATCTGGGGTGCCATTCAGGTGATTGGATTTTTTCCTGGGGAATCACTTCGTGGGAGTCACTCAGGATTGAGGATTGTTCTGGATTTGGGTTTAGTCTAAAAAGTGTATCTTTCTAGAGGGGGCGTCAGAAATGCTCTGGGGGTGAATATCTTATGCCTGGCTTCTTAGTTCACCATCACTGCTATCAGTACAACAGAAGCACAACACATATATAATCTGTTTATATACATTGTCTTTACACCATGGTTCCCTATTTCACTTTGTCGCAGCTGTGTGGGTAGACCTGTGTGAGCACAAATCACTTCACAGCTGAGAGATTTTTCCAAATCCCCAATATTGTAATCCAGCTACATACAGTATCCACATTAGAAGCAAGCCATGGAAGCCGTTTCCTACCAGTCTCCAGGTCAGAGCAGGGTCTCCACACCAAAGAAGCCTTCTCCTCCTCTCTCGCTGCTAGCGAAAAGTGCCGTAACTCCGGAATCTCTGCCTGGAATCGATGGCCAACGTTAATGTGCCTGTGTGTGGGAAGAGGGAGTGGATGATAAGCGTCAAAGCTTTTCATTCCTGTATCTTCTGTGCATAAATCTGTTCTACTTACGGCTTGATAGTAAATACTGTGTCATCTTCCACGAGGCAAAGATCGCAAGATGCTCCGTCTGTGTGTAAAAGAGAAACATGCCTGGTACCATTTTACAGATAAGTGCCAATCACTGACAGTGGAGGTAAACAGACAACTTAACATATATATTCACTAACGTACAACGGTAGGCTAAAATAGTCAAGATGGAAAAAATCCCCAAGTCTACGTTACGTGTTTTAATTTTTTTTTTCAATTTCCGACATTTCACCTCTGACTGTATTCTTTTTAAAATAATCTAAAACTATACTGTTTTTACAATATTTAACTTTTCTCTTGAAGGAGCAGTCCAAGCACCCTAACCACCATAGCACATTGTAGTAGCTTATGTCTGACATCCCTCCATATTTTGTCAAACAATTTTTTTCAGGTTTGTGTAAATCAAGTGTTTTTGACACCGAAATTCCTTCCCCTTAACCGTCACTCAGATAACTGCAATGTCAGGCTGCAGTTTGTCGCAGCTAAGGCAATCAACACATTTAATTCCAATCTTATCTTTCTAGAGATCTGCTCACGTCTTGCACATTGCTAAATGGTGTTTAGATTATGGTCTGGTCTCCACATAATGGTGCTCTGTCAAATAATAATATCACAGCAGCATTTCTGATTATTCCACATTCACCTGCAATGTTTGGGCCCAAGGCAGTGGATGCGGGTGTAGGAGGACACAAAGTGTTGAAGTATAACCCAGTGCTCTGGCGTACGGGGCTCAGCATCGGGGGTGGTGTGTACGGTGGGTAACAGCAGAGGCCATTGTGAAGGTGTTCAGAGAGATACGTTTTTGGGGATCGCAGGTTGCTTTGGAAGCTGCCCGATAAAGTGGGGTGTACCTCTGGGAGTGCTGGAGGAATGATTAATGATTTGGGGCCTGGTCTCATTTTCCGCTCCTTTTTTGAGCCAGTGACTTCAGGGTGAATCTCACTAACAGTTTCCTGCATTATGATACAAGAGTCAGAAAGTAAAGTGATTAATTAAAGGAGTTTAAAGAAAATCATCAATAGGTAATTAATTTACAGTGACAATAAAAATCTATGTTAAGGTCATTTACATTGGTGATTCTCAGTAAAATTGGGCACAAATGTTTTTCAGCAGGTTGGAACAAACCAAATTCCATTTCATCCATGCTCAAAGGAACCGATCCGACGGGGCAGTTTATTCAGAAATCGAGTAAAAGGCATTTGATTTGTTCCAACCGGCTGAAACACTTTGTGCACAAGTCTAATTCTCAGTAATCACACAGGTTCAGAATATGAAGAATAATCACCAGATCTAACATTCATCCCTGTGACAGACACTGCGTACGATCGACACAGTGCTCTATCCTAAGACACAATACAGACTTTTTGGTATGAAGAGAGAACTAAAGTCAGATATAATCTCTATCCCAATCAATGGTTTTCGATGGGGTTTGGAACAGAAGCACAAAGCTACTTACTTTCTTCACAAGAGCAGCAATCAAAGCACATATTTTTTAGATGTTAGAACCAAAAGAACAGCAATAAAGGTTTATATTGATGGCACATTTTATAAACATTGATCCATTCATCTTACCTGGATTTTATTCTGTTCATTTCCCGGTATAACAGGAACTGATACCGGAATCACGAGCACCCCAGCACCATCCTTAAAACTTGTCTCTGATACGCACTGAGCCGCGGTATCTGCTGGTAATTTGGGCATGTTAAGGGAGATCTCAGCTTCACTTAGTTTGATAGTCTGTAAATAATCGGATGAAATATCACTTCCACACCTTAATGACTTCATGTATACAGTAACACACACCATGTACACAGAGAGGAACCGGTATTTCAGTAACACACACCATGTACACAGAGAGGAACCGGTATTGTCAGTAACACACACCATGTACACAGAGAGGAACCAGTATTGTCAGTAACACACACCATGTACACAGAGAGGAACCGGTATTGTCAGTAACACACACCATGTACACAGAGAGGAACCAGTATTGTCAGTAACACACACCATGTACACAGAGAGGAACCGGTATTGTCAGTAACACACACCATGTACACAGAGAGGAACCGGTACTGTCAGTAACACACACCATGTACACAGAGAGGAACCGGTACTGTCAGTAACACACACCATGTACACAGAGAGGAACCAGTATTGTCAGTAACACACACAATGTATACAAACAGGAACCGGTACTATCAGTAACACAACATGTACACAGAGAGGAACCGGTATTGTCAATAACACGCACCATGTAGAGGAACCGGTATTGTCAGTAACACACCATGTACACAGAGAGGAACCGGTATTGTCAGTAACACACCATGTACACAGAGAGGAACCGGTACTGTCAGTAACACACACCATGTACACAGAGAGGAACCAGTATTGTCAGTAACACACACCATGTACACAGAGAGGAACCAGTATTGTCAGTAACACACACCATGTACACAGAGAGGAACCGGTACTGTCAGTAACACACACCATGTACACAGAGAGGAACCAGTATTGTCAGTAACACACACAATGTATACAAACAGGAACCGGTACTATCAGTAACACAACATGTACACAGAGAGGAACCGGTATTGTCAGTAACACACCATGTACACAGAGAGGAACCGGTACTGTCAGTAACACACACCATGTACACAGAGAGGAACCGGTACTGTCAGTAACACACACAATGTATACAAACAGGAACCGGTACTATCAGTAACACAACATGTACACAGAGAGGAACCGGTATTGTCAATAACACGCACCATGTAGAGGAACCGGTATTGTCAGTAACACACCATGTACACAGAGAGGAACCGGTATTGTCAGTAACACACCATGTACACAGAGAGGAACCGGTATTGTCAGTAACACACCATGTACACAGAGAGGAACCGGTACTGTCAGTAACACACACCATGTACACAGAGAGGAACCAGTATTGTCAGTAACACACACCATGTACACAGAGAGGAACCAGTATTGTCAGTAACACACACCATGTACACAGAGAGGAACCGGTACTGTCAGTAACACACACCATGTACACAGAGAGGAACCAGTATTGTCAGTAACACACACAATGTATACAAACAGGAACCGGTACTATCAGTAACACAACATGTACACAGAGAGGAACCGGTATTGTCAATAACACGCACCATGTAGAGGAACCGGTATTGTCAGTAACACACCATGTACACAGAGAGGAACCGGTATTGCCAGTAACACACACCATGTACACAGACAGGCACCGGTACTATCAGTAACACACCATGTAGAGGAACCGGTATTGTCAGTAACACACCATGTACACAGACAGGAACCGGTACTGTCAGTAACACATACCATATACACTGAAAATGTCACAGCTTCTGGGGATTCTGCCGGCGTGGTTGCACATAAAGTAAGCAACCACGCCGACAGAGACAAATTTTACTTACCTTGTTCGCGGCAGATCACTGACCGACCTCCCTCGGGTCCAGTCCCCAGCAGGTGCGACGCTCTTAGGAGCGCCGACCGCTGCAGTTCAATTTTGTATAATAAACTTACCTTCGCTGTGGCAAACCTAGCCACTTCTGAGCTATATGCAGTATAGGTTGTCCGTAGGCTGAATGTATAATGTGTTCCGTTAAATGTATATGTGTTGTGCTATGGCCGTTCGCATGCTGACAGCCGTACGCTGCCAGCATACAAGCATTCGTACGACGAAACACGGCTATCCTGGCCGTTCGCCGTACGAATACGGGCTCCCCAGGTCGACCACACATTCACAAGTCGTGTGGTACCAATTAACCGATTGCAACATTGTTGCAATCGGTAATTAAGGGCTCTCCTAGGTGGCCGTCGTTCGACTACCGACCATGCGGCGGTCGGCCATCTTGGATCCTTTGTCTCTGCAGCGGTGTTCGGTCGTCGAGAGCCTGGAACTGAAAACGGCTACTCAATGATCCGAACACCGCTGGACTTCCAGAGCGTTCGGGAGTTCCGCGTTCGGTACATTATGTGTCCCGTACTTATTCGGTACTTTTAGACCAACTTCCATGTTTAAATGTATTATGTGCGGCGTTCGGACAATTCAGCTGGGATCAGAGCGGCATTCTCACAAAGTGTGCGCTCCGACCCCAGCTATCTACCGAACGTTCGGTTATTCCAAAGTACCGAATATTGTGTGAATTATGTATTTTAAAGTCAATTGTCGGTTTTGCTGCACGAGGGGATAATCCACTTAATCGTCCATTTTAGTGGGAGTATCCTTCTCGTGCAGCAATGCCTGTTGGGAAAGTCACAATGCATGTTGGGAGAAATCCCCTGGATTATCTGTGTGGAAACCCCTTGCATGGGGAACTGCTTAAATATGCTGCTTGTGAATAAACCGAGTTAGTTGACTCCCAAACTGTGTTTCGTCCGGTTATTGGGAGGATTGGGGATATTGCCTTGCTTTCTACTCTGACTGTGGATTTCCTGAGGATACCAACGGATATCGTGTATTATTATACTGCATTCCGTTACAATTGGTGGCAAGCGACGGGATCCGAACCTTACAGCCGAAAAGCAGCGTTCGTGTAAACTGGAACTACCGAACAAGGAAAGCAAGGGCAATTCGTATGGAGATTGACTATACCATACTGAAACGACAGACTTTAAAAGAGCTACTGGAAGCCAGGGGCAAGATAGCCAGCAACAAATCTAAGGCTGTGCTGATCGCTGAACTGATGGAGGGAGACAGAGCCCGCAGCGCTACACCTCCACCAGCCATGGAAGAGACCCCATTCCAGAAAAATCTACGAACCAGTTTGGCGTTTCTGCCGCAACCAGTACCGTTGGAAATATTGACCGTGATGGTATCGGATGTACAGGATTATCTGATGGCGACCTGCACCCCTGAGACACCGCCTAGGGCAGAATCTATTACTGCCTCCACCTATGGACAGGTAAAGCCCAAAGTCCCACATCACGCATTTAAAGCGTTTTGTGAAGAAAAGGACGAAATTGATGGGTACTTACAGGATTTTGAGCGGCTGTGCGATTTGCACGATTTGGAACCCGCAGTATGGGTGCCGCTGCTGGCAGGCAAATTATCGGGTAGGGCAGCTGAAGCCTACCGTGCTGTACCTCGAGAGGACAGCAAAGATTACCCTAAAGTAAAGAGGGCGATCTTGGAGAGGTATGCTATTACCCCAGAGGCATACCGGCGCAAGTTCAGGGGCTTGCGCAAACCTGAGAAAGATTCTCACGCAGAGTGGGCGCACAAGCTGGATCAAGCATCACTAGGCTGGATACAGGCCAGCAACGCTACTAATATGGAGGAGTTGCGACAGCTTATGCTACTGGAACAGTTTTTTAATGGTTTGTCCCCAGAAGCACAAGAATGGGTGAGAGACCGTAAACCACTCACCCTACCCGAAGCCGCTAGGTTGGCGGATCAGCATTTTGATGCCAGGAGGCATCACGGATCACAGAATAAGACTCTCCCTCGGATTACAGGGCCACCCAATAATTTTACTCCTACCGGCCCCACCGTACCCCTGCACAGGCCAGCACTGAATACTCCACCACCCCCCTCCCGATACAACGGCCGGGCTAACATTCAGTGTCACACCTGCAAGCAGTGGGGACACATTTCTCGGGAGTGCACCCAAAACCGGAGCCGGCAAGCTTGGAATCAGGTGCGACAAAATTTGGCACCAAGGGCTGCTGCGCACCATTACCAGGTAGCACCCGCCACCCAAGAATTGCTGAGCGCTCAAATTGAGGAGCCTCTAGGGGTGCTCCACGAAGTAATGTCGGTCCGAGCCACCGACAACCGACAACAACATCGGCAGCTAGTAACCCTAGAGGGGAAGGAGGTACAGGGCTAGAGGGGGAGCGGTACATCTGGGAGAAAGAGTTGTTATACCGTGTCACGACAAAAGATGTGGGGGGGTCTGTCACCCTGACTAACAAACAGCTAGTGGTACCGCAAAAGTATAGGCAGGAGCTGCTTAGAATTGCTCATGATATCCCCTTGTCAGGACACCTAGGGATGACCCGTACCCGATACCGCTTAACGCATGCCTCCTTCTGGCCCGGGATCTCTCAGGATGTGCGCCAGTATTGCACCTCTTGCGACGTCTGCCAGCGAGTAGGTAAACGAGGGGATCGCCACAAGGCCAAGCTATGTCCCCTACCCATTATCGCAGAACCCTTCAGCAGAGTAGCGGTGGATATCGTAGGGCCCCTGCCAAAACCCAGTCCCTCTGGCAAAAGATACATTTTAACTGTAGTGGATTACGCCACCAGGTACCCCGAAGCTGTGGCCCTCACTAATATCCATGCTGAGACCGTAGCGGAAGCGTTAATGAAAGTGTTTTCCCGGGTAGGGTTTCCCCAAGAGATAATCTCGGACCGAGGTACCCAATTTACGGCCGAAGTTACCCAACATATGTGGAAGGTATGTGGCATTAAGCCAATAGTTAATTCCGCCTACCACCCCCAGTCCAATGGGCTATGTGAGAGGTTCAACGGGACGCTGAAGCAGATGCTTCGGACGTTCGGGGAGACCCACAAAGACTGGGAGAGGTTTCTGCCTCACCTACTCTTTGCTTATAGAGAGGTTCCCCAGGAGTCGACAGGATTCTCCCCGTTTGAGTTACTATTTGGGAGAAGGGTGCGGGGACCCTTGAACTTGATTAGGGAACATTGGGAGGGAGAGAGTACTACCAACGAAACCCCTATCATATCCTACGTACTGGAGTTCAGGGACCGTCTGGAGGCGCTCACTCAGGCTGTACACACCAACCTCCAGGCGGCCCAGCAACGACAGCGACGCTGGTACGATAGAGGAGCCCGAGACCGCAGCTTTCAGGTGGGACAGAAGGTTTTAATTTTAAAACCCGTCCGCACAGACAAGCTGCAGGCCATCTGGCAAGGCCCATACCAGGTAGTGGAGCAGCGATGCGACACTACCTATGTGATCGGCCCCTGCTCAGGGGTAGGGAAGAGACGCATGCTCCACGTGAACATGCTCAAACCCTACCATGAGAGGATCGAGGATGTGACGGCAATATGTGCCTCCTCCTTAGAGGATCAGGAGAACTTACCTGACCTACTAGAACCCGAGGCACCGATAGAGCCCTCCCAGGGAGTTCAGCTGGGGGAGCGGCTCAGCCCCCAGGAGCGTGCCCAGGTACAAGCGCTGATTGAAGCCAAAGGAGCTACCTTCTCCAATTTACCTGGTTACACTCCGCTAGCCACCCACCGAGTAGACACCCTGGGACAGCTACCTATGAGGCAGGCTCCATATAGGGTTCCGGAATCAGTCCGTACCCATATGAAAGCCGAGCTAGATGAAATGTTACAGCTAGGGGTTATCGAACCCTCCGATAGCCCCTGGGCATCGCCGGTAGTCCTGGTACCTAAAAAGGATGGCACCACCAGGTTCTGTGTCGACTACCGGAGGCTAAATGACAAAACGGTGTCTGATGCCTACCCGATGCCCCGGATAGACGAGCTGTTAGATAAGATGGCACGGGGCCAGTATCTCACTACCATTGACTTGTGTAAGGGGTACTGGCAAATTCCGCTAGCCGATGACGCCATCCCCAAGTCGGCGTTTGTCACTCCGTTTGGCCTGTACCAGTTCAAGGTCATGCCTTTCGGAATGAAAAACGCTCCGGCTACCTTTCAGCGGATGGTAGATCGGCTACTGGACGGGTTCCAGGAGTATGCCTGTGCCTATCTAGATGACATAGCCATCTTTAGCCAGACCTGGGAAGACCACCTACACCATATAGGGGCGATCCTAGATCGTATTGGGGAGGCTGGGTTAACGTTAAAGCCTAGCAAGTGCCACATAGGTATGGCTGAGGTGCAGTATCTGGGACACCGAGTAGGGTGTGGGCAGCAGAGACCCGAGCCAGCCAAGATTGAGGCCGTATCAAAGTGGCCTACCCCCAGGACTAAGACTCAGGTGCTGGCGTTTTTAGGGACGGCCGGCTACTACCGGAAGTTTGTTCCAGACTATAGCACCCTGGCCAAACCCCTAACGGACTTGACTAAAAAGAACCTACCCCGACAGGTTGTCTGGGCCCCAGAGTGTGAGCAGGCATTCCAGCAACTCAAAACGGCTCTAACTAATGCTCCTGTGTTAACTGCTCCTGATCCAACTAAAAGATTTCTTGTTCACACAGACGCTTCAATGTTTGGATTGGGGGCAGTACTGAGCCAAGTGGGAGCCGATGGCGGAGAACACCCCGTAGCCTACTTAAGCCGCAAGTTGCTGCCGCGTGAAGTGAGCTACGCTGCCATTGAGAAAGAATGCCTGGCCGTGGTGTGGGCCCTCAAAAAGTTACAGCCATATTTGTACGGACAACCTTTCTCCTTACTCACAGATCACAACCCGTTAGTGTGGCTAAACCGTGTATCTGGAGACAATGCCCGGCTGCTGCGCTGGAGTTTGGCGCTGCAGCCCTTTGACTTTACCATTCATTATCGGCCCGGAAAACAAAACGGTAACGCTGACGGGTTATCCAGACAGACTGAACTCGAGAAGTGATCTGTGAGTACTCTCCCGGACATCCCCAAGCCGATCCGTTGGGATCAGACTGTGTATGCCGGCTTGGTTCTGGGGGAGCATTGTGGCAAACCTAGCCACTTCTGAGCTATATGCAGTATAGGTTGTCCGTAGGCTGAATGTATAATGTGTTCCGTTAAATGTATATGTGTTGTGCTATGGCCGTTCGCATGCTGACAGCCGTACGCTGCCAGCATACAAGCATTCGTACGACGAAACACGGCTATCCTGGCCGTTCGCCGTACGAATACGGGCTCCCCAGGTCGACCACACATTCACAAGTCGTGTGGTACCAATTAACCGATTGCAACATTGTTGCAATCGGTAATTAAGGGCTCTCCTAGGTGGCCGTCGTTCGACTACCGACCATGCGGCGGTCGGCCATCTTGGATCCTTTGTCTCTGCAGCGGTGTTCGGTCGTCGAGAGCCTGGAACTGAAAACGGCTACTCAATGATCCGAACACCGCTGGACTTCCAGAGCGTTCGGGAGTTCCGCGTTCGGTACATTATGTGTCCCGTACTTATTCGGTACTTTTAGACCAACTTCCATGTTTAAATGTATTATGTGCGGCGTTCGGACAATTCAGCTGGGATCAGAGCGGCATTCTCACAAAGTGTGCGCTCCGACCCCAGCTATCTACCGAACGTTCGGTTATTCCAAAGTACCGAATATTGTGTGAATTATGTATTTTAAAGTCAATTGTCGGTTTTGCTGCACGAGGGGATAATCCACTTAATCGTCCATTTTAGTGGGAGTATCCTTCTCGTGCAGCAATGCCTGTTGGGAAAGTCACAATGCATGTTGGGAGAAATCCCCTGGATTATCTGTGTGGAAACCCCTTGCATGGGGAACTGCTTAAATATGCTGCTTGTGAATAAACCAAGTTAGTTGACTCCCAAACTGTGTTTCGTCCGGTTATTGGGAGGATTGGGGATATTGCCTTGCTTTCTACTCTGACTGTGGATTTCCTGAGGATACCAACGGATATCGTGTATTATTATACTGCATTCCGTTACATTCGCACACACCAAAAATGGCGCCAACGTGCGTGCGTCGTCACGACATAGACGCGCACGCACGTTTTGGGGTCAGAGGTCGGAGGCAGCCAAAGAAGCGGTATTTAACCCATTAAGGACCAAACTTCTGGAATAAAAGGGAATCATGTCACACATGTCATATGTCCTTAAGGGGTTAAATCCAAATTATTCTTCTATCAGTGCACTGTCTTGGTTTCCCTTAGTTGGTGATCCGAGAGTGTTTTCCTGAGCGTTTATTTCTAGTTTTTGAGTTTGGGTTTGTTTTTACTTCCCTAAATTCTGGTATCCCTGACTTTTGGCTTTCCCTCATTGTTGTGTCTCCTTCTGTGTCCCTGACCTTGGCAAGTATTCTGAATATTCTCCGGTATGTTAAGCCAGCCATTCTAAGGCCCGGTAAGACCCTAGGTGTAATATAATTCTGCGTGCTGGATCTACTAGTAATCCTGACAGAAAGGAACGGTCAGTAACATACACCACATGCACAGAGAGGATCCGGTACGGTCAGTAACACACACCATGTACACAGAGAGTAACCAGTACAGTCAGTAATACACCATATATACGGAGAGGAACTGGTACTGTCAGTAACACACACCATATACACAGAGAGGAACCGGTACTGCCAGTAGCACACACCATGTACGCAGAGAGGAACCGATACTGTTAGTAATACACACCATGTACACGGAGAGGAACGGTCAATAGCACACGCCACTTAAAGGGACACTATAGTCACCTGAACAACTTTAGCTTAATGAAGCAGTTTTGGTGTATAGAACATGCCCCTGCTGCCTCACTGCTCAATCCTCTGCCATTTAGGAGTTAAATCCCTTTGTTTATGAACCCTAGTCACACCTCCCTGCATGTGACTTGTACAGCCTTCCATAAACACTTCCTGTAAAGAGAGCCCTATTTCGGCTTTCTTTATTGCAAGTTCTGTTTAATTAAGATTTTCTTATCCCCTGCTATGTTAATAGCTTGCTAGACCCTGCAAGAGCCTCCTGTATGTGATTAAAGTTCAATTTAGAGATTGAGATACAATTATTTAAGGTAAATTACATCTGTTTGGAAGTGAAACCAGTTTTTTTTTTCACGCAGGCTCTGTCAATCATTGCCGGGGGAGGTGTGGCTAGGGCTGCATAAACAGAAACAAAGTGATTTAACTCCTAAATGACAGTGAATTGAGCAGTGAAATTGCAGGGGAATGATCTATACACTAAAACTGCTTTATTTAGCTAAAGTAATTTAGGTGACTATAGTGTTCCTTTAATGAGGTGATATAATGAAATATACACTGGTTACGGCCGCTGGAAATACATTTACAATATATACACTGGCTATGGTTGCTGGGAAATAATAAAATGTACACTGCCATCGGCCCCTGGGAAATAATACAATACACACTGGCTACGGCCCCTGGGAAATAATACAATACACACTGGCTACGGCCACTGGAAATAATACAATAGAAACTGGCTACGGCCACTGGAAATAATACAATAGACACTGGCTACAGCCCCTGGAAGTAATACAATACACACTGGCTACGGCCCCTGGGAAATAATACAATACACACTGGCTACCGCCCCTGGGAAATAATACAATACAAACTGGCTACAGCCCCTGGGAAATAATACAATACAAACTGGCTACAGCCCCTGGGAAATAATACAATACAAACTGGCTACGGCCCGTGGGAAATAATACAATACACACTGGCTACGGCCCCTGGGAAATAATACAATACAAACTGGCTACAGCCACTGGAAATAATAAACTACACACTGGCTACGGCCCCTGGGAAATAATACAATACACACTGGCTACGGCCCCTGGGAAATAATACAATACACACTGGCTGCGGACCCTGAGAAATAATACAATACAAACTGGCTACGGCCACTGGGAAATAATACAATACAAACTGGCTACGGCCCCTGGGAAATAATACAATACAAACTGGCTACGGCCCCTGGGAAATAATACAATACAAACTGGCTACGGGCACTGGAAATAATACAATACAAACTGGCTACGGCCACTGGAAATAATACAATACACACTGGCTACGGCCACTGGAAATAATACAATACACACTGGCTACGGCCACTGTAAATAATACAATACACACTGGCTATGGCCCCTGGGAAATAATACAATACACACTGGCTACGGCCCCTGGAAAAATTAAAATACACACTGGCTACGGCCCCTGGGAAATAATACAATACACACTGGCTACGGCCCCTGGAAAAATTAAAATACACACTGGCTACGGCCCCTGGGAAATAATACAATAGACACTGGCTATGGCCCCTGGGAGATAATACAATACACACTGGCTGCGGACCCTGGGAAATAATACAATACACACTGGCTGCGGACCCTGGGAAATAATACAATACAAACTGGCTACGGCCACTGGAAATAATACAATACACACTGGCTGCGGACCCAGGGAAATAATACAATACAAACTGGCTACGGCCCCTGGGAAATAATACAATACACACTGGCTGCGGACCCTGGGAAATAATACAATACAAACTGGCTACGGCCCCTGGGAAATAATACAATACAAACTGGCTACGGCCACTGGAAATAATACAATATACACTGGCTACGGCCCCTGGGAAATAATACAATACACACTGGCTACGGCCACTGGGAAATAATACAATACACACTGGCTACGGCCACTGGAAATAATACAATACAAACTGGCTACGGCCCCTGGGAAATAATACAATACACACTGGCTACGGCCCCTGGGAAATAATACAATACACACTGGCTACGGCCAGTGGAAATAATACAATACACACTGGCTACGGCCACTGGAAATAATACAATACACACTGGCTACGGCCACTGGAAATAATACAATACACACTGGCTACGGCCACTGGAAATAATACAATACACACTGGCTACGGCCACTGGAAATAATACAATACACACTGGCTATGGCCCCTGGGAAATAATACAATACACACTGGCTACGGCCACTGGAAATAATACAATACACACTGGCTACGGCCACTGGGAAATAATACAATACACACTGGCTAAGGCCCCTGGGAGATAGTACAATACACATTGGCTACGGCCACTGGAAATAATACAATACACACTGGCTACGGCCACTGGAAATAATACAAAACACACTGGCTACAGCCACTGGAAATAATACAATCCACACTGGCTATGGCCCCTGGGAAATAATACAATACACACTGGCTACGGCCACCGGAAATAATACAATACACACTGGCTATGGCCCCTGGGAAATAATACAATACACACTGGCTACGGCCACTGGGAAATAATACAATACACACTGGCTACGGCCACTGGAAATAATACAATACACACTGGCTACAGCCACTGGAAATAATACAATACACACTGGCTACGGCCACTGGAAATAATACAATACACACTGGCTACGGCCACTGGAAATAATACAATACAAACTGGCTACGGCCCCTGGGAAATAATACAATATACACTGGCTACGGCCCCTGGGAAATAATACAATACAAACTGGCTACGGCCACTGGAAATAATACAATGCACACTGGCTACGGCCCCTGGGAAATAATACAATATACACTGGCTACGGCCCCTGGGAAATAATACAATACAAACTGGCTACAGCCACTGGAAATAATACAATACACACTGGCTACGGCCCCTGGGAAATAATACAATATACACTGGCTACGGCCACTGGAAATAATACAATACACACTGGCTAATGCCCCTGGGAGATAGTACAATACACATTGGCTACGGCCACTGGAAATAATACAATACAAACTGGCTGCGGCCCCTGGGAAATAATACAATATACACTGGCTACGGCCCCTGGGAAATAATACAATACAAACTGGCTACAGCCACTGGAAATAATACAATACACACTGGCTACGGCCCCTGGGAAATAATACAATATACACTGGCTACGGCCACTGGAAATAATACAATACACACTGGCTACGGCCACTGGAAATAATACAATACACACTGGCTACGGCCCCTGGGAAATAATACAATAGACACTGGCTACAGCCCCTGGGAAATAATACAATACACACTGGCTACGGCCCCTGGGAAATAATACAATACACACTGGCTACGGCCCCTGGGAAATAATACAATACACACTGGCTACGGCCCCTGGGAAATAATACAATATACACTGGCTACGGCCACTGGAAATAATACAATACACACTGGCTACGGCCCCTGGGAAATAATACAATACACACTGACTACGGCCCCTGGGAAATAATACAATATACACTGGCTACGGCCACTGGAAGTAATACAATACACACTGGCTACGGCCACTGGAAATAATACAATACACACTGGCTACGGCCCCTGGGAAATAATACAATAGACACTGGCTACAGCCCCTGGGAAATAATACAATACACACTGGCTACGGCCACTGGAAATAATACAATACAAACTGGCTACGGCCCCTGGGAAATAATACAATACACACTGGCTACGGCCCCTGGGAAATAATACAATACACACTGGCTACGGCCAGTGGAAATAATACAATACACACTGGCTACAGCCACTGGAAATAATACAATACACACTGGCTACGGCCACTGGAAATAATACAATACACACTGGCTACGGCCACTGGAAATAATACAATACACACTGGCTACGGCCACTGGAAATAATACAATACACACTGGCTATGGCCCCTGGGAAATAATACAATACACACTGGCTACGGCCACTGGAAATAATACAATACACACTGGCTACGGCCACTGGGAAATAATACAATACACACTGGCTAAGGCCCCTGGGAGATAGTACAATACACATTGGCTACGGCCACTGGAAATAATACAATACACACTGGCTACGGCCACTGGAAATAATACAAAACACACTGGCTACAGCCACTGGAAATAATACAATACACACTGGCTACGGCCACTGGAAATAATACAATACACACTGGCTATGGCCCCTGGGAAATAATACAATACACACTGGCTACGGCCACCGGAAATAATACAATACACACTGGCTATGGCCCCTGGGAAATAATACAATACACACTGGCTACGGCCACTGGAAAATAATACAATACACACTGGCTACGGCCACTGGAAATAATACAATACACACTGGCTACGGCCACTGGAAATAATACAATACACACTGGCTACGGCCACTGGAAATAATACAATACACACTGGCTACGGCCACTGGGAAATAATACAATACACACTGGCTACAGCCACTGGAAATAATACAATACAAACTGGCTACGGCCCCTGGGAAATAATACAATATACACTGGCTACGGCCCCTGGGAAATAATACAATACAAACTGGCTACGGCCACTGGAAATAATACAATGCACACTGGCTACGGCCCCTGGGAAATAATACAATATACACTGGCTACGGCCCCTGGGAAATAATACAATACAAACTGGCTACAGCCACTGGAAATAATACAATACACACTGGCTACGGCCCCTGGGAAATAATACAATATACACTGGCTACAGCCCCTGGGAAATAATACAATACACACTGGCTACGGCCACTGGAAATAATACAATACAAACTGGCTACGGCCCCTGGGAAATAATACAATACACACTGGCTACGGCCCCTGGGAAATAATACAATACACACTGGCTACGGCCAGTGGAAATAATACAATACACACTGGCTACAGCCACTGGAAATAATACAATACACACTGGCTACGGCCACTGGAAATAATACAATACACACTGGCTACGGCCACTGGAAATAATACAATACACACTGGCTACGGCCACTGGAAATAATACAATACACACTGGCTATGGCCCCTGGGAAATAATACAATACACACTGGCTACGGCCACTGGAAATAATACAATACACACTGGCTACGGCCACTGGGAAATAATACAATACACACTGGCTAAGGCCCCTGGGAGATAGTACAATACACATTGGCTACGGCCACTGGAAATAATACAATACACACTGGCTACGGCCACTGGAAATAATACAAAACACACTGGCTACAGCCACTGGAAATAATACAATACACACTGGCTACGGCCACTGGAAATAATACAATACACACTGGCTATGGCCCCTGGGAAATAATACAATACACACTGGCTACGGCCACCGGAAATAATACAATACACACTGGCTATGGCCCCTGGGAAATAATACAATACACACTGGCTACGGCCACTGGAAAATAATACAATACACACTGGCTACGGCCACTGGAAATAATACAATACACACTGGCTACGGCCACTGGAAATAATACAATACACACTGGCTACGGCCACTGGAAATAATACAATACACACTGGCTACGGCCACTGGGAAATAATACAATACACACTGGCTACAGCCACTGGAAATAATACAATACAAACTGGCTACGGCCCCTGGGAAATAATACAATATACACTGGCTACGGCCCCTGGGAAATAATACAATACAAACTGGCTACGGCCACTGGAAATAATACAATGCACACTGGCTACGGCCCCTGGGAAATAATACAATATACACTGGCTACGGCCCCTGGGAAATAATACAATACAAACTGGCTACAGCCACTGGAAATAATACAATACACACTGGCTACGGCCCCTGGGAAATAATACAATATACACTGGCTACGGCCACTGGAAATAATACAATACACACTGGCTACGGCCACTGGAAATAATACAATACACACTGGCTACAGCCCCTGGGAAATAATACAATAGACACTGGCTACAGCCCCTGGGAAATAATACAATACACACTGGCTACGGCCCCTGGGAAATAATACAATACACACTGGCTATGGCCCCTGGGAAATAATACAATATACACTGGCTACGGCCACTGGAAATAATACAATACACACTGGCTACGGCCACTGGGAAATAATACAATACACACTGACTACGGCCCCTGGGAAATAATACAATATACACTGGCTACGGCCACTGGAAGTAATACAATACATAGTGGCTACGGCCCCTGGAAATAATACAATACACACTGGCTACAGCCATGAATACTATGTAGCAGTAAAATATACACTCACTGAGGAAAGTGGAAATGAATAGAGCGAAATAAAGAGTTCCATGTCATTATATAAATTACCATTTATTATTTCACATGGTAAATACACATTTTGCTGTTGAATTATGGAAGGAGCTGTGTTTATTTTCTAAGTGTATGAATAGAGGAACTGGGAATAATCTGTATTACAGAGAGCACTTTATTGGGTTTCTCCTCTATCCAGAAGACACTAAGGACAGAGGAAACCCCTAATGTACCGGTATTGCACGCTTTCTGGAGAGTTAATTACCCCTTTTATTCTTTCTTGAAAGACTTTTACATTTTGCAAACACTTGCGAGGAGGAGTTAATGGGACATGTACTTTAGCATATACCAGCAATTTAATTCAATATATGGTATAATTTAACATGCTACATGAACACAGTTTTTTTTGAGTGGGTGATATAATGTATATAATAAAAACATCTGACCGCACATACCTGTATGCTGCTGGTAGTGGTAAGTTTACTCCCCCTTTTAGACAGCATAGGGAATCGGCGTGAAACAGGGAATGATGCCAGGGCTACTTGACTTGGCGAAGCTGCACTGACTACATCAAAGTCTACCCTAACCTTGTTTGAGGACACTTGGGCTTGCCACCCAGGTTCCAGCTGCTGGTGACGCTTACTGTCTGTTGACCCCAGAGACCTCCCAGTACTTCTCTTGGTGTGATTTGCATAGCCCCCAGGGCCGTGATCACCAGCAATGCCTTTGGGGAAAGAGAAGAAGTTGGAGCTATTTCCCTGTCCTGGATCTAGGGGAGAGGCACTTTCTAAATCCTTTATGAGCAGGGAGTCTGTCTGGGTTTTCCCCAACAAATGAATTCCAGAATTCTGGGAAGATACTGGCCCAGGTTCTAGCAGTCTCTGAAAATGTTGAAGAACAGACATGTTGGGTATATTTTGACTCACAGGCTGCTGCAGAGTACCAGTAACCAACTGTAACACGTGTGGGGGGTATTGTCTCTGATCTTGGACATTTAGGCTCCCAGAAGGGTGAAAACTGAATTCAGTTAAAAACTCATTAGCCTGAAATGTCTTGTTATCACTCTGTGACAGACAGTCTGATGCAGCAGCAGAACACTCCCATCCTGATGTGTTTCCAAAAGGTTTTGAAGGGGGACAGAAATATATTGGGACAATAGCATTCAAACGGATCGCTAGTGACTGCCTAGCTGAAGCGTCTTCCCTTGGTTCCCCCATGCGGACAGTTTCTGTACTCCTCACCAGTACAGTTGCCTGAGTTTCATAATGCTGGGTATTAAGGCAGCTGGCTAATGTTTCGTTTGGCCTATGGTCAAGCCACATGGGGTCTGCCATGGAGGGTAAAACAATATTTGTTGGCGTGGTATCCTTGTTGTCTGTGCCAGTTAAAGTGAATGTGCTGGTTGATGGGACATTTTCTGGCATGGACAATGTCTTATGTTGGACAACATTCTCATTTAAAGTGCTGATATTGGGCACATGGCTGTGTGTCTGGCCATCCAATAACTCTGTGCTGTATTGTCTTTTCTTCTGTGTTGTGTTTGTCACCACAAATCTGAAATGGTCTTTAGCAGGAATGGGGAGTTTAAGGAGGCCAGGAGACTCCATCTTAGGCTGTGAGGACAAAGTAGTGGACACATTGACGCCTTGCTTCTTTGGTCCTGTGGAACCAACTTTGCTTTTGGCCTTCTTGAACACACAAATTTCACTATGTCTCTTCAAGGACCGCACGTCGCAGTAGCCCTTCTTACACCCATGCTCTGGACACTTAAATGGCTTATTCGGCAGGTGAGTTAGCATGTGTCCCATCCTGGAGACAGAGACAGGAGTTAACATCATCAAAGACCTTACTACAATTATAACAGAAACTCGCCGTTTCTGACCAGGACTGTAAATGACTATCCAATCCATGCCACCCTCACAATCTCTGCCTGCTGCCACATGTCCTAGCTAATGTATAGGGTGACTATGGCTAGATTCATACAGTAGCAAAGACTCTTATTATTTTCAACAAAACTGGCTTCACAAAACAAAAAACAGACTTTTTTTCAAATGTAAAAGGTTATTGGAGATTTGCTTCACCTGGGCTGGGATGTGGGGAGCCCTCTATAGCACCTTGGTGGGAGATAACCCAGGGTACAAAGGGGAAACCAACTTGCTGAATTCCTCTCACTAAGCTAGTTACAGTGTGTGAGTGCACTGCGGTGGTTAGTATATTGGAGAGCATACCTCCACACCCTGCCTTCCAACACAACTGTGATACGTACAGGTGGTCTTGCCGTTTGAAGGCCTTTCTGCAGACCCTGCACACGTGGCTCCTTTTCTGGCTGTGAGTGACATAATGTTTGTTAAGGGAAGCTGTGCTATAAAAACACTTTCCACAAATGCCACACTCTGTTCCTGGGATCTGAGGACTCTTTCTCTTAGGATAAGCATCATCTCTGGACTTGGTCACTGGCTTGTCCTCTCTTGGAGAAAAAATACCTAATTCTAGAAAACAACAATAGATTAAACCAGAGAATCTAACCAACACAGTGCTATAAATGTCAATTCTAGCTCACTGAATGCACCATAGCATGGGACAGACTCTGTGTCCCATACCTCCCTTCTGTCTGTGTCACCATGCAGTGGGAGGGACAGACTCCGTGTCCCATAGCTCCTTCTGTCTGTGTCACCCTGCAGTGGGAGGGACAGACTCTGTGTCTGTGTGTAACCCTGCAGTGGGACAGATTCCATGTCCCATAGGTCCCTTCTGTATGTGTCACCATGCAGTGGGAGGGACAGACTCCGTGTCCCATAGCTCCTTCTGTCTGTGTCACCCTGCAGTGGGAGGGACAGACTCTGTGTCCCATACCTCCCTTCTGTCTGTGTCACCATGCAGTAGGAGGGACAGACTCCGTGTCCCTTAGCACCCTTCTGTCTGTGTCACCCTGCAGTGGGAGGGACAGACTCCGTGTCCCATAGCTCCTTCTGTCTGTGTCACCCTGCAGTGGGAGGGACAGACTCCGTGTCCCATAGCTCGTTCTGTCTGTGTCACCCTGCAGTGGGAGGGACAGACTATGTGTCCCATAGCTCCTTCTGTCTGTGTAACCCTGCAGTGGGACAGATTCCATGTCCCATAGGTCCCTTCTGTATGTGTCACCCTGCAGTGGGAGGGACAGACTCTGTGTCCCATAGCTCCTTCTGTCTGTGTAACCCTGCAGTGGGACAGACTCCGTGTCCCATAGGTCCCTTCTGTATGTGTCACCCTGCAGTGGGAGGGACAGACTCTGTGTCCCATAGCTCCTTCTGTCTGTGTCACCCTGCAATGAGAGGGACAGACTCTGTGTCCCATAGCTCCTTCTGTTTATGTCACCCTGCAGTGCAATACAATTTCACTTTTATTAACCTATGTAACCCACTCACCAAATAAAGATGGAAGTGTTTCAGAATCAGATGAATCTTCAAGGACATTACATGACAGGGATAACCCTGCTAAATCGTCCTGTAGGGGATCATCAGTGGATGTTAAGGTAATATCAGTAGTTCTCAGTTCTGGGTATTCAGGGTAGATAAGGTTCTGGCTGAAGCTAGGAAGGGGTTCACCATCATTCAGGTTATGAAAACTCATTTCATTAACAGCCGAAAACAATTTAAATTGTAAGATATTTCCAAGAGCTTCAACCCACGTGCGGTTATCAGTTTGCCACAACCAAATCCCTGTGTAATAAAACACAACAGTTGTTATTAAACGTGCCGGTAGCAAGTTATGGAGCAACAGGTTTAAAAAGCTGCATTGAGTAGCACAAGTCTCTGTTTCTGATTTTTGTGCAGTTTTGACACTTTGGCCTCAATTTTGAAAGCTGGTTAATGTCTCCCATGTCGCACTGTTTAGTAAATAATACCCTAAATAAAAAAATAAAATACACAATAGAGCCTAATACAACCTCTAATCAATTAATGATAAACTGCACATTTTAACTCAAACAGCACTACTGAAGCATAAATTAATATAAAACAACAGATGGGATTCACTAAGAGGTTTTGAGCCTGTAACGTATCGCCTGTAATCCGACTTCAGTTGACGGACGCTTCCTAGCTTGCGCCAAGGACCACAAGCACCGCACCGGACACCACAACCACCGCAGACTCCACAACCACCGTAGCTTAACTGGAGTCTCGCCGTCTTCCTTCCACCCTGGATCAGCCTCTGTCCTCCAGGACCGTGTGGGAAAGACCTCTCCTCCAGGAGAGCGTATCATGAACAGCTCTTAAAAGAGCTAAGTGATTAAAACTCAGGGGAGTATACAAGGTATAGCAATCCCCAGTGTGATTTTAGCAGTTCCCCTCCAATCACGAGACAAGACTATGTGTTGAGGCTCAAACAGGAACAGAATGCACTGAGTCTTTATTGCTTCTTTTATACACATTTCTCCACAAGGTTACCACCCACGTGGACCTTGTGGAACAGCCAATCATATACACACAGTTAAACACTCCCATTCATTACAGCAAAATCCTCCCCTCTGCCTGTGATATAATTACTGAACACAATGGGCTAACGTAATTATTACATGCAGGAAAATATACAGTTTTTTACACATTTCTCATAACTTTTTAAAGTTATACGAAATTACACATCATATTCAAATAAAACTTACATTTTTAGAAACAGCATAACTAGGGAACAAACATATCCAGATTTAATTTTCATGCCCAAAGCAGTTCCAGAGATTTGAGCTGTGCGGCTGGTCTATTCATTACCATTCAAATGAAGGTTCGAAGGCACGAACGGCGGCCGTTCGACTACATTCGAATGGGATAGTTCCAGGGAAGGTAAAACTTCAGCGGTGTTCGTGCCGTGCATTCAACTGATTTAAAATGGCCGCCGCCACGTATTCGTTTTTTGAATTGTGGCCACTTCGACTACTTCAGCACTTTGGCTGCATCCGAAGTGCCATAACAAAAGTGCAGAACCCTACCCAGAGTGTTTAAAGGGGTACACATAGTCCAATAAAATCCAATATGCCCAAATAATGTTTTTAAAGGGCACAATCTCCCAGGGGCCATAGTCACAGGGCAAGAGGCTGGCAAGAAGGCCTCTCCAGGACCAAGTGGCGAAGGGCACTTCGTCACACATCTCCCCTTTGGGGGGGAGACTAACCAGGCACCTGACCTTCTGTCAGTCAGTGCCTAAGTTAGTCGATCCACCAACCCACAATAAGCAAGTACCAGAGTAGCCCACCAAAACAAACAGGTACAGGAGCAGCCCCCCACAACAAACAGGTACTGCATCTGGGTATTCCTCTGATGTAATTAGGCAACATGCTGTAAGGGCTTGGGGGGCAGAGGCCAGCTGAGCTCTGCCCGATACCATCTCTTCTGCTGGGGTAGCCTGGTTGGGACTTGGCTGGGGAGGGGATATATCACTTACTGAATCTCTGTGAGGGTAGTTGGGGATCTGGACAGGCAGTCCAGCATCCCTGTAGGTTGGGTAGAGAGACCACGGTCCCATCTGCACCGTCTGGGAAAATAAGGTCTCCCCTTTGTAGGGTAAGCTGCCGCTGGGGAGAGAGGGCGACATGCTCCTCTCCCTGAAGCACATGCCGCCGCTGGAGAGGGAGACCGACTGTCTCCACTCCCATAGCATTGTCCTGCTGATGGGGAGTGAGACCGACTGGCTCTGCTCCCTGTAGGACACACTGCTGCTGGGGGGGGGGGGGGGGGGGCCGACACCTTCGGCCCCCTGGGATGCATACTGCTGCTGGGAAAGGAGATCACTTGTCTCCACTCCCAATACAATACTCTGCCGCTGGTGAGGGAGACCGATTGTCTCCGCTACCTGTAGAGGACACTGCCGCTGGGCAGAGAGGCCGGCTGCCTGCTCCCCCTGCAGCTTACACTGCTGCTGCGGAGAGAGACCGCTGGGGAGCGAGACCGATTTTCTCCACTCCCTGGAGGGAACACTGCCGCTGGGGAGAGAGGCCGGCCTACAATTAACAAATACAATGGACTAACTCAATTACCCACAGGCAGAAAACACACATTTTTCCACAAAACTTTTAAACCCCTTCTCTGATCTGGGTGATTTTTGGATATGTTATTCACCAATATCAGGGCTATCCAGGGATGTATAATTGTGGGGATATGTGGTGGTCAACATGGGTGGTAACCTTGTGGGAAAGCTTGTATAAGAGACAATAAACCCTCAGTTCATACTGTTCCTGCTTAACCCTCAATATGTAGCCTCGTCTCGTTATTGTAGGGAACTGCTATATTCACACTGGGGGTTGCTATACTTTTGTAAACTCCCCATAGCTCTAATCACTTAGCTCTTTTAAGAGATGTTCCTGATACGGTCTCCTGGAGGAGAGGTCTTTCCCACACGGTCCTGGAGGACAGAGGTTGATCCAGGGTGGAAGGAAGACGGCGAGACTCTAGTTAAGCTACAGCGGTTGTGGAGTCTGCGGTGGTTGTGGTGTCCGGTGCGGTGCTTATGGTCCTCGGCGACAGCTAGGAAGCGTCAGTCAACGGAGGTGCCCAGTCGTGGGGGCCAGGTGATCCATTACACCTGTATTGGTTATTTCAGTCTCCATGACCATTGATGCTTTTCAACATGGTCACGGAGGAAGGAATCTGTATTCTGCCTGAAACGTTGACCATACAGAGATACCAGCAATTTAGGGCTAGTTGCTGCCCTGGAACACATGACTTAGGCAGCCCAGAACCCTGCTGGGTTACTAATTCTGTACAAAAAATATGTCTGCCTTCAGTGTTTGATGTGCTTGCACACTTGCAGACAGCGCTGAGAGATCACATCCAAGGAGAGGTCTAGATCTCACTTCATTTACAGCTATTTGTTTTGTTCGTTTTTTTTTTTTTTTTTAAATAATCCCCTTCCCCCCTTTACCCACCCTTCAAGTCCTCCCTCCACTCTCTGGCCCAAAGGCTCTCCAGGTTCTGAGATCAGTCCAATGAAATACTTCTCTAAGGAACATCTGATTGGACCACAGAGTGAAGGAGTAAAGCAGCAGGACAACATAGGTAAGTTTTATCTTGGATTTTGGTATTAAAAAAAGAGATTGCATGACTGTTGTGACTTTATTATTTGCTATCGAACGTGTCAAAATATACTTCATACTGGAACAAGTCATAAAGATTTTTTTTAAAAGGGGGGATTAAATACATTATTAGTGTCCAATATGGCATAAGAAATTAAAATATATTTATGATAAAAATGGGTTTGAGTAACCCTTTAAAGAGAAACTGTCACATGAAAATCACATATAACTAGTGTGAACCCCTTTTGCCTGAGATGTGCGTTTTTTTTTTTTTAATATTAACCACTCAATTGTCTTACTGTTAAAGGGACACTATAGTCACCAGAACAACTACAGCTTATTGCATTCGTTCTGGTGTGTAGAATCATTACCTTCAGGCTTTTTGCTGTAAACACTGCCTTTTCAGAGAAAATGCAGTGTTTACATTACAGCCTAGTGATAACTTCACTGGCCACTCCTCAGATGGCTGTTAGAGATCCTTCCTGGGTCATGGCTGCCTAAAATGCATCCAAACATTCAGTGTCTCCTCCCTCTGCATGCAGACACTGAACTTTCCTCATAGAGATCATTGATTCAATTCATCTCTATGGGGGAGATGCTGATTGGCCAGGGCTGTGTTTGAATCATGCTGGCTCTGCCCCTGATCTGCCTCCTTGTCAGTCTCAGCCAGTCCTATTGGGAAGCATTGTGGTTGGCTCAGAACACCACTTCTGCTGATGTCAGCAGGCAGGTCTAAAGGAAACAGGGACAAAGCCAGCCTCTCCAGACTTGAATACAAGTAAGATTTTACTATATTTAAGGAGGCATGAGGGGACCAGGGTGGCTAGATGGTGGTTTTAGCCCTATAGGGTCAGGAATACATGTTTGTGTTCCTGACCCTATAGTGCTCCTTTAAGGACCAGGGCTCTTTTTTACATTTCTGCAATGTTTATGTTTAGCTGTAATTTTCCTCTTACTCATTTACTGTACCTACACATATTATATACCGTTTTTCTCGCCATTAAATGGTTTGCTGGGCATATGTTGCCTTTGAGACCGTATAGCAGCCCAGGTATGAAAATGAACCCCATCATGGCATATTATTTGTAAAAATAGACAACCCACGGTATTCAAAATGGAGTATGTCTAGTCTTTTTTAGTAGCCACTTAGTCACAAACCCTGGCCAAAATTATCATTTATATTTTTTGTTGTTGTATTTTTTACACATAAACTGCCATTTCACCGATATTATCAGTATAATACATGTTACTGCTCTAAAACACTCATATTTGTGTAGAGTAATGTCTCATGAGTAGAACAGTACCCCTCAAGTACAGGTTTTATGGTGATTCGGGAAGTGACAGGGTCAAACATAAGATTTGCCAATTTCTGTTTTTGTAAATTGCAATTTGCCAGATTGGCTATGTTGCCTTTGAGACGGTATGGCAACCCAGAAATGAAAAGTAACCCCACCATGACATACCATTTGAAAAAGTAGACAACCCAGGCTATTCAAAATGGGGTATGTCCAGTATTTTGTAGTAGCCACTTAGCCACAAACGCTTGTCAAAGTTAGTGTTCATATTTGTTTTTTGCATTTTTTTTTTACACAAAAACTGCACTTTTCCTGGTGATTTCATCGTCGTGATACGTTTTACTGTTTTAAACGCTCATATTTGTGTTCAGCGAAGTCTCCCGAGTATAACAATAACCCCCATGTACAGGTTTTTTGGTGTTCTGGAAAGTTACAGGGTCAATATAGGGCTTGCCCAATTCAGTTTGCCAGAATGGTTTGCGCGGACTGTGTTGCCTTTTGAGACCATATGGTAGCCAAGGAATGTGAAATAACCCCATCATGGCATACTATTTGCAAATGTAGCCAATCTTCTGCTGGGGTAGCCTGGTTGGGACTTGGCTGGGGAGGGGATATATCACTTACTGAATCTCTGTGAGGGTAGTTGGGGATCTGGACAGGCAGTCCAGCATCCCTGTAGGTTGGGTAGAGAGACCACGGTCCCATCTGCACCGTCTGGGAAAATAAGGTCTCCCCTTTGTAGGGTAAGCTGCCGCTGGGGAGAGAGGGCGACATGCTCCTCTCCCTGAAGCACATGCCGCCGCTGGAGAGGGAGACCGACTGTCTCCACTCCCATAGCATTGTCCTGCTGATGGGGAGTGAGACCGACTGGCTCTGCTCCCTGTAGGACACACTGCTGCTGGGGGGGGGGGGGGGGGGGGGGCCGACACCTTCGGCCCCCTGGGATGCATACTGCTGCTGGGAAAGGAGATCACTTGTCTCCACTCCCAATACAATACTCTGCCGCTGGTGAGGGAGACCGATTGTCTCCGCTACCTGTAGAGGACACTGCCGCTGGGCAGAGAGGCCGGCTGCCTGCTCCCCCTGCAGCTTACACTGCTGCTGCGGAGAGAGACCGCTGGGGAGCGAGACCGATTTTCTCCACTCCCTGGAGGGAACACTGCCGCTGGGGAGAGAGGCCGGCCTACAATTAACAAATACAATGGACTAACTTAATTACCCACAGGCAGAAAACACACATTTTTCCACAAAACTTTTAAACCCCTTCTCTGATCTGGGTGATTTTTGGATATGTTATTCACCAATATCAGGGCTATCCAGGGATGTATAATTGTGGGGATATGTGGTGGTCAACATGGGTGGTAACCTTGTGGGAAAGCTTGTATAAGAGACAATAAACCCTCAGTTCATACTGTTCCTGCTTAACCCTCAATATGTAGCCTCGTCTCGTTATTGTAGGGAACTGCTATATTCACACTGGGGGTTGCTATACTTTTGTAAACTCCCCATAGCTCTAATCACTTAGCTCTTTTAAGAGATGTTCCTGATACGGTCTCCTGGAGGAGAGGTCTTTCCCACACGGTCCTGGAGGACAGAGGTTGATCCAGGGTGGAAGGAAGACGGCGAGACTCTAGTTAAGCTACAGCGGTTGTGGAGTCTGCGGTGGTTGTGGTGTCCGGTGCGGTGCTTATGGTCCTCGGCGACAGCTAGGAAGCGTCAGTCAACGGAGGTGCCCAGTCGTGGGGGCCAGGTGATCCATTACACCTGTATTGGTTATTTCAGTCTCCATGACCATTGATGCTTTTCAACATGGTCACGGAGGAAGGAATCTGTATTCTGCCTGAAACGTTGACCATACAGAGATACCAGCAATTTAGGGCTAGTTGCTGCCCTGGAACACATGACTTAGGCAGCCCAGAACCCTGCTGGGTTACTAATTCTGTACAAAAAATATGTCTGCCTTCAGTGTTTGATGTGCTTGCACACTTGCAGACAGCGCTGAGAGATCACATCCAAGGAGAGGTCTAGATCTCACTTCATTTACAGCTATTTGTTTTGTTCGTTTTTTTTTTTTTTTTTAAATAATCCCCTTCCCCCCTTTACCCACCCTTCAAGTCCTCCCTCCACTCTCTGGCCCAAAGGCTCTCCAGGTTCTGAGATCAGTCCAATGAAATACTTCTCTAAGGAACATCTGATTGGACCACAGAGTGAAGGAGTAAAGCAGCAGGACAACATAGGTAAGTTTTATCTTGGATTTTGGTATTAAAAAAAGAGATTGCATGACTGTTGTGACTTTATTATTTGCTATCGAACGTGTCAAAATATACTTCATACTGGAACAAGTCATAAAGATTTTTTTTAAAAGGGGGGATTAAATACATTATTAGTGTCCAATATGGCATAAGAAATTAAAATATATTTATGATAAAAATGGGTTTGAGTAACCCTTTAAAGAGAAACTGTCACATGAAAATCACATATAACTAGTGTGAACCCCTTTTGCCTGAGATGTGCGTTTTTTTTTTTTTAATATTAACCACTCAATTGTCTTACTGTTAAAGGGACACTATAGTCACCAGAACAACTACAGCTTATTGCATTCGTTCTGGTGTGTAGAATCATTACCTTCAGGCTTTTTGCTGTAAACACTGTCTTTTCAGAGAAAATGCAGTGTTTACATTACAGCCTAGTGATAACTTCACTGGCCACTCCTCAGATGGCTGTTAGAGATCCTTCCTGGGTCATGGCTGCCTAAAATGCATCCAAACATTCAGTGTCTCCTCCCTCTGCATGCACACACTGAACTTTCCTCATAGAGATCATTGATTCAATTCATCTCTATGGGGGAGATGCTGATTGGCCAGGGCTGTGTTTGAATCATGCTGGCTCTGCCCCTGATCTGCCTCCTTGTCAGTCTCAGCCAGTCCTATTGGGAAGCATTGTGGTTGGCTCAGAACACCACTTCTGCTGATGTCAGCAGGCAGGTCTAAAGGAAACAGGGACAAAGCCAGCCTCTCCAGACTTGAATACAAGTAAGATTTTACTATATTTAAGGAGGCATGAGGGGACCAGGGTGGCTAGATGGTGGTTTTAGCCCTATAGGGTCAGGAATACATGTTTGTGTTCCTGACCCTATAGTGCTCCTTTAAGGACCAGGGCTCTTTTTTACATTTCTGCAATGTTTATGTTTAGCTGTAATTTTCCTCTTACTCATTTACTGTACCTACACATATTATATACCGTTTTTCTCGCCATTAAATGGTTTGCTGGGCATATGTTGCCTTTGAGACCGTATAGCAGCCCAGGTATGAAAATGAACCCCATCATGGCATATTATTTGTAAAAATAGACAACCCACGGTATTCAAAATGGAGTATGTCTAGTCTTTTTTAGTAGCCACTTAGTCACAAACCCTGGCCAAAATTATCATTTATATTTTTTGTTGTTGTATTTTTTACACATAAACTGCCATTTCACCGATATTATCAGTATAATACATGTTACTGCTCTAAAACACTCATATTTGTGTAGAGTAATGTCTCATGAGTAGAACAGTACCCCTCAAGTACAGGTTTTATGGTGATTCGGGAAGTGACAGGGTCAAACATAAGATTTGCCAATTTCTGTTTTTGTAAATTGCAATTTGCCAGATTGGCTATGTTGCCTTTGAGACGGTATGGCAACCCAGAAATGAAAAGTAACCCCACCATGACATACCATTTGAAAAAGTAGACAACCCAGGCTATTCAAAATGGGGTATGTCCAGTATTTTGTAGTAGCCACTTAGCCACAAACGCTTGTCAAAGTTAGTGTTCATATTTGTTTTTTGCATTTTTTTTTTTACACAAAAACTGCACTTTTCCTGGTGATTTCATCGTCGTGATACGTTTTACTGTTTTAAACGCTCATATTTGTGTTCAGCGAAGTCTCCCGAGTATAACAATAACCCCCATGTACAGGTTTTTTGGTGTTCTGGAAAGTTACAGGGTCAATATAGGGCTTGCCCAATTCAGTTTGCCAGAATGGTTTGCGCGGACTGTGTTGCCTTTTGAGACCATATGGTAGCCGAGGAATGTGAAATAACCCCATCATGGCATACTATTTGCAAATGTAGACAACCAAGGATATTCAAAATTGGGTATTTAGTCACATTTAGTCACAAACACTGGCCAAAGTTAGCATTTTTATTTGTTTTTTATTAAAAAAATAATAATTTCAATTAACAATCTCAGATACAGTACATAAACAAGCGGACCATTACATACTTTCCTTACCCTGTACTAAAACAAGTCAACATACCCTACCAGTAGAAATTACATACTACTCTACGCACAACAAATGGTGCCCCGTAGTGGTATTAGACTCACATTCTCTGTGATCACCCGTCGCAACCTCTGTTTTCACTACACGGATCTGTTCTTACGACCCCGAAATTCATGCTATATATCAGATCCTTAATTATACGACTAGGACTAAACCCCTCCAACTATTCAGGTCACTCCTTCAGAATAGGGGCAGTTTCCACGTCTTCAAGCGTAAATATACCAGTACACATTATTAAGACCCTAGGGCATGGAAAATCCTCTGTATAGTCTCGGTACATTCCCGAAACCAGTTCAAGAAATATGCAATGCTTTAACCCGGCGAGGACCCAGCGATCACACGGCCTGGGAGAGCCGGATCGGGCAAAGGGGGTCTGCCTGAGCTCCCTGGCACATCACAATCGGTCAGTCGGTGCATGAAGAGCAGCAAACCTCAGCGGTACAGTCCAGGTCAGGGTAAGTTCTCCTTAGCGAACAGAAATAAATGGCCAGTCAAATCAAACAAAATAAAAATATATAGAAACTCTAAACACATAAGGCCCCACGCGTTTCGTTCAATAAGCATGAACTTCCTTAGGAGCTAAAAACCATAAAATAACTTTCTAGGGGTGACAGATTCACTGTGTAAAGGTGTTTCTGTAACATATATTTGGTATTAATATTAAAGGGACACTATAGTCACCAGAACAACTACAGATTATTGTATTTGTTTTGGTGAGTATAATCATTCCCTGCAGGCTTTTTGCAATAAATACTGTATTTTCAGAGAAAATGCAGTGTTTACATTACAGCCTAAGAACACCTCCACTGGCCACTCCTCAGATGGCTGCTTAAGCTGCTTCCTGGGACACTGCAGCACAGTGTGACTGACGTTCAGTGTCTCCACCCTCTGCATGGAGACATTGAACTTTCCTCATAGAGATTTATTGATTCCATTCATCTGTATGATCATATACTGATTGGCCAGGGCTGTGTTTGACTTATGTTCTGCCCCTGATCTGCCTCATTTACAGTATCAGACAATCCTATGGGGAAGCATTGTGATTGACTCAGACCACCACTTCGGAGGATGTCAGCCAAGCAGGCAGATCAGGGCAAAGCCAGGAGTAGCAGACTGGAAAAGTAAATGTACTATATTTAGGGAGGCAAGGAAGATAGGGGGGCTAGATAGTGGTTTTAATACTATAGGGTCAGGAATATATGTTTATGTTCCTGACCCTATAATGTTCCTTTAAAGATTTAGCAATTTACACAACTATCCAGTTCGGCTCTGCAGGGTACACATTACATTAGAGAAGCAGCAGAAACATTGGGGAGATTTATCAAAGTGTTTGAATTTTGCACCAAATTTTTATAGCACAATTTATTTGTAGGGCTTTTGTTTCTCTCTGTTGCTTCTTGTGGGCACCAACCATCATTTTCCGATTCATTTGTTTTTTTTTTTAACACAGAAAAATTATTTATTAAACTTTTTGTCACTTTTTACTCGAGTAAAAAGTGTTCCGTTTGGTTTCTCTCTTTCTTCCCCACCATTCTCAATTGGACAGCCTTTTCTTATATAGATGATATTTTGGTGAAAATGGACTGAGCTGATTTGTGATCCTGCGTTAATGGTTATAGTGTCTGGAGTTCCCTAGTATTGCTCCAGTAAGGAGTCAAACTGCTTCACAATATTTATACGGTGGTCCGCATACATGGATGATCCCAAATAATCCACAGAGAAAATATAAGTATGAAAAAAGTGCACATTTATTTGTAATAAAGTGTATATACAATCAAACAATCCATGGCATCAAAGCAGGGATTTAAAGGGATCCTATAGTGCCAGGAAAACAAAGCCTTTTTCCTGGCACCATAGAGTTAATAGGTCCCCCCCCCCACCTCCTCCTGCAGGGCTGAAGGGGTTAAAACATCTTCAGCCACTTACCTGAATGCAGCACCAATGTCCCTCAGCGCTGGCTCCGCCCATGCTCCTCCCCCACCGACATCATTAGACCTCCCCATGGGAGAGCATTATTCAATTTGGATTCCGGATGCCCTCTAGTGGCGGTCTGGTAGACAGCCACAGAGGGCAGACTTAGAGCTGCAATGTAAACATGTTTTCCATTGCAGCACTACGGTGCAAGAGGGTCACAGCACCCAGGTTAGTTCAATTAGCTGAAGTGGTCTGGGTGCCTACAGTGTCCCTTTAACCCTGCTCACACAATATTGCAGCAATAGATATTTAAATTACTGTAGCTTCACTCACTTGGAGCGCTGTATACAGCGCATCTGTCAATCTAGGGCCACTAAAAATGGCGCAAACTAATAGATACCTGGGTCTCATTTAACCCTGATCACACACATTGATTGAAATCCCCATTTAATGAGCTGCATGGGGTAACTGACACCTGGGACTCCTGGAGTGTAACCCACCCCCCTAAAATGTTAGGACATTTCATGCCCTCCTAGCTGGGTCAAAGGACAGCATGGAATGTCTGAACGCTGTGAATGGGTCAAGATAAAGTGGATTTGGTGCTTAGAATGTAAAAGAAAACAAAGCATCACATGAAAAAAAGTTTAACACAAGTTATAGATGATTTTCAAAGATTTATTCAACAGTGTAATTCTCCACGACTTCACAGTCCCCGTTCTTTTACGCCAGAATTGGTAAAATGTGGATTATAGTGAGCGAGATCCATCCCCACTATAGCCCTGTATAGCAGTCATATTAATAACAACAACAACGTATTTAACCAGGAAAGGTACATTCAGATTACTCTGGTTTCCAAGTGCGTGCTGGGGATGTTACCTTAGCCCGACATCCAGGGGTTGTTACTATTACCCAATTTAATGGTACTCATGGGGAAGGTAATCAGCACTTTGTGGAGGTCATATAGCATTAACTGACTATTGGAGTTATCCACCAAAGTGAGAATTCAAAGTAAATTTGGAATTTAATGTCAAAATAGCTGAAATGGACTCATTCTCTAAGGCATCTGTGTTTTCATTTTGGCTACTCTAGCCTTGAATTAGAAATTCTCTCAGAATTCACTTTGAATCCCCATTTTAATATATAGCCCTGTGTGTGTATGAAGACACTTGAGAATGTTGCATATACATAAGTCAGAATAAATATCTCCAGGCACTCAGGATGTTAAAGTCGCAGCCAGGTTTATTGAAACAGAAAAGACAGCAACGTTTCAACCTAACTCAAGCGGACACCACCTAAGACCTCGTTAGGTCGAAACGTTGCGGTCTTTTTTGTTTCAATAAAACTGCCTGAGGCTTTAACATTCAGAGTACCTGGAGATATTTGATCTATTGCGGGATTGCTGGTCCTGCTCCCGAGCACCGGGTGGCTGCGTAGGGATTGAGTGCGGTTCCCGCCAACACTTCTGCATGTACAGAAGTTGTGACTTTATGAGCTCATTAGTGAGAATTGAATCTCCACAAAGTAACCTAAAAATAAAATCTCACTATTACTGTGAGCAGAGCCCATGCTTAGTAATTTGGCGCGGTTATGGTACTGATCCAGTTTTGTTTGGTGGTTAATTATTTAAACATAATTGCTCCATTGTTCCAGATAGCCCTGGTACTGCAGCAGATATGAATAATGATTCTGACAGTCCTCTGCAACAAAACAAAATAGTCTTAAGGGGGCGGGGCCGGACAGCCATGCTGCTCGGTCGCATAGCGGAGGGGCTCCTGAGAAATCGGGCCTTTAAGCCATAATAAGCAGCCATCCACACTCGCAAACAGCAAGAAACTACTCACTCAGCTGTGGGAAGGGTAGCAGACCCCGAGATCGGGAGTTTCGGACCCCCCCCCCCACCGAGGGAAGCACGAGACTTCGGAGGCCACGGCCTACTCTAGGGGTAGCAGGGTGGACAGCCGCTGCCCTGTCTCCCCACTATATTGCCCAACGCTGGAATGTTGAATGCCTGCCGGCCCCTGTTCTCCCCCCTCTGGGCCGGGGGGGGTCATCCCGGTCCACACTGGGGCGCTCTCAAGCCGACCTACAAGCTGACTAAAGGGCATTGGACACGCAAGGCCCACAGCCCAAGATGGCGGCGGCTCAGAGCACCTGCCTAACAGCTCCTGCGATATGGAGCCACAACAGCTGTCTGAACAAAGGTACAGCGACCGCAGCTGACCCAGGCCAAAGGGAAAAGGGCACCAAGAAATCCAGCGGACCCTCTGCAACACGCGCCTCCCTAGCCGAGATTGTGGCCGGAGGGGACCCATGAGTCATCACCTGTCCAAGCGACACAAGCACGGAGCTCCCCACAGCCTAATGCGGACCGGGCAATATCAGAGCTGACTGCTCACCTCATGCCATCTGGGAATAGACACTCATGAACGAAGCATGCAGTCATACCTGGCCCCCACCAACTTCTCCCCGCCAGGGTCCGCACGGACACATATAACAGCAAGACAGCTCAGCCCCAGTGGTCTCACTTAAGCCTGTTTCCTCTCGCTCAAGACAACGAGTATACTCACCTTGCATGTTTGGGACACATAGCTCCATCACACAAGCAACACTCTAATCTAATACATGGTTTATCCTGCTTACTGAAGTATAAATGTTTACCATAGTTGGGAATGCAGTGTCACATACACATCACACTACTGTTGAATTATAACCTGTTATTGTCATGATTCTAAAAAAAAGAATGTGCGGTTTTAATTGCCACACTTTGAAATGGCATGATAATGCTTGCAGCAGCTGTTGTGGCTATGCACGCCTGTTGTTACTTTATGCACAAGTAAAATTAAAAAAAATTAAAATAAAAAAAGTCTTAAAGAGACAATTGTTTTAAACTGGAGTAAATGATCAGTAAGGACTAATTAAAGAAAAGGAGTAATATAGAAAAAAATTAAATTTTACTTAAACACTAAAGGGTCAGGAACACAAACATCTATTTCTGACCCTATAGTGTTAAAATCACCATCTAGCCCCTCAAATATAGAATAATCTTACTTTTATTCAAGTCTGCAGCTACCTACTTAGCTTACATCATCAGAAGTGATTCTCTGTGCCAATCACAATGCTTTCCCATAGGAATGGCAGAGAATATCCAGGAGGCAGATCAGGTGCAGAGCCAGCACAAGTCAAACACAGCCCTGGCCCATCAGCATCTCCTCATAGAGATGAATTGAATCAATGCATCTCTATGAGGGGAGTTCAATGTCTCCATGCAGAAGGTGGAGACACTGAATGTCAGTCACACTGTGCAGCACTGACCCAGCAGGCACCTCTAGTAGCCATCAGGGGAGTGGCCAGTGGAGGCATCCCAGGGCTGTAATGTAAACACTGCATTTTCTCTGAAAAGACAAATACAATAAGCTGTAGTTGTTCTGGTGACTACAGTGTCTCCTTTAATTCCATGAAAGTCCATGATGCTAAATTGTAACTGGGGCAGATGGGTTGGGGCGCTATACTCCCTGTTTATTCAGAGACGCTTTTTCAAACAACATGTAAAAATGTTGCAGCAGTCTTATACTTAGTCAACGCAGACCATTTCGTACACAGGTTACATATTAAATAGGTTAAATTGCCACCCATTTCATACGGGGAGAAGTGGTTTGGCGAGAGAGAAGGTTCTAGAAAACAAAGCTGAAAGCGATTGGATTTTAATCTTAAACAGACTATGACGCTCTTCGGATGCATATGGTGGAGGTGTTTATAAGAAATCTGACCTACTATAGTGGATATAGTAACTAATGATTGGCGCTGGAGGTTTGCGGACGTGGTTAGTACCTCTGTTTTCTAAGCTTTCTTTACTGGGAATAGAGCTCTGCAAATTAACCAATAAACACAGAATAAGGTATCAGAATTAATGGATTTCAACAGCACCTCCTCAGCGACCCTGCATGTTCCAAATCAAGAGTTTAATTACTAAACTCTTTAAAGGTTTCACTACTTACTGTGGGAGGGCATCAGGGAATACCTAACACCATAACCAATTCAGCTGCATGTAGTGCTTTAAGTGTTCTTTTAAGCTGGCTTTTAAGGCGAGTTGGAGAATTGTTCCAATTAATTATGGACAATTACTAAATCTTTCTCTCTATTACACACCCACCCCATATAGCTAACGTGTGTGTGTGTGTGTGTGTCTCTCCCCCCCCCCCCCCCCTACCGCCTGGCAACCCAACAGGGTGCCTTTGCCAATCAATGCACATAGTGCTTACCAAGGACTCCAAGCACTCGACCAGACACCATCAGCACTGTAGACTCTTATAAGAGCTAGTGAATATAATCCAAGGGAGTATAATGAGTATAACAATCCCCAGAGTGAATATAGCTGTTCCCTTCACACGTGACAAGGCTCTATGTTGAGGGTGAAGAGGAACTGATTTTAATGGTGCCACACTTGGCCTTATAGGACAATCCCCATGAAAACGAACAAACTACCAAACAGAGTCAATAATTTTACCGTGGAGCTTGTTCCCCTCATCCAGATGAATGATCTCACCAAACAGTGCCCTTCGAAGCTGAATAGAAACAAACGCAGGTGATGATTGAAGTCCAGCGGTGTTCGGGAGTTTCTGTATCAGATTTTTGTTCCATGAGATTCTGTAGCGGTACTTACCCTTTCCAGGGGCGGGCCGGAGTCCTCTGTTCGAGCCGCGCGCGGTCCTGCTGCTGCACGAGCCGAGCGCGGCTCATCCGACGGCTGGAACAGGAAGGCGGCAGTGACCGCGAGAAGCGGTCACGTGTCCCGCCTGACTCTAAGAGCGCACCGCGGGTCTCAGGCGCGCTCTTAAAGGGACAGTGGGAGCCTAAATTGGAAAAGGCCTCCCATTGGTCCCTGTCATACCACACTCCCCATACACTTACCTTTTGGGGGCGTGGATATGACAGGGGCCAATCAAAATAGGTGTTTAGTTATATATACTCACCTTTTTCCCTTAGTTCCTTGCCCTATCGTGGTTTGTGTTACAGTTCCCTTTAGCGCTTGTTGTATTCAGTTGTGTTCCTTCGTACTTGACCTTGGCTTTGTTCTCTGACTACGTTATCTCTTTATTCTTATCTGTTCTGTTTGCTGGCTTGCTGTTTACTGTGTACCAGACCCCGGCTAGTCCTAGTTTACGCTGTCTCTTTGTGCCCTTGACCTCGGATTGTTCCTGACTCTCTACTTCTCCTATATACGTAGAGTCCGGCCACTCTAAGGTCCGGTAGACGTTTCTCCCCTCTGTGTTGTCTTCTGTTTAGCTGAATCCTGCGTGTTGGGGTATATTTTCGTTACAGATTCATGCTCACACACCGATGCTTGCGTTCATGCGAACAAGATGGCCGCCACCTCGTGGTTGTCCATAGGAATTGCAGCCACCCAGACGAACAATTAGAACACTGCGGTGAGAACCGTTCCAAGGTGTTAATAGGTGTTAACAAGCTCCAGGGTGTTCTCTGGTTCGTACGGATGTTCGGTAATTCGGAGTGCTGCTTCGAAAGTTAGAAGTGTGGCCATACAAGTCCAAAAAGGCACACACAGTGGTTTTATTAAGGTTTAACACAGGGGCCATAGTCACAGGGTAGGAGGTTGGCAAACAGGACCCTCCAAAAACCAGTGGCGAGGTTACTTTTGCCACAATATATTTCACACCAACTCTATCATGGTTATTTATTGTAGTGAGAATTCAAAGTGAATTTTTTCAGGTCAGCTGTGCTTCAAGTTTGGCTTCTTAGGACTAAAATGTTAAATCTTTGCATCTTAATTCCCACTTTAGTAAAATAACCCTATATATTACTCAATCGCACTCTATATCACCTACACTCGAACACTGTTATTTAAAGGGACACTATAGTCACCTGAACAACTTTAGCTTAATGAAGCAGTTTTGGTGTATAGAACATGCCCCTGCAGCCTCACTGCTCAATCCTCTGCCATTTAGGAGTTAAATCCCTTTGTTTATGAACCCTAGTCACACCTCCCTGCATGTGACTTGCACAGCCTTCCATAAACACTTCCTGGAAAGAGAGCCCTATTTAGGCTTTCTTTATTGCAAGTTCTGTTTAATTAAGATTTTCTTATCCACTGCTATGTTAATAGCGTGCTAGACCCTGCAAGAGCCTCCTGTATGTGATTAAAGTTCAATTTAGAGATTGAGATACAATTATTTAAGGTAATTTACATCTGTTTGAAAGTGAAACCAGATTTTTTTTCATGCAGGCTCTGTCAATCATAGCCAGGGGAGGTGTGGCTAGGGCTGCATAAACAGAAACAAAGTGATTTAACTCCTAAATGACAGTGCATTGAGCAGTGAAATTGCAGGGGAATGATCTATACACTAAAACTGCTTTATTTAGCTAAAGTAATTTAGGAGACTATAGTGTTCCTTTAACCCCTTAAGGACACATGACATGTGTGACATGTCATAATTCCCTTTTATTCCAGAAGTTTGGTCCTTAAGGGGTTAAGAAAGCTAGAATTATTTTATTTATTTATTTATTATTGCCATTTATATAGCGCCAACAGATTCCGTAGCGCTTTACAATATTATGAGAGGGGGATTTAAATATAAATAGGACAATTACAAATAAACTTACAGGAACAATAGGTTGAAGAGGACCCTGCTCAAACGAGCTTACATTCTATAGGAGGTGGGGTGTAAAACACATTAGGACAGGAATTTACAATCAAATAAGGTGGGCTGCCCTTTAGGAGAGGGCAAGAGACAGGTATGTGAGGTAAGGGTTAGTCTTGGAGGCCATAAGCTTTCCTAAAGAGATGGGTTTTAAGGCACTTCTTAAAAGATGCAAGACTAGGGGAGAGTCTGATGGCGGTAGGCAGGCTATTCCATAGGAAGGGAGCCGCCCGCGAGAAGTCCTGCAAGCGCGAGTTGGCCGTACGAGTGCGGACAACGGACAGGAGGTGGTCACGGGCAGAACGGAGAGACCGAGAAGGGACATACCTATGGATCTGTGAGGAGATATAAGAGGGGCTAGAGTTGTTCAGTGCTTTATAGGTGTGAGTTGGTACCTTAAATTGACTCCGATAGCATACAGGAAGCCAATGTAAGGACTGGCAGAGGGGTGAGGTGTGAGAGAAACGACTAGAGAGGAAAATCAATCTAGCAGCAGCATTCATTACGGACTGTAAGGGTGCAGTACGGCTATTGGGGAGACCAATCAGGAGAGGGTTACAATAATCCATGCGGGAAATTACTAGAGCATGGACAAGCTCCTTGGTAGTATCTGGTGCAAGAAAGGGGCGGATGCGGGCTATGTTTTTAAGATGGAATCTACAGGATTTGGCAACATGCTGGATGTGAGGCTCAAAGGTGAGACCAGAGTCAAGTATGACGCCAAGACAGCGCGCTTGCAAGGATGGACTGATGTTGGTACCACAAACTTGGAGGGAGAGCGAAAGAGGAGGATCAGTATTAGGAGGAGGAAAGACAAGGAGCTCAGTTTTTGAGAGATTGAGTTTCAGAAAGCGGGAGGACATCCAGTCAGAGATGGAAGAAAGGCAAGCAGTGACACGTTGCAGGACGGCAGGGGAGAGGTCCGGGGAGGAGAGATATAGCTGGGTGTCATCAGCGTACAGGTGGTAGTGAAATCCAAAAGAGGTAATAAGTTTGCCAAGAGAGGCAGTATAAAGAGAAAATAGAAGGGGACCAAGGACGGAGCCTTGGGGAACTCCAACTGAGACAGGGCAAGGGGAGGAGGTATCATTAGAAAAGGAGACACTGAATGAGCGTTGGGAGAGATAGGAGGAAAACCACGAGAGGACAGAGTCACAGAGACCAAGCGATTGAAGAGTTTGAAGAAGGAGAGCATGATCAACGGTGTCAAAGGCCGCTGAGAGGTCAAGAAGAATTAGTATGGAGTAGTGGCCTTTGGATTTAGCTGCGATTAGGTCGTTAGTAACTTTGATAAGGGCAGTCTCTGTAGAGTGGAGAGGGCGGAAGCCAGATTGAAGAGGGTCAAGGAGAGAGTTGGAATTGAGGAAATGAGACACACGGGTAAAGACAAGTCTTTCCAGAAGCTTTGAGGAAAAAGGGAGCAGGGATATGGGACGGTAGTTAGAGGGGGTGGATGGGTCGAGGGATGGTTTTTTTAGTATAGGTACTACAGTGGCATGTTTAAGGTCAGCAGGGACGATGCCAGAGGAGAGCGAGCAGTTGAAGATGTGTGTTAGAGAAGGCACGAGACAAGTGGAGAGAGATCTAATAAGGTGAGATGGGACAGGATCGAGCGGGCAAGTGGTGGGGCAAGAGGAGCAAAGAAGAGCAGCCACCTCTTGGTCAGTAGCTGGGGAGAATGTCTGAAGGGTAGAATTCAAAGTAAATATCGAAACTAAGGTCAAAACAGTCAAACTGGGAAAAAATCTTTTTAACCCCTTAACGCTGTTAGGGCATACTATGCCGCCCCTGCATTTAGTGAGCCTAAATGCCGTTAGAGCGGCATAGTACGCCCTAATGATCGTGAGCTCCCCTGTCTCTGCAAACTTACCTGGTCCGGGGGGGGGGGGAGACGACTGCCTCCCAGGCAGAAAGTCCAGCAAATTTAATTTACAAGCCCTATATTTAACCCTGTAACTTTCCAAAACCCCATAAAACCTGTACATATGGGGTACGGTTATACTGGTGAGACTTCGTTAAACATAAATATGAGTATGATATCATCAGTATTATTGCATTTTGTGTGTGAAAAATGCAAAAAAAAAATAGAAATACTAACTTTGGCTAGGATTTGTGACTAAGTGGCTACTACAAAAGACCAGACACCCAATTCTGAATACCTTGGTTGTCTACTTTTATGAAGAGGATGTCATGATGGGGGTAATTTTCATTCCTGGGCTGCCATATGGTCTCAAAGGCAGCCTGGGCCCAGTAAACCAATCAGGCAAACTGAATTGGGCAAGCCCTGTACTTGTCCCTGTAACTCTCCAAAACCCCATAAAACCTGTACATATGGGGTACTGTTGTACTCGTAAGACTTTGTTGAACACAAATATGTGTTTTCTAGAACACTACAACTTGTAATGATGATGATGATATCATCAGTAAAACTGCAGTTTGTGTGTGAAAAAAAAAACCACACAAATATGAACGCTACATTTGCCCAAGGTTTGAGACTAAGTGGCTACTACAAAAAAACGGACTTACCACATTCTGAATACCCTGGGTTGTCTACTTTTATGAATGGTATGCCATGATGGGGTAATTCTCATTCCTGATCTGCCATATAGTCTCACAGGCAGCATAGGCCAACCAATCTGGCCAACTGAAATAGGAAAACGCTATATTTGACCCTGTAACTTTCCAAAACCCCATAACACCTTTTAGGAGGGTACAGTTTTACTCGTGAGACATCGCTGAACATAAATACGAGTGTTTTAGAGCAGTAACATTTAGAATGATATTTATATCATCAGTGAAAGGGCACTTTTAATATTTATTTTTTAAATGGAAAATAAATATGAATGCTAATTTTAACCATAGTTTGTGACTAAGTGGTCTAAAAAAAAAAAAAACAAACAAACAAAAAAAAGCACACCTTTGCAAATGGCATGCGATGGAGGTATTTCTCAATCCTGGGCTGCCATACAGTCTCAAAAGGCACCGTAACCAATGTGGTAAATTTTAATGTGAGAAAAATGAAATGGGTAAGCCCAATATATTGCCCTGTAACTTTTATATATATATAAAAAAAAAATTATAAAAATAAATAAATAACAAAACCAGTACATGCAGGGTACGGTTTTACTCATGATAAATGGTTGAACACAAATATGAGTGTTTTAGAGGAGTAAAATATATAATAATAACGATGATGATGATGATGATGATATCAATGAAAGTGCTGTTTTTGTGTGAAAACTACAAAAAACAGAAATGGACACTAACTTTGGCTTCGGTTTTGTGACTAAATAGCTACTAAAAAAAAAGACTGGACATACCCCATTTTGAATACCTTTGGTTGTCTACTTTCGCAAATGGTATGCCATGATGGGGTAAATCTCATTCCTGGGCTGCTATACGGTCTCAAAGGCACCATAACCAATCTGTCAAATTTCAAAGTATAAAAAAATGAAATGGGCAAGCCCTTTATCTGACCCTGTAACTTTCCAAAATCCCATAACACCTGTACATGGGGGGGTACTGTTGTACTCGTAAGACATCGCTGAACACAAATGTGTTATTTAGTGCAGCAAAAACTAACATGATGACATTTACAGTTAAATGCAATGGAGAACTTGAAAAATAACAAAATGTCTTAAATTTATCAAAGTTGTTTTTTTTATGTTTCAAATATAAATATTTGATATGAAGTGAAAGCCCAGTTTCTTGTAAACAAAATGATAAATAATACATGTGGGTGAACTTAATATGAATGAGGTACATAGTGCAAATTCCAGGTTTTGTTTTGATCAGAACATGTACAATTGACTCCGACCGTAAGAGGTTAAACCAGCAATGCTTTCAGCACAGCCCCTGCAGCCTTAAAAGGACCACTATAGTGCCAGGAAGATAAACTTGTTTTCCTGGCACTATAGGGTCTATGGGTCCCCCACCCTCAGGGTCCCATTCCCGCTGGGCTGAAGGGGCTAAAACCCTTACCTTTCTCCAGCGCCAGGCTATCTTGGCGCTGGGGAACTCTCCTCCCTCTGCCGATGTCAGCGCCGAATGCACATGCTCGGCAAGAGCCTCGCACGCATTCAAACCGCCCATAGGAAGGCATTTCTCAATGTTTTCCTATGGACGTCCAGCGTCTTCTCATTGTGATTTTCACAGTGAGAATCGCAGAAGCAGCCTGTAGCGGCTGTCAGGGAGACAGCCACTAGAGGCTGGATTAACACTCAGTGTAAACATAGCAGTTTCTCTTAAACTGCTATGTTTACAGATGTAGGGTTAAAACCTGAGGGACCTGGCACCCAGACCACTTCATTGAGCGGAAGTGGTCTGGGTGACTATAGTGTCCCTTTAAATTTGAAATTTACTTTAAATTCTGTCTTTAGTAATATGTAATTCGCTCTATATCACTCATAATATATAAAAAGAACCAACTCTGTATATTTTTTGAACTCACGAGATAGAGAGAAAGAGAGATCAAACTCCATGTCACACACACGCACTATATATCACACACACTCTATATATACCCCTTACACGCAATGTCACTCACTATAAGTTATTTTGTTTATTTCATGTAATTCCATTTGGTAGCTGTAACAACGGAACACCGACCACCCCCTGGCTCATTACCTTCCAAGAGAACAGTCATTTAAGCCCTCTCCCTGTGTGTCGTATAACCGAACGCCATGTGGCTGAGAAAACGGCGGCCATCTTGTTTACACGAAAGGAGGCAGCAGGACCTGGTCTTCGAGTGTCTGGAACTAAAATCGGACACTCGACTTCACGAACACTGGTCCCACTGTACAAACACCTGCTTACTTTTCCCGAACAGCGGGGAGAGCGCTGTTCGGTAGTTTTGTTCCCACGAACGAGGGGAACAATCGCTACTATGAGCCAGGGGGAGCCGTTCATGCATTTATTCGCTTTTTGAGACTTTGCGAACTAGACCAGCAAAACCACCAAAACTTGTGGAACTGTTTTGGGCAGGAGCCCCGTGTGTGGCCGGTCACCTAAGACTTCCATGGAATTAGAAAACCCCTGAACTGATCTGGATGATTGTTGGATATGTTGGTCACCCAGATCAGGGCTATCAGGGGATATGACTTTTGTGGAAATACTGTGTGTTTTGGGGTACGTTTCAGAGTTTGGGGAAATTGTAACATTTTCTGCCTGGAGACAATTAAGTTATTACTTTATCAGCCTCAATTATCTCCAGGTAGAGAGGAGGGGATTGTATGTTTGAACTGGGAGTGTCACAGTTTTTTTCTGTATTATTATTGGCTGTATGATTTATGTTCCTGTGTGAGGTCCCCTTGCAGTGGGACTTGCATAAAAGCCAATGTGGGATCAATAAAATTTAGTTATGTTACACCCTTCATCTAGACTTCGGCTGATGTTTGGGTACCTGTCTGCTTTACTGGAAGGATTCACTTGGGAAGCTGTTATTTCGTTTAAATCGCTTACTTTATTTCCCGAAACTGACGAACGGGTATAGGAGATACCAGCGTTCGTTACAATATATCTCCCACACTCTATATATCCCACTTACACTTAATGTCACTCAGTATATATCAAACACACTCTATATATACCCCTTACATAGAAATATAGAATGTGACGGCAGATAAGAACTATTCGGCTCATCTAGTCTGCCCAATATTTTAAAATACTTTCATTAGTCCCTGGCCTTACCTTGTCACTCACTATATATCCCACTCACACGCTGTCACTCACTATATATCCCACTTACACGCTGTCACTCACTATATATCCCACTCCCACTCTGTCACTCACTATATATCCCACTCACACTGTCACTCACTATATATCCCACTCACACTGTCACTCACTATGTATCCCACTCACTATGTATCCCACTCACTATGTATCCCACTCACTATGTATCCCACTCACACACTGTCACTCTCTATATATCCCACTCTCTATATATCCCACTCACTATATATCCCACTCACTATATATCCCACTCTGTCACTCACTATATATCCCACTCACTATATATCCCACCCTGTCACTCACTATATATCCCACTCTATATATCCCACTCTGCCACTCGCTATATATCCCACTCTGCCACTCGCTATATATCCCACTCTGCCACTCGCTATATATCCCACTCTGCCACTCGCTATATATCCCACTCTGCCACTCGCTATATATCCCACTCTACCACTCGCTATATATCCCACTCTGCCACTCGCTATATATTACACTCTGCCACTCACTATATATCCCACTCACTATATATCCCACTCACTATGTATCCCACTCTGTCACTCACTATATATCCCACTTTGCCACTCACTATATATCCCACTCTGACACTCACTATATATCCCACTCTGCCACTCACTATATATCCCACTCTGCCACTCACTATGTATCCCACTCTGTCACTCACTATATATCCCACTCACTATATATCCCACTCACTATATATCCCACTCACTATATATCCCACTCACTATATATCCCACTCACTATATATCCCACTCACTATATATCCCACTCACTATATATCCCACTCACTATATATCCCACTCACTATATATCCCACTCTGCCACTCACTATATATCCCACTCTGCCACTCACTATGTATCCCACTCACTATATATTACACTCTGCCACTCACTATGTATCCCACTCACAATATATCCCACTCTGCCACTCACTATATATCCCACTCTGCCACTCACTATATATCCCACTCTGCCACTCACTATATATCCCACTCACTATATATCCCACTCACTATATATCCCACTCTGCCACTCACTATATATCCCACTCTGCCACTCACTATATATCCCACTCACTATACATTACACTCTGCCACTCACTATATATCCCACTCTGTCACTCACTATATATCCCACTCACTATATATCCCACTCACTATATATCCCACTCACTATATATCCCACTCACTATATATCCCACTCTGCCACTCACTATATATCCCACTCACTATATATCCCACTCACTATATATCCCACTCACTATATATCCCACTCACTATATATCCCACTCACTATATATCCCACTCTGCCACTCACTATATATCCCACCCTGCCACTCACTATATATCCCACCCTGCCACTCACTATATATCCCACCCTGCCACTCACTATATATCCCACCCTGCCACTCACTATATATCCCAACCTGCCACTCACTATATATCCCAACCTGCCACTCACTATATATCCCACCCTGCCACTCACTATATATCCCACCCTGCCACTCACTATATATCCCACCCTGCCACTCACTATATATCCCACCCTGCCACTCACTATATATCCCACTCTGTCACTCACTATATACCCCACTCTGTCACTCACTATATATCCCACTCTGCCACTCACTATATATCCCACTCTGCCACTCACTATATATCCCACTCACTATATATTACACTCTGCCACTCACTATATATCCCACTCACTATATATCCCACTCTGCCACTCACTATATATCCCACTCTGCCACTCACTATATATCCCACTCTGCCACTCACTATATATCCCACTCTGCCACTCACTATATATCCCACTCTGCCACTCACTATATATTACACTCTGCCACTCACTATATATCCCACTCACTATATATCCCACTCACTATATATCCCACTCACTATATATCCCACTCACTATATATCCCACTCACTATATATCCCACTCACTATATATCCCACTCTGCCACTCACTATATATCCCACTCTGCCACTCACTATATATCCCACTCACTATATATCCCACTCACTATATATCCCACTCACTATATATCCCACTCTGCCACTCACTATATATCCCACTCAGCCACTCACTATGTATCCCACTCTGCCACTCACTATATATCCCACTCACTATATATCCCACTCACTATATATCCCACTCACTATATATCCCACTCACTATATATCCCACTCACTATATATCCCACTCTGCCACTCACTATATATCCCACTCAGCCACTCACTATGTATCCCACTCTGTCACTCACTATGTATCCCACTCTGTCACTCACTATGTATCCCACTAACTATATATCCCACTAACTATATATCCCACTCCCACTCACTATATATAAAGTACTTACTCTATATGACCGTTAGGGGCCTCCGCCATCTTTGTGCCTCCAGCTAAGCAGAGCTTTACCACCGGCGCGCGGCCTCTGACGTCATATAGCGGTGCCGGTAATATTGCGCAGCCCCTCCTCCTCCCCCCCCCCCCGCGGAGAGACCACGCCCACTAATACAGGTAGGCGGGGGCGGGGCAGGAAGAGAACTGGAGGGACAGTATGGCGGCGGAGGGGGGAGGGTAGCATGGAGACTCCCTCACTCCATCTGGGTGAAATATATTAACTGGATTAAATAAAGTCCTGAAATAATAATAATAATAACAGCATAGCCTCCACTCCGCGTCACACTCAGCCTTCACTCCGTGTCACACTCAGCGTCACACTCAGCCTCCACTCCGCGTCACACTCAGCCTTCACTCCGTGTCACACTCAGCGTCACACTCAGCCTCCACTCCGCGTCACACTCAGCGTCACACAGCATAGCCTCCACTCCGCGTCACACTCAGCCTTCACTCCGTGTCACACTCAGCGTCACACTCAGCCTCCACTCTGCGTCACACTCAGCCTTCACTCCGTGTCACACTCAGCGTCACACAGCCTCCACTCCGCGTCACACTCAGCGTCACACAGCATAGCCTCCACTCCGCGTCACACTCAGCCTCACACTCAGCCTCCACTCAGCGTCACATCACACAGCATAGCCTCCACTCCGCGTCACACTCAGCCTCACACTCAGCCTCCACTCAGCGTCACGTCACACAGCATAGCCTCCACTCCGCGTCACACTCAGCCTCCACTCAGCATCACACTCAGCCTCCACTCAGCGTCACACTCAGCCTCCACTCCGTGTCACACAGCATAGCCTCCACTCCGCGTCACACAGCATAGCCTCCACGTCACACACAGCCTCCACTCAGCGTCACACACAGCCTCCACTCCGCGTCACACAGCATAGCCTCCACTCCGCATCACACAGCATAGCCTCCACTCCACGTCACACTCAGCGTCACACTCAGCCTCCACTCCGCGTCACGTCACACAGCATAGCCTGCACTCTGCGTCACACAGCATAGCCTCCACTCCGCGTCACACTCAGCCTCCACGTCACACTGAGCCTCCACTCCATGCTCATTGTAGTTATGGTGCATATAATATTATGGTTTATATTGTATATGATATATATTATTAGTATGCTGTATAATATAGGATATAGCACCATGGCTCACTGTAGTCATGGTGTATATTGGTATATAATATATGATATATTAGGAGTATGCTGTATAATATATGAAATAACACAGCGCTGGCTGCAGGCACTGTGGCTCACTGTAGTTATGGTGTATATAATGGTGTATAATATATGATAGAACACACTGAGGGCCCCCACCCCTTAACCAGCCCCTCTCCCTGTCCATTATTGGTCCCCTCCCTTCCCTGTCCCTTAGTGTTCTTCTAACCTCTCCCCTCTTTTCCCTGTCCCTTGGTGCACCCCCTTAGTGGTCGCACTCCCCTTCCTGGTGTGCCTCCTACCTCTCTTGTAGCGTTGCGAGTGGAGGATATCCCCTACAGGAGCTTCAATTTTCTGTACCTGGCTGGACTGACAGGGAGTGCTCTCTCAGTGAGCACCTCCGGTCAGTCTGGCCGGGTACAGGAAACAGAAGCTCCTGTACTGCGCTCTGCCACGCTACACTCAGTGGTGTATACACACTGACCGTCACACACACACTCAATGACAAAACACACAGACTCACTGATCTGACACACACTCATTCATTGACACACACTGATTGACACTCATTGACAGACACACTGATAGTCACACACAGAGTCAATGACAAAGATACTCTCACTGATTTGACAGACACTCACAAACACACACATACACTCACATGCAACACTCATACAATCACTCACAGACACACACTAATTATTTTTATAAATAAAAATTTTCCACCCAGCCTCCCTACCTGGAGAGCTGGTGTGGATGAGAATCATTCCCTGGGTTCCAGTGGGGCTGATGAGCGGCGTGCGGCAGTGCTGTGATCAGACGCGGCGAGGGAGCTCTAATCTCACCGCTCTGCTCCCTCGCGCGCTATCTGCTGATGCCGCGGGAGCCGGAATATAACGTCATATTCCGGCTCCCACGGCATCAGCAGATGGCGTGCGAGGGAGCAGAGCAGTGAGATTAGAGCTCCCTCGCCGCGTCTGATCACAGCACTGCCGCACGCCGCGCCGGGGGTCCAGAAGGTGGCCTGGCAGGCCTGAAATCTTGTGCCCCCGGAGCGCTCTAAGGCGGCCGCCTGTGCCGCCTTATGGACGCGCTGGCCCTGGCTGCAGGCACTGTAGCCATAGAGTATATAATATAAAAGTACTGCTCTGGACTGAAAGGAAGGACAGACATGACTGCTGCCCAGTAGTAAAGGGGGATGGCACAAAGGTACAAACATTGTTGTAACTTGGAGGGGAATAAAAAGGAGAACCAGGGGAGAACCTCACCAGTCACCTAGAAGGAGTGTAGAGAGAGGCAGTGTTATATACCTTGGGTAATGATCCATCTGCCTCAGGTGGTCTTTGATAGACAGGTATAGCCACAGGAAAAGTGCAGGCCCCTAGTGCTGGAAACAAGACAAGGTTTAACATCAAGCTAAAACATGAGTTGAAGTGTGGTTCAGAGGCAAGACAGCAGGAACAGAACACATGAGGGCCTCAGTTCAAATCCCATGTTGGGCACTTTGGGGGAGACTGCATCTGGCCCTTTGAATATCACGGTGAGAACCTTGTCCAATTCAGTTGGTCAGGGCTTATTTGGATGCAAGGCCAGGGGCGTCGTTGTCTCCATTGGGTCACCATTGACACGATACCAGTTCTCCTCATTGCTTCGGTTAGGGTTGGGTGCCTGTAGAGTGGACGCCTCTGGGTATTCTGCTCACTCTTTTCGAATTGGAGCCGCCACGCCACTCTTAGGTTATTCAGCAGCTGCGATTAAGCGCTTGGGCAGATGGGACTCAGGTCATTTTTGGCTGTATCTTCCACCGCACTTGTTACGCTTCCCTCTCTTGTAGGTCCCCCTCCTTATGTGTGGATCCTGGGCCACTCATATGTTTACTGGGCAGCTCGCAAAGCGGAAGTGAGGTCCTACGGCAGGAACTTAGGCTTCCCGGATGAAGTGGCCAGGGTTCGATGGCTGGGGATTAGGGGGCTTTCCTGGGGTCAGTTTTATAACGAATGTGTTGAACTTAGGAGGTTTGTGTCGGGGCCGGTAACTCTGGTGGTGTACATGGGTGGGAACAATTTGGGCTGGATGAGAACGGTAGATCTAATTCACGTAATCAAGCAGGATCTGGCCCACTGTATGGCTCTGTTTCGGGATCTAACGCTTGTCTGGTCCAAAATCGTTCCACGCCCTTGTTGGCGTTGCATGCTCGGGGCCTCGAGCGTGGGCGGCAAAAGTTGAACATGACGGTCTCTCAGTTTGTGCAATGGATGGGTGGCATGGTGGTCCTTCACATGGACCTGGAGGGCACAATTTGGTCTTAATGAGGAGAGATAGCGTTCATCTGACGGGGATTGGTCTGGACATTTTTAACTTGGGACTACAGTCTGGGTTGGAGGTGGCGCTGGCTGTGGGGGTGCAATGCCGACCGAAGGGGTTAGTGTCGGTCGACATCGCGGAGGCGGTGCTCCTGGCCAGCGAAATGGAAATTTATGGGAAACGATGAGTCGGCTTGGGGAGTCACAGGCTGCCGAGGGCTGATGACGGTAGGCAGGCTGATATGAACTCTGGACAAGGAAGTGGTACCTGTCTGTTGTTGGAAGTTACCCAACAGCTGACAGTTGGATAGAATGCTGGTCCGTTAAAAAGTTGTAAAATTAATAAAGCTGTGGTCGTTGCCCTTACCCCTATTTCTGGTCTCATGTGTTTTGTTGAGGGCAACTGGAGGAGAGGATTGGTCAGCAGTCATGGGGTGCATTGGTATATAATATATGATATATTATTAGTATGCTGTATAAAATATGATATAACACACTGTTTTCTGCAGGCACTGTGGCTCACTGTAGTTATGGTGTATATAATATAATGGGGTATATTGGTATATAATATATTATCAGTATGGTGTATAATATATGATATAACACACTCAGTTCTGGCTGCAGGCACTGTGGCTCACTGTAGTCATGGTGTATATACTATAATGGTGTATATATTATATTATTAGTTTGGTGTATATAATATAATGGGGTATATAATATATTATTAGAATGGTATATAATATAATATTAGTATGGTGTATATAATATAATGGGGTATATAATATATTATCAGTATGGTGTATATAATATAATGGGGTATATAATATATTATTAGTATGGTGTATATAATATAATGGGGTATATAATATATTAGTATGGGGTATACAATATATTATTAGTATGGGGTATATAATATATTATTAGTTATGGGGTATATAATATATGATTAGTATGGTGTATATAATATAATTGGGTATATAATATAGTATGAGTATGCTGTATATAATATATGATATAATACACTCAGTGCTGGCTGCAGGCACTGTGTCTCACTGTAGTCATGGTGTCACAGGATTTATAGCCTGGATGGCACCTACACCACGCCCATGCCCCCAAACCACGCCCACCCCACACTGTCACCAGGAGGGCGCAGTGACATTCAAATCCAGCCAATAGGAGCAAACAAACCCTCTGCCCCGCCCCCTTCATTAATTATTACACACGGTAGTCAATCAATTTTAACACGCCCAGTGGGCCTGCAGGAGGACCTGGAAATGCCCGCCCACTACTTGCAATCCTTGGCCAATCACAGGGAGACATTGTCTCTCTGGCAGAACCAGTTTATAATGGCTGTGGGAAGGACCCCAGTGTGAGGTGTCCAGCGCACTGCCTGCTCTCTGCCTGCTCACTATTTAAAAACTCCTTTTAAGTTGTCTTCCTGTGTGGGGCAGAGAGGCAGAACATGGACTAAATAACCAGCTGGGGGAGCATAGTGATACCCTCTATTACCCCGTGTTACCCTCTAGTGCCCTGTAATGCCCTCTATTACCCTGTGTTACCCTCTAGTGCCCTGTAATACCCACTATTACCCTGTGTTACCCTCTAGTTCCCTGTGTTACCCTCTAGTGCCCTGTGTTACCCTCTAGTGCCCTGTAATACCCACTATTACCCTGTGTTACCCTCTATTACCCTGTGTTACCCTCTAGTGCCCTGTAATGCTCTCTATTACCCCGTGTTACCCTCTATTACCCTGTGTTACCCTCTAGTGCCCTGTAATACCCACTATTACCCTGTGTTACCCTCTAGTTCCCTGTGTTACCCTCTAGTGCCCTGTGTTACCCTCTAGTGCCCTGTAATACCCACTATTACCCTGTGTTGCCCTCTATTACCCTGTGTTACCCTCTAGTGCCCTGTAATGCTCTCTATTACCCTGTGTTACCCTCTATTACCCTGTGTTACCCTCTAGTGCCCTGTAATACCCACTATTACCCTGTGTTACCCTCTATTACCCCGTGTTACCCTCTAGTGCCCTGTAATGCCCTCTATTACCCTGTGTTAACCTCTAGTGCCCTGTAATACCCACTATTACCCTGTGTTACCCTCTAGTTCCCTGTGTTACCCTCTAGTGCCCTGTGTTACCCTCTAGTGCCCTGTAATACCCACTATTACCCTGTGTTACCCTCTATTACCCTGTGTTACCCTCTAGTGCCCTGTAATGCTCTCTGTTACCCTCTATTACCATGTGTTACCCTCTAGTGCCCTGTAATACCCACTATTACCCTGTGTTACCCTCTATTACCCTGTGTTACCCTCTAGTGCACTGTAATACCCTCTATTACCCTGTGTTACCCTCTAGTGCCCTGTAATACCCTCTATTACCCTGTGTTACCCTCTATTACCCTGTGTTACCCTCTAGTGCACTGTAATACCCTCTATTACCCTGTGTTACCCTCTAGTGCCCTGTAATACCCTCTATTACCCTGTGTTACCCTCTAGTGCCCTGTAATACCCACTATTACCCTGTGTTAACCTCTAGTGCCCTGTAATACCCTCTATTACCCTGTGTTACCCTCTAGTGCCCTGTAATGCCCTCTATTACCCTGTGTTACCCTCTAGTGCCCTGTAATACCCTCTATTACCCTGTGTTACCCTGCAATACCCTCTACTACCCGTGCTACCCTCAAGTGCTCTGCAATACCCTCTATTACCCTGTGTTACCCTCTAGTGCCCTGTAATACCCACTATTACCCTGTGTTACCCTCTAGTGCCCTGTAATACCCACTATTACCCTGTGTTACCCTCTAGTGCCCTGTAATACCCTCTATTACCCTGTTTTACCCTCTAGTGCCCTGTAATACCCACTATTACCCTGTGTTACCCTCTATTACCCTGTTACCCTCTAGTGCCCTGTGTTACCCTCTAGTGCCCTGTAATACCCTCTAGTACCCTGTGTTACCCTCTAGTGCCCTGTAATACCCTCTACTACCCTGTGCTACCCTCAAGTGCTCTGTAATACCCTCTATTACTATGTGTTACCCTTTAGTGCCCTGTAATACCCTCTATTACCCTGTGTTATCCTCTAGTGCCCTGCAATACCCTCTATTACCCTGTGTTACCCTCTAGTTCCCTGTAATACCCTCTATTACCCTGTGTTACCCTCTAGTGCCCTGCAATACCCTCTATTACCCTGTGTTACCCTCTAGTGCCCTGTAATACCCTCTATTACCTTGTGTTACCCTCTAGTGCCCTGTAATACCCTGTGTTACCGTCTGTTAATTTTTTTGTTATTACCATGTGGTACCTTCTATTACCCTGTGATACCCTCTATTACCCTGTGATACCTTCTATTACCCTGTGATACCCTCTATTACCCAGTGTTAGCCTGTGATACCTTCTTTTACCCTGTTATACCCTCTATTACCCTGTTTTACCTTCTATTACCCTGTGATACCCTCTATTACCCTGTGATACCTTCTATTACCCTGTGATACCCTATATTGCCCTGTGATACCCTATATTGCCCTGTGATACCCTATATTGCCCTGTGATACCTTCTATTACCCTGTGATACCTTCTATTACCCTGTGATACCTTCTATTACCCTGTGATACCCTCTATTACCTAGTGATACCCAGTGATACTCTCTATTATCCAGTGATACTCTCTATTATCCAGTGATACCCTCTCTTATCCAGTGATACCCTCTCTTATCCAGTGATACCCTCTCTTATCCAGTGATACCCTCTATTATCCAGTGATACCCTCTATTATCCAGCGATACTCTCTATTATCCAGTGATACTCTCTATTATCCAGTGATACCCTCTATTATCCAGCGATACTCTCTATTATCCAGCGATACTCTCTATTATCCAGTGATACTCTCTATTATCCAGTGATACTCTCTATTATCCAGTGATACTCTCTATTATCCAGTGATACCCTCTATTATCCAGTGATACCCTCTATTATCCAGTGATACCCTCTATTACCCAGTGATACCCTCTATTACCCAGTGATACCCTCTATTACCCAGTGATACCCTCTATTACCCAGTGATACTCTCTATTATCCAGTGATACCCTTTATTACCCTATAATGCCCTCTATTATCCTGTGATTCCCTTCAGTACTCTTTTGCCTTGCGATACCCTCTATTACCCTGTGTTACCCTCTAGTGCCCTGTAATACCCTCTATTACCCTGTGTTACCCTCTATTACCCAATGATACCCTCTATTATTCTGTATTGCCCTGTGATACCCTGTTAATCTCTATTACCCGGTGCTACCCTGTTTTACTCTGTATTGCGCTGTGATACCCTGTCAAACAGCTCTAGTACTGTAAACAAAATATTAATTTTTACCCCTTTGTGCACAGATTAGTCTATTTAACCATCTTAAAATATGGTAAAATGAATATAGAATTCTTGGAATTTACCATTTGGGCTTTGGCAGAGGTTAAATTATTATCTGTGTCATATTGTAAGTATTTTAAAATGCAAAGCTCTTATAAATAGCTATAAATATATATATATATATATATATATATATATATATATATATATATATATATATATATACACACACACACGTTTGAAATTGTGTTTTGTTTTTTAATTTAGTGTTTCTTGTTGTAATTGGAAATTGTAGCACTTGTTGTGTAAAGTAGGAGCCTGTCCAGTAATGTCGTCAGGACTGGCGTGCAATCCCTCGCCATAGCCAGTTAATGTCATAACTTCTGATCAATCACCATCACAACCGTTACTCCTTGACCATGTAATGCCACCGGCTCTCTGCTGCTAATCACTGCGGGCATGCACAAATGGCTGCATGGCTTTGCCTTCTCTGGCTGTATAAGAACTTGGATGGAGTGTGCATGCATGGAGCGTGGAAGCCCTCAGTTAGAACTTTCTCAGAACACAAAGTTCAATTACTAATTATTATATTACGAAGAGGAGTTGTATGGCCCTGTATTAGAACAGTCAATATAGAGTAAGCAAATACAGAGAACATTTCAAATAGATTGCTGTGGGTTCCTACACTGGTCTAATGCAAGTTGGTATATATGAGGGGTTCTCTGATAGAACTACAACTCCTTAGATGTTTTGCCAGCTTTTAGAATGGTAAAACATCTTGCCATGTACAATAGTTGCCATTGTAAAACATCTAGGGTTCTACCTTTTGCTCCCCAATATCAGTGAGGCCAGTAGCTACCCAAAATCATTGGTGACATGAGCTCTCCAATGTCAGAGGGGCCAGGAGCTCTACAATGTCAGAGGGGCCAGGAGCTCTCCAATGTCAGAGGGGCCAGGAGCTCTCCAATGTCAGAGGGGCCAGGAGCTCTCCAATGTCAGAGGGGCCAGGAGCTCTCCAATGTCAGAGGGGCCAGGAGCTCTCCAATGTCAGAGGGGCCAGGAGCTCTCCAATGTCAGAGGGGCCGGGAGCTCCCCAATGTCAGAGGGGCCGGGAGCTCCCCAATGTCAGAGGGGCCGGGAGCTCTCCAATGTCAGAGGGGCCGGAGCTCTCCAATGTCAGAGGGGCCAGGAGCTCTCCAATGTCAGAGGGGCCAGGAGCTCTCCAATGTCAGAGGGGCCAGGAGCTCTCCAATGTCAGAGGGGCCAGGAGCTCCCCAATGTCAGAGGGGCCAGGAGCTCCCCAATGTCAGAGGGGCCAGGAGCTCCCCAATGTCAGAGGGGCCAGGAGCTCCCCAATGTCAGAGGGGCCAGGAGCTCCCCAATGTCAGAGGGGCCAGGAGCTCCCCAATGTCAGAGGGGCCAGGAGCTCCCCAATGTCAGAGGGGCCAGGAGCTCCCCAATGTCAGAGGGGCCAGGAGCTCCCCAATGTCAGAGGGGCCAGGAGCTCCCCAATGTCAGAGGGGCCAGGAGCTCCCCAATGTCAGAGGGGCCAGGAGCTCCCCAATGTCAGAGGGGCCAGGAGCTCCCCAATGTCAGAGGGGCCAGGAGCTCCCCAATGTCAGAGGGGCCAGGAGCTCCCCAATGTCAGAGGGGCCAGGAGCTCCCCAATGTCAGAGGGGCCAGGAGCTCCCCAATGTCAGAGGGGCCAGGAGCTCCCCAATGTCAGAGGGGCCAGGAGCTCCCCAATGTCAGAGGGGCCAGGAGCTCCCCAATGTCAGAGGGGCCAGGAGCTCCCCAATGTCAGAGGGGCCAGGAGCTCCCCAATGTCAGAGGGGCCAGGAGCTCCCCAATGTCAGAGGGGCCAGGAGCTCCCCAATGTCAGAGGGGCCAGGAGCTCCCCAATGTCAGAGGGGCCAGGAGCTCCCCAATGTCAGAGGGGCCAGGAGCTCCCCAATGTCAGAGGGGCCAGGAGCTCCCCAATGTCAGAGGGGCCAGGAGCTCCCCAATGTCAGAGGGGCCAGGAGCTCCCCAATGTCAGAGGGGCCAGGAGCTCCCCAATGTCAGAGGGGCCAGGAGCTCCCCAATGTCCGAGGGGCCAGGAGCTCCCCAATGTCCGAGGGGGCAGGAGCTCCCCAATGTCCGAGGGGCCAGGAGCTCCCCAATGTCCGAGGGGCCAGGAGCTCCCCAATGTCCGAGGGGCCCGGAGCTCCCCAATGTCCGAGGGGCCAGGAGCTCCCCAATGTCCGAGGGGCCAGGAGCTCCCCAATGTCCGAGGGGCCAGGAGCTCCCCAATGTCCGAGGGGCCAGGAGCTCCCCAATGTCCGAGGGGCCAGGAGCTCCCCAATGTCCGAGGGGCCAGGAGCTCCCCAATGTCCGTGGGGCCAGGAGCTCCCCAATGTCCGTGGGGCCAGGAGCTCCCCAATGTCAGAGGGGCCAGGAGCTCCCCAATGTCAGAGGGGCCAGGAGCTCCCCAATGTCAGAGGGGCCGGAGCTCCTCAAGTTTATTAACCTGTAAAGGCAACTATTTATTGGAATTTACATGTTTTGTGGTTAGTTTGCTTTTTGTCTGTGCTGGCAGAAGGAAATGTCAGGGTGTGATATATAAAGTAATGATTGTTACTCTGTATAAGGAGCTGGTCACTGTGTATGAAGTGATGATGGTGACTCTGCATGAAGTGATGATAGTGACTCTGTATGAAGTGATGATGGTGACTCTGTATGAAGTGATGACGGTGACTGTACAAAGTGACTGTATGAAGTGATGATGGTGGCTCTTTATAAGGTGACTCTGTATGAAATGATGATGGTGACTCTGTATAAGGTAAATGTATGAAGTGATGGTGACTCTGTATAAGGTAAATGTATGAAGTGATGGTGGCTCTGTATTAGGTGACTGTATGAAGTGATGATGGTGACTCTGTATTAGGTGACTGTATGAAGTGATGATGGTGACTCTGTATTAGGTGACTCTGTATAAGGTGACTGTATGAAGTGATGATGGTAACTCTGTATTAGGTGACTGTAAGAAGGGATAATTGATGGTGACTCTGTATTAGGTGACTCTGTATAAGGAGCTGGGTCCCTCCCATTGGGCTGTATTGTTTGTGGTGGGGAGGGGCGGCCATTTTGTTGGGGGAGGGGTGGAGCCATGTTTCGGGCAGTGGGATCTCATTAACCCCTGTATAGCCGCCTGCCGGCTGTCTGTGTCCCGCTAACCCCCTGGAAGTCCCCTGAGAGCCCGGCCGCCGTGGGCCCCCGTGATCAGGCATCGCCCTGGCCAGCTATCTGGCTGGGCCGCCGGGGTCCTGCGCTGAGAGCCCGTGCTGGGGGGACTGGGAGACCCCGGGCCGACTGCTGCTCAAACACCGCGGTGAGTTGTTACATTGTAGCGATTTCTCTTTAAATGTCTGTAACCTGCACCCCCCCAGCACCCCCAGCCCTCACCCCTCCCCCACCGCGGGCACTGGGGGGCTGGCACCGGGCCCCCCCTGCCCCCCGCATTCCTGGCCTCCAAATCAACCCCGATCACAGGCAGCCGGGGGGAGCACAGGGGGGGCTGGGCCTGGGGTCTGTATACACAGAGAGAGAGACCCCCACCCCAATAATATACCCGCCGCCCCCCACAGCCCAGCCTTGGGGGACCGGGCCTGGGGTCTGTATACACAGAGAGAGACCCCCACCCCAATAATCTGCCTCCCACAGCCCAGCCTGGGGGGGCCGGGCCTGGGGTCTGTATACACAGAGAGAGAGAGAGAGAGACCCCCACCCCAATAATCTGCCTCCCACAGCCCAGCCTGGGGGGGGCCGGGCCTGGGGTCTGTATACACAGAGAGAGAGAGAGAGAGACCCCCACCCCAATAATCTGCCCCCCACAACCCAGCCTGGGGGGGCCGGGCCTGGGGTCTGTATACACACAGAGAGAGAGAGAGAGAGACCCCCACCCCAATAATCTGCCTCCCACAGCCCAGCCTGGGGGGGGCCGGGCCTGGGGTCTGTATACACAGAGAGAGAGAGAGAGAGAGACCCCCACCCCAATAATCTGCCCCCCACAACCCAGCCTGGGGGGGCCGGGCCTGGGGTCTGTATACACACAGAGAGAGAGACCCCCACCCCAATAATCTGCCTCCCACAGCCCAGCCTGGGGGGGCCGGGCCTGGGGTCTGTATACACAGAGAGAGACCCCCACCCCAATAATCTGCCCCCCACAACCCAGCCTGGGGGGGCCGGGCCTGGGGTCTGTATACACAGAGAGAGAGAGAGAGAGAGACCCCCACCCCAATAATCTGACCCCCACAACCCAGCCTGGGGGGGCCGGGCCTGGGGTCTGTATACAGAGAGAGAGAGAGAGAGAGACCCCCACCCCAATAATCTGCCCCCCACAACCCAGCCTGGGGGGTCCGGGCCTGGGGTCTGTATACACAGAGAGAGACCCCCACCCCAATAATCTACCCCCTGCCCCCCACAACCCAGCCTGGGGGGGGTTGGGCCTGGGGTCTGTATACACGGAGAGAGAGACCCCCACCCCAATAATCTGCCCGCCACAAGCCAGCCTGGGGGGGGCCGGGCCTGTATACACAGAGAGAGAGAGAGAGAGAGAGAGAGACCCCCGCCCCAATAATATACCCCCTGCCCCCCACAACCCAGCCTTGGGGGGGGCGGGCCTGTATACACAGAGAGAGAGAGACCCCCACCCCAATAATATACTTCCTGCCCCCCACAATTACGATCTCAGCCAGCCTGGGGGCCTGGGTACTGTATACACAGAGTGAAACACCCCAATAGTATGCCCCCCACAACCCCGATCATAGCAAGCCTGGGGGGTCGGGCCTGGGGTCTGTATACAAAGAGAAAGACTCGCCCCCCCCCCCCCATTAATATACACCCTGCCCCCATCACAGGCAGCCTATTATTATTATTGCCATTTATATAGCGCCAACAGATTTTGTAGCGCTTTACAATATTATGAATCGGGGGATTTAACTATAAGTAGGACAATTACAAGAAAACTTACAGGAACGATAGGTTGAAGAGTAGTGATGTCCCGAACAGTTCGCCGGGAACCGTTCGCTGGCGAACATAGCGAGTTCGGTCCACCCCCTATTTGTCATCATTGAGTAAACTTTGACCCTGTACCTCACAGTCAGCAGACACATTCCAGCCAATCAGCAGCAGACGAATGACGAATAGGGGGCAGACCGAACATCGCGCGTGTTCGCAACCGCGAACACGCTATGTTCGCCTGCGAACGGTTCCTGGCGAACTATTCGGGACATCACTATTGAAGAGGACCCTGCTCAAATGAGCTTACAATATATAGGCCTAGGGGGTATATCAAGAGAGACCCTCATCACTGGGAACTACCCCCAATAATCTACCCTCCCTGGGCATCTACCTCAATGCCCCAATAATCCACCTCCAATCCTCTTCTCCCCTCTACCTCCATTAATGAACATCCACTGGGCATCTATCATCTCTACATACAGTCATCTACCCTGTGTACCTCCGACCATGTACCCCCACCACCTCCAACTATGAACGCCCCTCTGCCTTCAATTAGGTACCCCCGCCTCCATTCGTCTACCCCCTCTACAGCTCCTGTAACCCTCTTTCCTCAAATCTCCTACTCCCTAACTCTGCTTAGCTGTCAGCCTTCTCCTAATCAATATACCCTGCTAAGCAACTTCTACTGATTAATTACCCCCCTGCACCTAATCCGTTTCCCATTGCTCCTATAAAGTTATTATTCTGTATAATTTGGAGGACACAGGGTTAGTTTGTAAGGAATTTTGTTGTGGATGTATTTTTTTTTTTTTTTTTAAATGTGTTTATTATTCAGAAATTACTTTGCAGTTTCTGTGCAATAAAATGATGAAACCAGCCCCGTAGTGAAAATTTATGTATGTATATGTGTATAAGTACACACACAGGGATGCCTATTTCTGAGTGCAACTTGTTTCAATGCTCCATAGTATATGCCACGGACATTGTACCAAAGTTATTCTATACTATAGAGAGTCAGTTTGTTCATACTGTATGTTAGGAAAAATTCCTATGATCAGCTGAGTAAACTGACCGTAATATAGGGGATTTGGTTTGTAAACATGTCTGTGTGGGACATTGTACTGGTGGGACTTGGTGTATATTGCTTGTTGGATGGGGACATTGTACTGGTGGATATGGTGAATGGACCTGGTTTGATGGGGACATGGTACTGATGGGATATAGTGTTTGTAGCTGATTGGATAGGGAGATTGTGCTGGTGGGACGCGTTGGATAGCGCTAGTGGGATTTGGATGTTTTGCAGCTGAATGGATGGAGACATTGTACTGGTGGGATGCGTTTTATAGAGCTTGTGGGGTTTGGTGTTTCAAGATGATTGGATGGGGACATTGTAACATGGTGTATGAGGTTGGTTGGATGGGATACTGTGTTTTGGAGCTGATTACATGGGGACATTGTACTGGTGGGATGCGTTTTATAGAGCTGTTGGGATTTGGTGTTTGGAGCTGATTGCATGGGGACATTGTATTGGGGGGACATGGTGGTGTATGGATGGGGACATTGTACTAGTGGGATTTGGTGTTTGGAGCTGATTGGATGGGGACATTGTACTGGTGGTACTCAGTGCATGGAGCTGAAAAAAATATACTTTTTTATGTTGGATATAGTGGCACATCCATTGTATTGGTGGGAAAAAAATAACACATTTTCAAAAATGCCTGCAAGAGTAAGCTAGAATATAAGTTAGTTTGAGCAGGGCCCCTCTGCACCTTCTGGTCCTCTACGTCCAACTTGTCTTCTTGCAGCTACTTGTTGTTAGTCCATCAGTTGTACAGAACTGCACAATTGATGGTGGCTGTTTGGTATACAGGTTGCACATAGTATGGGTCACATTTGGGGATACTGTACCCAGAGCATTGTCTGCAAAGAAGGTTCGTTTCCGGCTTTGTACTGGTTTGTTGTATTGATAACCGTATATGGAAGTTGTGCTTTGTAGACATTGTTTGAAAATGTGAGGGGACGCGGTGATGTTCGCAAATGTGAGGGGACGCGGGGACGTTCGCAAATGTGAAGAAGTTGGGGGTGTTATTAAATGTGAAGGAAGGCACCAGAGGGGAAATAAAGGAAAAGAGTGTTGACATTTGGATCCAGTAAATCGCTGGAAGGTGATGACATAACACTGGTGGAACTGGTTAAAATCTAAGAAGATTATGGTGTGGCATCACATGGATCTGATAGTTTGGAGGAAAATTATGATATCTTTAGCATCAGCCAGTAAGAAGAAGGTTGTATAGAACCATAAATCAGTAGAACTATGTAAATGGAGGGGGGTGGTACGAAACCAAAGGGCATGCTAATTGGATCCTAGTATGGAGTCAATGGGACCTAAAGGGACACTCCAGGCTCCCCCACACACTATATGCACTGTGTAGGTTAGATTACAGTTAGTTATACTGGGTGGGTTTATATTATTAAAGGGACACTCCAGGCTCCCACACACACTAGATGCATTCTGTAGGTTAGGTTACAGTTATACTGGGTGGGTTTATATTATTAAAGGGACACTCCAGGCACCCAGATCACTGGGTGCCAACTCCCACTACGCCTAACCCTGCAAGTATAATTATTGCAGTTTTCTATAAACTGCAATAATTACCTTGCAGGGTTAACTCCACCTCTAGTGGCTGTCTACTAGACAGCCACTAGAGGGTGCTTCCTGGATTATAGCACAGATTATCTGTGCTAGAGCGTCGCTGGACTTCCTCACGCTGTGTGAGGACCTCCAGCATCGCTCATTTCCCCATAGGAAAGCATTTAAATTATTTTTCAATGCTTTCCTATAGGGAGCGCTAATGCGCATGCGTGGCATTGCCGCGCCTGCGCATTAGGACTACCCGGCCGGTGGGCGGGATCAGTCTCGCCCACCGGCCGACGGAATCAGTAGGAGGAGCGGCTCGGAGGAGGAGACGGTGACGAGGGACATTGTCAATGCCTCAGGTAAGTGACTGAAGGGGTTTTCACCCCTTCAGTAACCGGGGATTGGGGGGTGGGAGGGAGAGGGGACCTGCAGTGCCAGGAAAATGGTTTGTCTTCCTGGCACTGGAGATTCCCTTTAAAGGGACACTCCAGGATCCCACACACGTTAGATGCACTGTGTAGGTTAGGTTACAGTTAGTTATACTGGGTGGGTTTATATTATTAAAGGGACACGCCAGGCTCCCACACACATTAGGTGCACTGTGTAGGTTAGGTTACAGTTAGTTATACTGGGTGGGTTTATATTATTAAAAGGGACACTCCAGGCTCCCACACACGTTAGGTGCTCTGTCTAGGTTAGGTTACAGTTAGTTATACTGGGTGGGTTTATATTATTAAAGGGACACTTCAGGCTCCCACACACGTTAGATGCACTGTGTAGGTTAGGTTACAGTTAGTTATACTGGGTGGGTTTATATTATTAAAGGGGCACTCCAGGCTCCCACACACGTTAGATGCACTGTGTAGGTTAGGTTACAGTTAGTTATACTGGGTGGGTTTATAGTATTAAAGGGACACTCCAGGCTCCCACACACATTAGATGCACTGTGTAGGTTAGGTTACAGTTACTTATACTGGGTGGGTTAATATTATTAAAGGGGCACTATAGTCACCTGAACAACTTTAGCTTAATGAAGCAGTTTTGGTGTATATAACATGCCCCTGCAGCCTCACTGCTCAATCCTCTGCCAACCTCCCTGCATGTGACTTGCACAGCCTTCCATAAACACTTCCTGTAAAGAGAGCCCTATTTAGGCTTTCTTTATTGCAAGTTCTGTTTAATTAAGATTTTCTTATCCCCTGCTATGTTAATAGCTTGCTAGACCCTGCAAGAGCCTCCTGTATGTGATTAAAGTTCAATTTAGAGATTGAGATACAATTATTTAAGGTAAATTACATCTGTTTGAAAGTGAAACCAGTTGTTTTTTTTCATGCAGGCTCTGTCAATCATTGCGGGGGGGGGGGGGGGGGGGGGGGGGGGGGGGGGGGGGGAGGGGTGTGGCTAGGGCTGCATAAACAGACACAAAGTTATTTAACTCCTAAATGACAGTGAATTGAGCAGTGACATTGCAGGGGAATGATCTATACACTAAAACTGCTTTATTTAGCTAAAGTAATTTAGGTGACTATAGTGTTCCTTTAAAGAGACACTCCAGGCTCCCACACACATTAGGTGCACTGTGTAGGTTAGGTTACAGATAGTTATACTGGGTGGGTTTATATTATTAATATTGTTGCCATTTTTCCGAAGTGTTAAAATTCTCTTCAATCTGTTCTCCAAGGATTAGTTAATAAGGACCGAATGACAGACGCTGTATTCTCAGCTTTAGTAACATTTCCAGTTAATGATGGTTCTTTTTATGGGATTTGGGGTAACAATGAATCTTTACAATGTCTCTCCAGGCAGTCTCTGACTCTGTAGCATGTGCAGACACCGATTGTAATACTGGATTAATTGAGTGATTGGTAGAATTCAGGCAAGAGTGCCAAATGAGCATCAGTATATATAATCTGTTTCCTAACTTTATATCTGTTTTGTGAATGGTGATTTACATTGTTTCTTTAGAGGAATGTCCTCAACCGCTCAGGTAGGTAAAAATTGGCTACGGTTTCATGGTGTGCATGGCCTAGTGGGTCCAGGTGGCTGCCTGCAGATCCCTTCAGCACACTGAGATACTCCAGGCGGGTGCGTCTCATTCTGGACTATAGAGACTGATCTTTGTCCATAATGTCTTGTCTAGCAGGTGTTTATGGGATGTGTAGTTAATCCTTAAAGAGTTACTAAAATGTTCACATAAGATTATTTTAACAGCTCAGTAAACTGATTGCAGCTGCAGTATGGCAGTTATCTGTTTATAAATATCCCGGTTCCCCGTTTAGTGAACAGAGGTGTTTTACTATTGTCAAAGTTGTAGACTGCGTGTGCACACTCCACGACACAGGTCTCTCCAGGGAGTGGGAAGAGAGACCCTTCTTTATTGTGTATGAGACATGCGCAGAAACGCTGCTTAATTGACCAAAGGCTACGCAGGTAACTGAGAGCTAGTGCATGTTCATTAATCCTGGCATCACGTTCACTCACCTCAAACCAGTCTTGGCTGTTTAAAGGGACACTATAGTCACCAGAACAACTACAGCTTATTAAGTGTTCTTGCATAGCAAGACCACTTAATGTTATCTCACATATATATTATTATTCTTATTATAGCCAAATTTACCACCCTAACTCCTCCCACAGTTTTTACACTACATAGACAAAAATATACCAAAACGTGTGGATTGTTCCCGATCGGATTGCTATTACTTTGTGGAACGTTTCGACCGAATGGTTCACGGAATATCGTCGTTCTTGTGGCGAAATTGGTCCCATAGGAATGAATGGCAAAATGTTCAAAGCTAGAGTGGGAACTGGCAAAAGCTGAAAAATCAGGACATGATTTCTAAACTGCCACCAATCCCTCATTTTCAAGCCCACCTGCACAAATCGTATATCAAAATGTTCAGCTATCCCTGCTGCCACTAGAAATGTCCACGGCTAATCCATGGTCCTGATAGTTTTCACAATATGACCATTTGTTTGCAACTCACGCCTTCTATTGACATTCATTGAAACTTCACTCAAGCCAGCTCAAACTTGAAGGGTAATTTCTAAACTGCGACTGTGCCTTCATTTGTAATACTTCAGAGACATACTATGCATCAAAATGTAGGTCTGGGTCTTGTGATTCTCACAATATAAAGCTCTTCACTGTAGGATGTATAGTTTTTAAAATACGACCGTTTGAAGATGGCAACCGCCAAAATACTCTGACCTGTGCCAGGCTGCAGCAGCAAGTGATGTCATAGACAGGGCCTTTTGCACCTGATAATGTTTTCATAACTGTATGTTTTAATGTAACTGTGAAGCACTTTGGGCAACAACGTTGCAATTAAATGTGCTATATAAATAAATAATAACAGTTACTCCGCCCACTCCAGTTGTAGACTACTGGTGGAGGCAAGAACACTTCACACAATTTCCCCAGAAATTGTAGCTTTTCTAGTTGAATTTGTTCTGGTGAGTAGAATCCTTCCCTTCAGGCTTTTTGCTGTAAACACTGTCTTTTCAGAGAAAATGCAGTGTTTACATTACAGCCTAGTGATAACTTCACTGGCCACTCCTCAGATGGCTGTTAGAGATCCTTCCTAGGTTCAATGCATCTCTATGAGGAGATGCTGATTGTCTAGGGCTGTGCTTGAATCATTCTGGCTCTGCCCCGATCTGCCTCCTTGTCAGTCTCAGCCAATCCTATGGGGAAGCACTGTGATTGGATCAGGCTACCACTTCTGATGATGTCAGAAGACTGCTTGTTTTTCTGAGACAAACAGCATGCAGAGTTACAGCTTCAGGGTTGAATACAGTAAGACTTTGCTATATGTATGGATGCATGAGGGTCCCAGGGGGGCTAGACGGTGGTTTTAACACTATAGGGTCAGGAATACATGTTTGTGTTCCTGACCCTATAGTAATCCTTTAAATTGCTCATTGGTCTTCTGATAAATTATGCTTTCAACCAAAGTGTTCTTTAAATGTACATAATCCAGTGGACTCGCTCACTATAAACTAGCTGCAAAATCCACAAATATATTTGTTTTAGGACATATCTGATTTAGTCACAAGTAACAGGGCTTTAGTTATATGTATATGATCATACATTGCATACGCTTGCCTTGTGTACTATAAATAAATAGATTTTGTCTCCCCACCTGGGTGGTATGTACGTGTATTCCTCATTCTCGGTTCCTCTACCAGAGGCCTGGGAGTTTGAGGGTTCTGCGCAGTATCTTAGCTGTTCCCAGAATGCATTTTTTTGGACCGTGATTTCAGATGTCCCACCTGGCAGCTGTTGAAGCCACTCCCCCAACTTGGGGGTCACAGCGCCGAGTGCTCCTATCACAACTGGGACGACTACTACTGCCTTCACTTTCCATGACCTTTCTAGCTCTTCTTTCAGTCCTTGGTATTTGTCCACCTTCTCATGTTCCTTCTTCCTAAAGTTATAGTCACTGGGTATTGACACATCCACCACCATTGCAGTCTTCTGTTTCCTGTCTACCACCACAATGTCAGGTTGGTTGGTGAGTAGATCAACAGAGAAATATTTAATAACCCCTGTATGGGGGATATCCCAGTCAGGGGTGGTCAGTGTGAGTGGTACCAACCCACACTGGGCATGAACCCTAATAACGTTAGAAAAGAAAAGGGGGAACATCTCCTGAGGATATACTCTATAACATCAACCTCTTACCTTACATTTGGACAAGTCAGCATCTTGGCAAATCTCTCCCCTTTTACCATTCTTTTCTGTGTTTTGGTTCAATAGAAGCCCATTACCGTATATACTCGAGTATAAGCCGAGTTTTTCAGCACATTTTTTGTGCTGAAAAAAACCAACTCGGCTTATACTCGAGTCAGAGTCTGTATTATGGCAATTTGCATTGCCATAATACAGACAGGTGGCTGTGGGGGCTGCAGAGCGGTTACTTACCTCTCCTGCAGCTCCTGTCAGCTCTCTCCTCCTCCGCGCCGTCCATTTAGCACCTCGGTCAGCTCCCAGTGTAAAAAGGAGAGCCCCCTCCCTGCCATGTATCAAGCAGGGAGGGGGGACGAAAAATATATATATTATAATACTAAAATTAAAAAATAATAATTAAAAAAATAACAATCTAACAAAAAAATAAAAATTAATAAAGTAAATAATATAACAAAAAAAGATTAAAATAACAATAAACAAAATGCCCACCCCCCAACACATACACAAACACACACTGCATCACACAAACACACACTGCATCACACATACACACACTGCATACACACACTGCACTCATACACACACACTGCACTCATACACACACACTGCACTCATACACACACACTGCACTCATACACACACACTGCTCTCATACACACACACTGCTCTCATACACACACACTGCTCTCATACACACACACTGCTCTCATACACACACACTGCTCTCATACACACACACTGCTCTCATACACACACACTGCTCTCATACACACACACTGCTCTCATACACACACACTGCTCTCATACACACACACTGCACTCATACACACACACTGCACTCATTATATACACACACTGTAAATAAATATTCTATTAATATACGGTAATTTTTTTATGATCTAATTTTATTTAGAAATTTACCAGTAGCTGCTGCATTTCCCACCCTAGTTTTATACTCGAGTCAATAAGTTTTCCCAGTTTTGGGGGGTAAAATTAGGGGCCTCGGCTTATATTCGGGTCGGCTTATACTCGAGTATATACGGTAATTTAAGGTCGATTCAAACCAGATATCCTGATGGCTTAATACAATAACTGTTTGTAATTGAGAGACTTTATGCCATAACAGACTAATACCATTAGTACCATTCTGCCATTTATTGACAGATATGGGTGTTTCTGGGTTATACATTTTAGGCAAATAAATATAGCCTGTTTGTTTACATATTAGATATCTAGTCATCCTACTGTCACTATATGGTATCTACTATAGTATCTCTTCCACATTAATTGTTATGTTGTATTTTTTTGTCACAGCCTATTTACCATTTTGTACCCCAATGGGGATCTCTCCTCAGGAGATTATCCCCATCTTCTTTTCTGGTTGGCTAGTACTTGCTTGTTTGTCTGGATCTTAGCCCTGTCTTTCTCAACCACCCTTTGTAGTATCTCTCATCTGGACGTAGGCAGGTCCAGCCCATATTCTTTGCAGATATTTTGGTACACAATCCTCCTTCCTTCCTGCTGGAGTACAGTCTCCGGTTGATGGTTTTCGGGTGAAATCGTTTCTGGGTCTTGACATCCATGGTGACCAGCTCTTCTCTTGGCCAGGTTATTATTCCAGCTTGGTACCTGATGACTAGTAGGGCATATGTGTTGATGACTTTTATCTTGTGCTGAGACTTTAAGACTCTCTTTGGAGGTACTTGACTGTTGCTATCCTCCTGGTCTCTTCCTCTTGGTTGCCATGTGTTTGTAATACCCCCAGGCACTTGCTGTTCTCTACATCTCCTATTTGACCTTCTGGTACTTTAACTCCTTCTGTCATGATCATCTTCACTTTTTTGCCATCTTATTTAGTCTGGACGACATTCTGATGTTCTTGCTGTATATCCTAGTTAGGTGGATCAATGAGTCAGTATCTCGCTCACTCTTGACATACAGCTTGATGTCGTCCATGTAGAGTAGGTGGCTGATGGTAGCTCCACTCTTAAACCTTGATCCGTATCCACTCGTCACAATGACATGGCTTAGGAGGTTGAGGCCTCTGCAGGTCAGTATCATGGATTGCACATCACCTTGGTAAATGTCATATATGATGTTCACTTGTGTTATTGTCCTGGAATTGGCTTCTAGAGTTGTTTTTCTACTTTCCCATTGAGATACAGGCTCTTAATGTCTTGTTGACCTTGTTTAGAGCCAAACATTCCAGTATCCATGTGTGTGGCATTGTGCCATAGGCTTTCTTGTAGTCAATCCAGGCTGTGCACAGATTGGTCTGTCTGCTCTTCATTTCCCATGTAACTGCTTGGTCTACCATCAGTTGGTGTTTTGAGCCTCTGGTGTTGTTTCCAATCCCCTTTGAGTATTGCTCCTGTACTAATCCATGTGTCCATCGATCTTGGAGGCTATGATGCCTGACAGGACCTACTATGTTGTGGAGTGGCAGGTGATCGGCCGGTAGTTAGATGGTGGTGTTCCCTTGTGGACATTCCTCATAACCAATATTGTGTGTGTGTGTGAGGAGTCGGCCAATTATTAGTTGCCTTTTTGTACTGATTGCCGATATTCTGTACAATTAAAGTTCTCTACACAAATCTGGCATTAACTGAACATTTGGACAGGAGTCACACTCCTATCACTGTCAGCCTGCTGAGTTCATTACAGTAGACTATTTACGGTCTCCCCTCCCTGCCTTCAGCTGAGCTGCGCATGTGGGGACTCATAGAAAGGGGTGACATTAGATCTCGACGTGGCACTTCATTGGTCAACAGCGTGTGGTGACTGGGAGAGATAAGTTATCTATAGTGTCTGTAAATTACAAGGCAGATGACTATTAGCAGTAAAATATTGATCTATCACAAACGCATATAAGTATAGAAATATCACAGACAAGTGGGATACAGTTGTATACTTAAAAGAACACTATAGTCACCTAAATTACTTTAGTTAAATAAAGCAGTTTTAGTGTATAGATCATTCCCCTGCTATTTCACTGCTCAATTCACTGTCATTTAGGAGTTAAATCACTTTGTTTCTGTTTATGCAGCCCTAGCCACACCTCCCCTGGCTATGATTGACAGAGCCTGCATGGGAAAAAAAAAACTGGTTTCACTTTCAAACAGATGTAATTTACCTTAAATAATTGTATCTCAATCTCTAAATTGAACTTTAATCACATACAGGAGGCTCTTTAAAGGACCACTCTAGTGCCAGGCCCCCACCCTCAGGGACCCCCTCCCGCCTGGTTCTGGAAAGGGGTTAGGGGTTAAAACTTACCTTTTTCCAGCGGTGGGCGGGGAGCTCTCCTCCTCCGATCCTCCTCTTCTCCTCCCCGTCGGCTGAATGCACACGCGCGGCAAGAGCTGCGCGCGCATTCAGCTGGTCACATAGGAAAGCATTCATAATGCTTTCCTATGGACGCTTGCGTGCTCTCACTGTGATTTTCACAGTGAGAATCATGCAAGCGCCTCTAGCGGCTGTCAATGAGACAGCCACTAGAGGAAATAGGGGAAGGCTTAACCCATTCTCTGAAACTGCTATGTTTATGAAAAAATGGGTTAACCCTAGAAGGACCTGGCACCCAGACCACTTCATTAAGCTGAAGTGGTCTGGGTGCCTAGAGTGGTCCTTTAATTAAACAGAACTTGCAATGAAGAGAGCCTAAATAGGGCTCTCTTTGCAGGAAGTGTTTATGGAAGGCTGTGCAAGTCACATGCAGGGAGGTGTGACTAGGGTTCATAAACAAAGGGATTTAACTCCTAAATGGCAGAGGATTGAGCAGTGAGGCTGCAGGGGCATATTCTATACACCAAAACTGCTTCATTAAGCTAAAGATGTTATAAAGAAGCTTATACTATGTCCTTTCTCACTTTATTGGTGTTAAAATTTTTAACCATATTGCTATATATACACATCAATTCTAGAGAGAAAAAAAAAAAGCTTATCATGCTGTTGTAGAACACATTTATTTTTCATTTTTCTTATGAATAGCTTAATAAATTCATTTGTTAATTATATTTGCTATGGTGTTATTTACAAAAGAATATTTTGTATGTAGAAACATGTTTTATTTATTAATTTCTTTCTCTATATCTGTTTTTTTTTTTTTTCCTGTATCTGTGTTTTTTTTTTTTTCTTTCACCAACAACATTTACAAATTCTTCAGTGTTAATCATCAAACGCTTTTTTCGAAAACTATAAGAAAGATATAAAAGAAGGAAAATAAATGTATCCTATTAATAAATTCACGTTTGTTTTTTTTTGTCCTCAGTGGAAGGCAGTGTGTGACTGGCACATCCTGAGACGCATGGCTAGTAAAGTGACATGGAGACTAGCAATTTGAGGGTAATAATGTACTTTGGGGCTAAAGCACTAAAACCACTTCAAAACCTTGATTGGCCATTATTGGCTCTAAGCAAACTGCCTTTGGTTGCCGGGGAGAGAGCTGTATTTTGGACAGCACCCAGAGACCCACTGAAACATAACCACTACTGTGTGATATAATCATACAATCACTTGTAGACAAAATGCAGCTAGAACAGTGTGTCATGGCCGCCTGTTGGAATGCTCCGTTGACGCGGTTTATTTAAGCGCTTTCCATTAATCCTTTTTAATCGCGGTTAGAGCGGATTGCAGACACCGGATGCTCTCGATTTAAAAAAAAAAAAAAAAAAAAAAAAAAAAAAAATCACATTTTGTAATCATGCAAAGTTGTGATGGTGCTTGGTGTCACTTGCTGGAAGTCAGGTGGCTAATTATAGTCCTCTAATGTTATTAACGTTTCAATGAGGAAGAATGCTTTCAATTAACGGAAAACATGCTGCCAATTACCCACTGCTTATTGTAAAGCTATTCCACCGCACATAATGCGGGACCGGGTTAAATATATATTTATTGGAAGTTCTGCTGCGGTATCCCGGATATCCTATGCATTGTGACAGCTGCGCCACATCTGCAGGCGTCGATATATAGAAAGATTGATTCGCCCCTGGGAAACATTCAGTCTGGTGATCTGAGTTTTAATTTGTGGATGGATTTAATACTTCATTATACTCATTGTTCACTGAGACGTTCTTGAGCTAGGATACGCTCCCCCGTCAGCACATATATGGTGGACTACATCTCCCATAATCCTCTTCCAGCCATATGGCTTGCAAAGCATCGGGAGATGTAGTCCACCACACCTGGAGTACAGGCGGTTGCCTACACCTGTTCTATAGGTAGAATCGTCGTATTCCTTTGCAGTGCTACCTGCTGGCAGAAATGGACAATAATAATAGGGCATCGTTTGTGTATTGCATGTGTGCTCTCATTGAAAGCTGTGCTGTGTATGAATGCAAACTCAGATCTCCCATGGACAGGCCTCTACATTGTTTATCCCGTAATACCAAAGCGCTGCGTCTGGGAATCGCTACAGCGACCAGAAACGGAGCGGAGGCAGGGGAGCTCTGGGCAGCATAAGCTCTGGTTAGCGGTACTGGTAGCTCAATGTATTTCTTACTTTCACCTTAAATGAGAGATTTTTTTTATATTTGGTGCTTTGCAGGCTCTACACGCTGCCCCTTCAGGGCAACCCGCTGATTTAAAAAATTACTGTGCATTATTTACGTTTGGAAATGCATAGGCCTAAGGTGAAACCGCTGTATGTTTTAGTATGATCATTCCCTTGAATTTATATTTCTTGGCTTGGGAAATCATATTTGCTTATTGCTGCATTAGCGACGTGTATTTTTCTTGCATAATTCCATTGCGGGGGCAGCTTTGTTTTACAATACGCTGGAACTGATCAGTAAACTCCAGGTGAATAAAATTGTCTTTACGTTCCTTTAATAGAAAGCATTAATGGGTTTAATAGGTATTTTTACACATAGTTACAGATACTTGGTTTGAAGTACCGTATGTTCTTTTATACATGCACAGAAATCGTTCCAATTTCCTAACTGGTAAAGGAACAGGTTTTTGTTGTTGTCAGTCTTTCTTTTATTGAGGCGTAAAGTTACAAGGGTACAGAATGAAGAAGGGGAGACGATAAAGATGCATACAGGATGGGGATAGTACAGCACAATATAGATCATTATATATTAATTCCCGGCAAGTAGATTAAGGGCATGCATGTAACTGTAATGTAAGATTGTTAAATTATTACTGAAACTACGCTTGTAGCAATACGATTAATGTAGAGGCAATATGCTAGTTGTTAAAACAAGCTAGTGCGGTTAAACTATTCAGTAGTTGAGTGTTTAGAAGCATGCTAAGCTGCTGCGTCTTAACTGTGTGTGTGAACATAGAAAACGTAACGCCTTACGCGAGATGGTGATGTCTTAGCTAACTTTCCTATTGCCCATGAGTGATAATAAGGCATGTTGGGTATCGTGAGTGTAGGGAAATGCATTGGTATTGTACTGCGTTTAGAGAGGCTTTGTAGGCAAGATTAAGTCTCAGGCATGTCAGACGTTGAGTATGGTATGCAAAAAGTTAACAGAGGGAGCGTGTCTGCTAGGCGGGAGCCCTCCATAGAGCATCAATTTGGACACTGCGGTGGGTCCCATAAGGCGCACAGCCAGGAGCTTTTTCTGTCGGGACTGTGAGGCAGAGTCATTAGTCAGCCGATACCCCTGCTGGGCAAGGTGGCACCTTCGGCTAAGAGAGTCCACGGGGGGGGGGGGGGGCAGCAGGATGCGGGTATGTGACGGCTGTCTGCAGGCCCCAGGTCTGGGTGCTGGATGATAGGTACTCACACGCTTAGCCGTCCGTTGGCCGCAAGGTGAGTATGGTAGCCTGGTGTGGACTGGGATGACCTCGTCTGGTGGGGGGGATGTCTAGCATGCTTCTAAACACTCAACTACTGAATAGTTTAACCGCACTATTGTTTAACCGCACTGTTGTTTAACCGCACTGTTGTTTAACCGCACTGTTGTTTAACCGCACTGTTGTTTAACCGCACTGTTAGTTTAACCGCACTGTTAGTTTAACCGCACTGTTAGTTTAACCGCACTGTTAGTTTAACCGCACTGTTAGTTTAACCGCACTGTTGTTTGTGAGCCTGGAGAGCGGCTGTCTCTCTGTGTCTCAGCCTTGTGTAGGCCGTAATCCTCGGTCTGACAGCGTTAGGGGTTGCGTGGTGTAGGTTGCGGTCAGTGAGTGTCGTTTTATGGGGTGGAACACCCCAGTTTGTGTCCCCAAACGTGGGAGCTCGTGCTGAGCACGTCTGGTTTGCTTGGCTGCTAGGCTCTGCCCCCCGCTCCCTCCAAGGAACAGGTTTTGATTACCATTATACTGATTTAGAGAGGATATACCAGTCTTCTCATTACTTATAGTGAGATTCAGGGGTACGGCAGCTTGACTTATCTTAACCACTGTGCTATGCACCTTGCTGACTATAGTTTGGTGATTTTTAAAAAGAAAACACCAGTTTTGCATGTGATCTTCCTGAAGCTTTATAAAGTACTATCACTACCTCTCTATGTCCTCCTGGGGTCTGTGGCTTTCACGATTAGATTTTCTTTAAAATGATAGTTTAATTTTTTTTAACATTTATTTATTTATTTTTTAAATAAATGCATTATATGTAAGATTAGGAAAAAATATATCCAAGATATAGGCCAGGAGCCCCTCATTCTTGTTGTGGTCACAGAACAAGACCACAAAATGCTAAAGAGCAACACTTTTTTTTTTCTTTCTCCCCCTCCCCTCTTCTCTGATTGCAACACTTCCTGCCGAGCTCCTAACTGCTTCTGGAAGTAAAGCCAACACAGAAACTGTTCATCTGGAGCTTCAGAAAACTGGTTCCCATGGGCGAGCAGCTTTACGTATGTCACGCTCACTGTGTGCCGTGCCCAATGTTGGCTAGAGTGGTGTAATTCATTTAAAAAAAACATTTTTTTTTTTTAAATTTTATTTTTTATCTTTTGAAAAGTGGAACAATATCACCTGTAATGATGAATTGATCATCACCCTCAGATGGACAAGTCTGGAGGCACTATGATAATGCTGCCTGCCCACGTAGGACCAACCTTCGATGATTGGTGGAGGAAGCATGGTGTCTGGGGCCGTTATTCATGGCTTGTGCCAGGCGTGTTAGTTCCAGCGAAGAGATGTTTTTAGTGTCGCAGCATACAGTGATGGCCTAGGCTATTCTGTACTTCCATCCTTGTGGCAATATCTTGGAGAAAGCCCTCTCCTGCTTACCAGCTATTCAGAGCCGCAAGCTACTTGACCACTCCCAGGCCCGTAGTCTAGTTTACCTCTCAGAAGTGGGGTCCGAGCTCACCAGTGTGCCATCTCGTGAAAATGTTCCACGCTAGGACGAAGAAGTGAGAGGAGGAACGAGGGGTCCAGCTTCATGTTAATGGTCAAGATTTTTATATGGGAGAAAAACACCCACAAAGTAACTGCTTTCAGTTTCCACAAGGAAAGGTTTAGAGTCATTATAAGATGTTGAATCCAGAGAAACTAACCGTTTATTATTTTGGTCTTTCTTTACACTGAGTAACCATGAAGGTAAACTTGCTGAGCCAGTCCAAGTTCGGTGATTCTAAGAGGTTTAATGAATTTAACTTGAGGACAAACAAACATGCTTTTTGGATGTATTCAGAGTTTGGAGAGAGGATGGGGGGCTAGCAATGTTACACTTCAGCTTTACAAATAAATAATTTTATTGCTAAGAGTGGAGTTCCCCCAGATCTGGTTTACAAGGATCCCTCAGCTCTGCTTTGAGTGAATGCTCAAAGCCATTGAGAAATGCCATCCAGCTTCGCTCATGCGAAGGAGTGCGGGTTTCTCTTAAATTTGGCACTTTTATAACATGAGAGCGAGGGGACTTGCACGGCTTGCTCACGGTTTTTAGGGGTTTAAAACACTGAGGCAAAATAGTCTCTACTTTATCTTTTGGCTGAATTTCAGTGATATTCCAACACCATCAATGTAAGCATTTCATAAAGATTCAGTGTTTATGAAATACTCTTTTTTTTTTTATATCAGGGTGACCGTACTGCTTTAACCCATTAAGGCAAAGGGAGGGCTTTAACGCCATTGGGGTAGCATTGAACTCCCTAACGATTGTCAGGCAGATCCCCCAACATAGGGAGAGGGGGACCACTTAATTATGACCAAACAAAATGTAAATATGCAGTGTGTGTGTGTATATCTCAATAGTCTGCAAAATGCCTAGGTGCTAACCCAATTAAATCTGAATAAACCTATTTGGATGTCTTAATAATGACCCCATAGGGTCAAAACGTCAGATTTTTGTTGGACGTGTAGCAGTAAAGACACTTTTGTGATGTCCTCTGAGTGCTGCCAATTATTGTGTGTGTGTGTGTGTGTGTGTGTGTATATATATATATTCTATTGAGAGACCTGCATGACAACCAAGGCAGAAGGTCCAGAGAATTAAATTTTTTAAAAACTCCTAAAACCTGTACATGGGGGGTACTGTTGTACTTGGGAGACATCACTGAACACAAATATGAGTGTTTTATTGCAGTAAAAGACAACAATATGAAGACATTCACAATTAAAATGCCGTGCAGAAGTTGGAAAATAGCAAAATGTCTTAATTTCACACTTTTTTTTTTTAAGATTTCATTCATATTACATTTTCATATATAAATATTTGATGTGAAATTAAAGTCCTGTTTCTCCTGAAAAAAATGACATCTAGTAAGTGTGGGTGCAATCAATATGAAAGAGGTATATTATGGATGAACAGACATATGGTTCAAATTTGAGGTTTTGCTTTTGTTTTGGTCCGAACTTGTACAATTGCCTCCGTCCTTTAAGGGTTTAAACCTTAGATCTGACCTGCAGGGAGGTGTGCTGCCAGGAAGGGTTTATTTCCTGCGGAGCATTCTTATTCAGGAAGGATGTAAACCTAAGTGTTGTAAGTTGTGGAATTGTGTTTGGAAAAGAACTTCATGCTTTTTTAGATCAATTATGTACCAATTGTATGCCACAGCTGTAATATTCACCCCTCTTCACATTAAATTGGGCGGGTAAACATTAATAATAAATTATTGATGGTGGTACTGGATAATTACTGCCCTAAATCCCCATGCCGTGCTTTAAATTTTTGCAATAGAGATAAAATTATATATTTCTACAGAAGTTCTGTACATAGTTCTGGATGCTTCTTTCTGTTTAAAATCTCGACAACTGTTGCTGTTTCCCTCTGTTGCTGCCGGTTTCTCTCTGTTGCAGTCCTATTTGTTAGCTGCCGGTTTCTCTCTGTTGCAGTCCTATTTGTTAGCTGCCGGTTTCTCTCTGTTGCAGTCCTATTTGTTAACTGCCGGTTTCTCTCTGTTGCAGTCGGTTCGTTAGCTGCCGGTTTCTCTCTGTTGCTGCCGGTTTCTCTCTGTTGCTGACTGTTTCTCTCTGTTGCAGTCGGCTAGTTGCTGCCGGTTTCTCTCTGTTGCAGTCGGTTAGTTGGTGCCGTTTTTTCTCTGTTGCAGTTGGTTAGTTGCTGCCGGTTTCTCTCTGTTGCAGTCGGTTAGTTGCTGCCGGTTTTTCTCTGTTGCAGTTGGTTAGTTGCTGCCGGTTTTTCTCTGTTGCAGTTGGTTAGTTGCTGCCGGTTTTTCTCTGTTGCAGTTGGTTAGTTGCTGCCGGTTTCTTTCTGTTGCAGTCGGTTAGTTGCTGCCGTTTTTTCTCTGTTGCAGTCGGTTAGTTGGTGCCGTTTTTTCTCTGTTGCAGTTGATTAGTTGCTGCCGGTTTTTCTCTGTTGCAGTTGGTTAGTTGCTGCCGGTTTTTCTCTGTTGCAGTTGGTTAGTTGCTGCCGGTTTCTCTCTGTTGCAGTCGGTTAGTTGCTGCCATTTTTTCTCTGTTGCAGTTGGTTAGTTGCTGCCGGTTTCTCTCTGTTGCAGTCAGTTAGTTGCTGCCGGTTTTTCTCTGTTGCAGTCGGCTAGTTGCTGCCGTTTTCTCTCTGTTGCAGTCGGTTAGTTGCTGCCGTTTTTTCTCTGTTGCAGTTGGTTAGTTGCTGCCGGTTTCTCTCTGTTGCTGCCGGTTTCTCTCTGTTGCTGCCGGTTTCTCTCTGTTGCAGTCGGTTTCTCTCTGTTGCAGTCGGTTTCTCTCTGTTGCAGTCGGGTTCTCTCTGTTGCAGTCGGGTTCTCTCTGTTGCAGTCGGGTTCTCTCTGTTGCAGTCGGTTTCTCTCTGTTGCAGTCGGGTTCTCTCTGTTGCAGTCGGGTTCTCTCTGTTGCAGTCGGGTTCTCTCTGTTGCAGTCGGGTTCTCTCTGTTGCAGTCGGGTTCTCTCTGTTGCAGTCGGGTTCTCTCTGTTGCAGTCGGGTTCTCTCTGTTGCAGTCGGGTTCTCTCTGTTGCAGTCGGGTTCTCTCTGTTGCAGTCGGGTTCTCTCTGTTGCAGTCGGGTTCTCTCTGTTGCAGTCGGTTTCTCTCTGTTGCAGTCGGTTTCTCTCTGTTGCAGTCGGTTTCTCTCTGTTGCAGTCGGTTTCTCTCTGTTGCAGTCGGTTTCTCTCTGTTGCAGTCGGTTTCTCTCTGTTGCAGTCGGTTTCTCTCTGTTGCAGTCGGTTTCTCTCTGTTGCAGTCGGTTTCTCTCTGTTGCAGTCGTTTTTTTTTTCTGTTGCTGCGTTTTTTTTTTCTGTTGCTGAAAAAGTAGAAAATAGGTTAGCGCTAATAATATAATAGGTAGGCAGCAACCTTACAGAGGGTAACCCTCTTACCCTCTAGAGTGAGAATGTATAACAAAAAGAGAAAAGGGCTGCGCAGCCCTTTTCTCTTTTTGTTATACATTCTCTCTGTTGCTGCCGGTTCGTTGCTGCCGGTTCGTTGCTGCCGGTTTCTCTCTGTTGCCGCCGGTTTCTCTCTGTTGCCGCCGGTTTCTCTCTGTTGCCGCCGGTTTCTCTCTGTTGCCGACGGTTTCTCTCTGTTGCAGTCCTATTTGTTAGCTGCCGGTTTCTCTCTGTTGCAGTCCTTTTTGTTAGCTGCCGGTTTCTCTTTGTTGCAGTCGGTTCGTTAGCTGCCGGTTTCTCTCTGTTGCTGCCGGTTTCTCTCTGTTGCAGTCGGCTAGTTGCTGCCGGTTTCTCTCTGTTGCAGTTGGTTAGTTGGTGCCGTTTTTTCTCTGTTGCAGTTGGTTAGTTGCTGCCGGTTTCTCTCTGTTGCAGTCGGTTAGTTGCTGCCGGTTTTTCTCTGTTGCAGTTGGTTAGTTGCTGCCGGTTTTTCTCTGTTGCAGTTGGTTAGTTGCTGCCGGTTTTTCTCTGTTGCAGTTGGTTAGTTGCTGCCGGTTTTTCTCTGTTGCAGTTGGTTAGTTGCTGCCGGTTTCTCTCTGTTGCAGTCAGTTAGTTGCTGCCGGTTTTTCTCTGTTGCAGTCGGCTAGTTGCTGCCGTTTTCTCTCTGTTGCAGTCGGTTAGTTGCTGCCGTTTTTTCTCTGTTGCAGTTGGTTAGTTGCTGCCGGTTTCTCTCTGTTGCTGCCGGTTTCTCTCTGTTGCAGTCGGTTTCTCTCTGTTGCAGTCGGTTTCTCTCTGTTGCAGTCGGTTTCTCTCTGTTGCAGTCGGTTTCTCTCTGTTGCAGTCGGTTTCTCTCTGTTGCAGTCGGTTTCTCTCTGTTGCAGTCGGTTTCTCTCTGTTGCAGTCGGTTTCTCTCTGTTGCAGTCGGTTTCTCTCTGTTGCAGTCGGTTTCTCTCTGTTGCAGTCGGTTTCTCTCTGTTGCAGTCGGTTTCTCTCTGTTGCAGTCGGTTTCTCTCTGTTGCAGTCGGTTTCTCTCTGTTGCAGTCGGTTTCTCTCTGTTGCAGTCGGTTTCTCTCTGTTGCAGTCGGTTTCTCTCTGTTGCAGTCGGTTTCTCTCTGTTGCAGTCCTTTTTGTTAACTGCCGGTTTCTCTTTGTTGCAGTCCTATTTGTTAACTGCCGGTTTCTCTTTGTTGCAGTCGGTTCGTTAGCTGCCGGTTTCTCTCTGTTGCTGCCGGTTTCTCTCTGTTGCTGCCGGTTTCTCTCTGTTGCTGCCGGTTTCTCTCTGTTGCAGTCGGCTAGTTGCTGCCGGTTTCTCTCTGTTGCAGTTGGTTAGTTGGTGCCGTTTTTTCTCTGTTGCAGTTGGTTAGTTGCTGCCGGTTTCTCTCTGTTGCAGTCGGTTAGTTGCTGCCGGTTTTTCTCTGTTGCAGTCGGTTAGTTGCTGCCGGTTTTTCTCTGTTGCAGTCGGTTAGTTGCTGCCGGTTTTTCTCTGTTGCAGTTGGTTAGTTGCTGCCGGTTTTTCTCTGTTGCAGTTGGTTAGTTGCTGCCGGTTTTTCTCTGTTGCAGTCGGCTAGTTGCTGCCGTTTTCTCTCTGTTGCAGTCGGTTAGTTGCTGCCGTTTTTTCTCTGTTGCAGTTGGTTAGTTGCTGCCGGTTTCTCTCTGTTGCAGTCGGTTAGTTGCTGCCGGTTTCTCTCTGTTGCAGTCGGTTTCTCTCTGTTGCAGTCGGTTTCTCTCTGTTGCAGTCGGTTTCTCTCTGTTGCAGTCGGTTTCTCTCTGTTGCAGTCGGTTTCTCTCTGTTGCAGTCGGTTTCTCTCTGTTGCAGTCGGTTTCTCTCTGTTGCAGTCGGTTTCTCTCTGTTGCAGTCGGTTTCTCTCTGTTGCAGTCGGTTTCTCTCTGTTGCAGTCGGTTTCTCTCTGTTGCAGTCGGTTTCTCTCTGTTGCAGTCGGTTTCTCTCTGTTGCAGTCGGTTTCTCTCTGTTGCAGTCGGTTTCTCTCTGTTGCAGTCGGTTTCTCTCTGTTGCAGTCGGTTTCTCTCTGTTGCAGTCGGTTTCTCTCTGTTGCAGTCGGTTTCTCTCTGTTGCAGTCGGTTTCTCTCTGTTGCAGTCGGTTTCTCTCTGTTGCAGTCGGTTTCTCTCTGTTGCAGTCGGTTTCTCTCTGTTGCAGTCGGTTTCTCTCTGTTGCAGTCGGTTTCTCTCTGTTGCAGTCGGTTTCTCTCTGTTGCAGTCGGTTTCTCTCTGTTGCAGTCGGTTTCTCTCTGTTGCAGTCGGTTTCTCTCTGTTGCAGTCGTTTTTTTTTTCTGTTGCTGAAAAAGTAGAAAATAGGTTAGCGCTAATAATATAATAGGTAGGCAGCAACCTTACAGAGGGTAACCCTCTTACCCTCTAGAGTGAGAATGTATAACAAAAAGAGAAAAGGGCTGCGCAGCCCTTTTCTCTTTTTGTTATACATTCTCTCTGTTGCTGCCGGTTCGTTGCTGCCGGTTCGTTGCTGCCGGTTTCTCTCTGTTGCCGCCGGTTTCTCTCTGTTGCCGCCGGTTTCTCTCTGTTGCCGCCGGTTTCTCTCTGTTGCCGCCGGTTTCTCTCTGTTGCCGCCGGTTTCTCTCTGTTGCCGACGGTTTCTCTCTGTTGCCGACGGTTTCTCTCTGTTGCCGACGGTTTCTCTCTGTTGCCGACGGTTTCTCTCTGTTGCCGACGGTTTCTCTCTGTTGCCGACGGTTTCTCTCTGTTGCCGACGGTTTCTCTCTGTTGCCGACGGTTTCTCTCTGTTGCCGACGGTTTCTCTCTGTTGCCGACGGTTTCTCTCTGTTGCCGACGGTTTCTCTCTGTTGCCGACGGTTTCTCTCTGTTGCCGACGGTTTCTCTCTGTTGCCGACGGTTTCTCTCTGTTGCCGACGGTTTCTCTCTGTTGCCGACGGTTTCTCTCTGTTGCCGACGGTTTCTCTCTGTTGCCGACGGTTTCTCTCTGTTGCCGACGGTTTCTCTCTGTTGCCGACGGTTTCTCTCTGTTGCCGACGGTTTCTCTCTGTTGCCGACGGTTTCTCTCTGTTGCCGACGGTTTCTCTCTGTTGCCGACGGTTTCTCTCTGTTGCCGACGGTTTCTCTCTGTTGCCGACGGTTTCTCTCTGTTGCCGTCGGTTCGTTGCCGACGGTTTCTCTCTGTTGCCGTCGGTTCGTTGCCGACGGTTTCTCTCTGTTGCCGTCGGTTCGTTGCCGACGGTTTCTCTCTGTTGCCGTCGGTTCGTTGCCGACGGTTTCTCTCTGTTGCAATTATTCTACCCATTCTGTTTTTAGCTGAAATATGACAAAGCACTTAAAATGAGGAAATCCTGAGAGGTCCTCCCTCCCTGCGTGTGATGCAACAACCCAGTACCTGTTAGAAAGTCATTAAAATAGGTGACCCTTCTATTAAGGCCAATAAATCATTCACTGGTGTGAGTGCGGGGTGTTAATCCTGCTATCTGTGTTGGGTGCTGTTATTGCTAGCTCTCCCGTGTGCGCTCCTTAGATACATGGAATAGCATTGCAGCAGAGGTGGTAGAGATTAAGAATGGAGGTGCTGTGTTTGTGCTAAATCTGCTAGATAAATCTACCACGTTATTACGGTCTATGCTGCAGTGCAGTTGAATGGGGACATTTAAGGTCAGAATTGTTTCCTCTCGACATATTAAGGACGGTGTCTTTCATTGTGTACTTTCTTTATACTCCTCCTTGATCCCGTGTTTCAGCAGATAATATGTATTTTGTACAGATAGGACCTGCTGTAACAAGAATCACCATAGAGTAGTACTGTCAGCGCCAGAATGCATGGACTAGGGACACATCTAGTAAATAACTCTATGGTGTGTTCTGTCTGTATCAGCGGGCACAATATAGAAGAAAGGTCCAGGCACTCCAAGGTACAAACCAGGCAATTTTATTGAACCCACTCCATCAGTAAAATTGCCTGGTTTGTACCTTGGAGTGCTGGACTTTTTGTTGCTCAGCATTTGGTCTCTGGTACTGAGACTGCCCGAGTTGCACCCAGCTACATACTACTTAAAGGGACAGAGTGCAGTTTCACACCCTACCATAACTAGATCAGCGGGGGCGTCCTCCAGCTCCCCATCGGAGCTTTCTAAACTAGAACCTCAAAAATGAATTCTGAAAGGCATGTCAGCTGGCCATTTATTAGAGAAAAAGCATTTAAACTGCCCAGAAGCGAATGAGTCAAAGAGCAACTGTCTCCTTTGGGGTCGGGACTTGTTTAACCCCTTAACGCCGTTACGGCGTGCTATGCCGTCACGGGTTAAGTGGGCTTTAACGCCGTTATGACGGCATAGCACGCCGTAACGGCTTGCAGCCCCAGGAGGTAAGTTATACTTACCTCCGCCGCGATCCGCTTCGGGAGGACTGCCTCACAGCCCAGGCAGCCCTCCCACGGCAAATGAGGCCCCCGGGGGCCATGTGATCGCTCTCAAAGAGCGATCACATGGCCCCCTATAGCTGGCTGTGGATATGCCAGCAGGGGGACTGTTTGAAATATCAGACAGTCCCCCTGCTGGTGGGAAGAATTAAAAAAAATAATTAGACATGTGTAAAAATAAAATAAATGCATTTTTATATATATATATAATATGTATATATATTATATATATACATATTATATATATGTAACGTCATACAAAGTGTATTTTAATATTAATATAAGTATATATATTAATATTAAAATACACTTAGAATGACATTACATATATATAATATGTATATATATTATATATATAATAGATGTACATATATATATTATATATAAATACGTATAATTAAAATAATAAATAAATTAAATAATAAAATAAATAAATAAAATATTGAAACAAAATTTAATATAAATTATATATGCATATGTAATTTCATTCTAACTGTATTTTGTTATTAATATATATATATCGGTAACAAAATACACTTAGAATGACATTCTATATATATCTATCTATATATAAAATGCAAATAACCGCAAATATATATATATAGATAAATACATATAATTACATAAAAGATTACATCAGTATACACGTAGAATTTAAATACCTATAAATGCATATATATTAAAATTCTACATGTATATTTAAATAATCTTTTAACATAATTATGTGATTTGATTAATTAAAATTTGATTGACATGCATGACAACACAGGGAGAAAGTGCAGAGAATTTAATTTGCAAGCACTATATTTGACCCTGTAACTCTCCAAGACACCATAAAACCTGTACATAGGGGGTACTGTTTTACCCGGGAGACTTCGCTGAACTCAAATATTCGTGTTTCAAACTGGTAAATTGTATTACAACGATGATATTTTAAGTAAAAGTGACGTTTTTTGCATTTTTTACAAGCGAACTGCACTTTTATGGTCTATATTATTGTTGTAATATGTTTTACTGTTTTAAAACACTAATATTTGTGTTTAGTGAAGTCTCCTGAGAATAACAGTACCCCCCATGTACAGGTTTTATGGTGTTTTGGAACGTTAGAGAGTCACATATAAGGCTTGCATTTCATTTTTTTCACATTGAAATTTGCCAGATTGGTTATGTTGCCTTTGAGAGCGTATGGTAGCCCAGGAATGAGAATTACCCCCATGATGGCATACCATTTGCAAAAGTAGACAACCCGAGGTATTGCAAGTGGGGTATGTCCAGTCTTTCTTAGTAGCCACTTAGTCACAAACACTGGCCAAATATTCGTTTTTTGCTTTTTTCACACAAAAACAAATATGAACGCTAACTTTGGCCAGTGTTTGTGACTAAGTGGCTACTAAAAAAGACTAAACATACCCCACTTTCAATACCTTGGCTTGTCTACTTTTTCAAATGGTATGCCATTATGGGGGTAATTCTCATTCCTGGGCTACCACACCGTCTCAAAGGTAACATTACCAATCTGGCAAATTTCAATTTGAAAATGTAATGTTCTATATTTGACCCTGTAACTTTCCAAAACAACATAAAACCTGTTAATGGGGGGTACTGTTGTACTCGTGAGACATCGCTGATTACAAATATGTGCATTTTTTTGCAGTAAAACCTAACAGTATTATGACATTCACAGTTAAAATGTCAGACGGAAATGCAAATTTAAAAAAAAATCTTATTTTCTCACATTTTTTTTACTTTTATTCATAATAAATGATGTTCCATATATGAATAGTTAATGATAGATTAAAGCCCTGTTTCTCCTGAACAAAATGATATATAATAAGTGTGGGTGCATATAATTTGAAAGAGGGGAACTACGGGTGAACAGACACATAGCGCAAATTCCAGTTTTTGTTTACGTTTTGTTTTGATCAGAACGTGCACTATTGACTCCGTCCTGAAGGGGTTAAAAAGCTTGTTGTTGTGTGTGTGTGTGTGTGTGTGCGCACGATTCCTTTTACTTTGTTTTTAATCTTTTGTTGACCATGAATTTATCCAAGGCAGTCAGAGAACTCTATCTGTAGAGATTGTACAGTCTAATCAGGGATGTCTGGCCTCCCATACGGTTTGTGTTATCTGCCGCTGAGATGTCGGGGGTCAGAGGTCCACAGGAAGGAGCTGTGACATAAAGTGTGACAAACATTTGTTGTTATACTATGTGACTAGTTCAGTAAACAATATATAAAGTATAGCCACTACATGCAAAAGTGGAAAAACTTAGTGGTTAACTGAAAAATAGTTTATAAAAATCAGGCGAAAAGCTGTTGCAATAAAAAGTAAAAAGGCACTTTTGCAATTTGTCTCTTTTTTTGCTTTATTTTGAAAAGTTGATATTTTTAAATTGTTGCAACTCAGTTTATTATAGTTTGAGATTATTTGCATCCACTCTGATACAGGGGGTTCAGACTACCATTGTACAGCGCTATGGAATTTGCTGGCGATATATAAATAATGTAAGACCTTGGAAGGGGCTGGCCTGGGAAGCAATTCCCCCCCAGGAGCTGCCATGGACTGTCAGAACCCAGCTTCCAAAATACCAGACCAGGCCACATTCCTTCCATCAGTACCCCCACCCCCCTGGTGTTTAACCCCCCGCTGACTGGAACACCATACATGTCCTGGTGTTTAGGGTCAATACACGTCTGTGCTTTCACGAAACTTGCATTGTGTCTGCATGATTTATGTTTGGAACACAGACATACACCGAGTACACTATTATAAATGGTTAACTGCACTCCTGATGGTGGTGGTGGTGTTTTGTGGTTTCGAATACTTGTGGTCGTACATGTAAAGGAGATTCCCTGCTTGTCTTCTACTGGAGGAAACGGCCAGATTCCTTTATGCCATCTGCTGTGTGCCATGTCTCCTTGGCACATTTTTTGATTACAGTGAGCTGTTTGCAGAAATGAGGCAGTTGTTGGAGCTAGATGTGATACAGTGTTTGTTTGTGATTGAGGGGGCTCTGGGATGAGCTGGGATTCACCCTTCACTCCCCCCTCTGTTTCTTTGGAATGAGTGCTGTGTGTGAGTGTGTGCAAGGCAGGAAAGAATCTGTTTCTGGGATATTCCATGTGAGGAGGGCCGATGTGTTTTGTGTTTTCGTTTGATTTTCAGCAGGAACGAAGAATGACAGAGTCAAATTCTCCACACCACAAACATGCTGTGCGCTATTACAATGCGGGTGCCATGCAGCCCCCGTAACTGACATCATTATTTCATTGCTACCAGTTAAATGAAAATGCGGCATCTGATGCGTGCCGTGGCAGTATTGGAGGGGTACGATGCGTTGTGGCAGTATTGGAGGGGTACGATGCGTGCCGTGGCAGTATTGGAGGGGTACGATGCGTGCCGTGGCAGTATTGGAGGGGTACGATGCGTGCCGTGGCAGTATTGGAGGGGTACGATGCGTTGTGGCAGTATTGGAGGGGTACGATGCGTTGTGGCAGTATTGGAGGGGTACGATGCGTTGTGGCAGTATTGGAGGGGTACGATGCGTTGTGGCAGTATTGGAGGGGTACGATGCGTTGTGGCAGTATTGGAGGGGTACGATGCGTTGTGGCAGTATTGGAGGGGTACGATGCGTTGTGGCAGTATTGGAGGGGTACGATGCGTTGTGGCAGCATTGGAGGGGTACGATGCGTTGTGGCAGCATTGGAGGGGTACGATGCGTTGTGGCAGCATTGGAGGGGTACGATGCGTTGTGGCAGCATTGGAGGGGTACGATGCGTTGTGGCAGCATTGGAGGGGTACGATGCGTTGTGGCAGGCAGCATTGGAGGGGTACGATGCGTTGGGGCAGCATTGGAGGGGTACGATGCGTTGGGGCAGTATTGGAGGGGTACGATGCGTTGTGGCAGTATTGGAGGGGTACGATGCGTTGTGGCAGCATTGGAGGGGTACGATGCGTTGTGGCAGCATTGGAGGGGTACGATGCGTTGTGGCAGCATTGGAGGGGTACGACGCGTTGTGGCAGCATTGGAGGGGTACGACGCGTTGTGGCAGTATTGGAGGGGTACGATGCGTTGTGGCAGTATTGGAGGGGTACGACGCGTTGTGGCAGCATTTTAGGGGTACGATGCGTTGTGGCAGTATTGGAGGGGTACGACGCGTTGTGGCAGCATTGGAGGGGTACGATGCGTTGTGGCAGCATTGGAGGGGTACGATGCGTTGTGGCAGCATTGGAGGGGTACGATGCGTTGTGGCAGTATTGGAGGGGTACGATGCGTTGTGGCAGTATTGGAGGGGTACGATGCGTTGTGGCAGTATTGGAGGGGTACGATGCGTTGCGGCAGTATTGGAGGGGTACGATGCGTTGCGGCACTGTTGGAGGGGTACGATGCGTTGCGGCAGTATTGGAGGGGTACGATGCGTTGCGGCAGTATTGGAGGGGTACGATGCGTTGCGGCAGTATTGGAGGGGTACGATGCGTTGCGGCAGTATTGGAGGGGTACGATGCGTTGCGGCAGTATTGGAGGGGTACGATGCGTTGCGGCAGTATTGGAGGGGTACGATGCGCGTTGCGGCAGTATTGGAGGGGTACGATGCGCGTTGCGGCAGTATTGGAGGGGTACGATGCGCGTTGCGGCAGTATTGGAGGGGTACGATGCGTGTTGCGGCAGTATTGGAGGGGTATGCCGCGCGTTGCGGCAGTATTGGAGGGGTATGCCGCGCGTTGCGGCAGTATTGGAGGGGTATGCCGCGCGTTGCGGCAGTATTGGAGGGGTATGCCGCGCGTTGCGGCAGTATTGGAGGGGTATGCCGCGCGTTGCGGCAGTATTGGAGGGGAGGGGGTATGCCGCGCGTTGCGGCAGTATTGGAGGGGAGGGGGTATGCCGCGCGTTGCGGCAGTATTGGAGGGGAGGGGGTATGCCGCGCGTTGCGGCAGTATTGGAGGGGAGGGGGTATGCCGCGCGTTGCGGCAGTATTGGAGGGGAGGGGGTATGCCGCGCGTTGCGGCAGTATTGGAGGGGAGGGGGTATGCCGCGCGTTGCGGCAGTATTGGAGGGGAGGGGGTATGCCGCGCGTTGCGGCAGTATTGGAGGGGAGGGGGTATGCCGCGCGTTGCGGCAGTATTGGAGGGGAGGGGGTATGCCGCGCGTTGCGGCAGTATTGGAGGGGAGGGGGTATGCCGCGCGTTGCGGCAGTATTGGAGGGGAGGGGGTATGCCGCGCGTTGCGGCAGTATTGGAGGGGAGGGGGTATGCCGCGCGTTGCGGCAGTATTGGAGGGGAGGGGGTATGCCGCGCGTTGCGGCAGTATTGGAGGGGAGGGGGTATGCCGCGCGTTGCGGCAGTATTGGAGGGGAGGGGGTATGCCGCGCGTTGCGGCAGTATTGGAGGGGAGGGGGTATGCCGCGCGTTGCGGCAGTATTGGAGGGGAGGGGGTATGCCGCGCGTTGCGGCAGTATTGGAGGGGAGGGGGTATGCCGCGCGTTGCGGCAGTATTGGAGGGGAGGGGGTATGCCGCGCGTTGCGGCAGTATTGGAGGGGGTATGCCGCGCGTTGCGGCAGTATTGGAGGGGGTATGCCGCGCGTTGCGGCAGTATTGGAGGGGAGGGGGTATGCCGCGCGTTGCGGCAGTATTGGAGGGGAGGGGAGGGGGTATGCCGCGCGTTGCGGCAGTATTGGAGGGGAGGGGAGGGGGTATGCCGCGCGTTGCGGCAGTATTGGAGGGGAGGGGGTATGCCGCGCGTTGCGGCAGTATTGGAGGGGAGGGGAGGGGAGGTATGCCGCACGTTGCGGCAGTATTGGAGGGGAGGGGAGGTATGCCGCACGTTGCGGCAGTATTGGAGGGGAGTGGAGGTATGCCGCGCGTTGCGGCAGTATTGGAGGGGTATGCCGCGCGTTGCGGCAGTATTGGAGGGGAGGGGGTATGCCGCGCGTTGCGGCAGTATTGGAGGGGAGGGGAGGGGGTATGCCGCGCGTTGCGGCAGTATTGGAGGGGAGGGGAGGGGAGGGGGTATGCCGCGCGTTGCGGCAGTATTGGAGGGGAGGGGGTATGCCGCGCGTTGCGGCAGTATTGGAGGGGAGGGGGTATGCCGCGCGTTGCGGCAGTATTGGAGGGGAGGGGGTATGCCGCGCGTTGCGGCAGTATTGGAGGGGAGGGGGTATGCCGCGCGTTGCGGCAGTATTGGAGGGGAGGGGGTATGCCGCGCGTTGCGGCAGTATTGGAGGGGAGGGGGTATGCCGCGCGTTGCGGCAGTATTGGAGGGGAGGGGGTATGCCGCGCGTTGCGGCAGTATTGGAGGGGAGGGGGTATGCCGCGCGTTGCGGCAGTATTGGAGGGGAGGGGGTATGCCGCGCGTTGCGGCAGTATTGGAGGGGAGGGGGTATGCCGCGCGTTGCGGCAGTATTGGAGGGGAGGGGGTATGCCGCGCGTTGCGGCAGTATTGGAGGGGAGGGGGTATGCCGCGCGTTGCGGCAGTATTGGAGGGGAGGGGGTATGCCGCGCGTTGCGGCAGTATTGGAGGGGAGGGGGTATGCCGCGCGTTGCGGCAGTATTGGAGGGGAGGGGGTATGCCGCGCGTTGCGGCAGTATTGGAGGGGAGGGGGTATGCCGCGCGTTGCGGCAGTATTGGAGGGGAGGGGAGGTATGCCGCGCGTTGCGGCAGTATTGGAGGGGAGGGGAGGTATGCCGCGCGTTGCGGCAGTATTGGAGGGGAGGGGAGGTATGCCGCGCGTTGCGGCAGTATTGGAGGGGAGGGGAGGTATGCCGCGCGTTGCGGCAGTATTGGAGGGGAGGGGGTATGCCGCGCGTTGCGGCAGTATTGGAGGGGAGGGGGTATGCCGCGCGTTGCGGCAGTATTGGAGGGGAGGGGGTATGCCGCGCGTTGCGGCAGTATTGGAGGGGAGGGGGTATGCCGCGCGTTGCGGCAGTATTGGAGGGGAGGGGGTATGCCGCGCGTTGCGGCAGTATTGGAGGGGTATGGTGGCTGCTGTGGCATTAACGAAGAGTTGACGTGCTATTAATGGCATTGGAATTGAGATTCTCTGTCACGAACTAGCTTCCCTGTTAGACATCCCTGTTAGACATCCCTGTTAGACATCCCTGTTAGACATCCCTGTTAGACATCCCTGTTAGACATCCCTGTTAGACATCCCTGTTAGACATCCCTGTTAGACATCCCTGTTAGACATCCCTGTTAGACATCCCTGTTAGACATCCCTGTTAGACATCCCTGTTAGACATCCCTGTTAGACATCCCTGTTAGACATCCCTGTTAGACATCCCTGTTAGACATCCCTGTTAGACATCCCTGTTAGACATCCCTGTTAGACATCCCTGTTAGACATCCCTGTTAGTTCGTATTGTTTTCTGCCATTCGGCTGCTGTGAGTGAAGCTGTACTGGCGAAAAGCCAAGATTGGCAGGTTGCCAGGACTCCTGTCTACCAGAACAAAGTCATCTCTCACCTTGCAGCTCCCAGACATGCCGAACAACGCTCAGCATTGTCCTCTGATGATGTCATCAAAAACCGTCCAGGTCCCATGGCGAAGTGTAAAATATAGGGATTGCCTCTATCTGCTTTGGTGTACTGATTGGGTCAGTTACTATCAAAAAATTATTTCCATATCCATTTAGATGTAATTTTTTTTTTTTTTTTTTTTAAATTAATTATTTTTGTTTGATCATTGAGCCCAATATAAATCGGTGTTGGAAAGTAAGCCTCAGCCACTTTTATAGCCGGTCCCGTCTAAGACCGCATGGGCATTATTACTGGATATTCTAAATAAACAGTTTATTTTTTTTTATTTATTTTTTTTTCATTGACAACAAACAGAGATTTCTCTCGCGGTGTACGGCTATAGCGATGTCTCTCGCGCTGTCCGGCTATAGCGATGTCTCTCGCGCTGTCCGGCTATAGCGATGTCTCTCGCGGTGTACGGCTATAGCGATGTCTCTCGCGGTGTACGGCTATAGCGATGTCTCTCGCGCTGTACGGCTATAGCGATGTCTCTCATCTCTCTATCCATGTGCTGTACAGTCTAGGTATCCTGTATGACCACAGCTCTCTCTTGTCTCTTGCAGTTGACATGGATGATGAAGACGGCCGGTGTTTGCTAGATGTGATTTGGTGAGTAGATTAATTTGTGTGCAACCCTTCCATGTACCATATTTTCACCATAACTAGTTGAGGCTTTTCGGATTTAGCTGTACCCCTGGATACACTTTAGGAGTTGATTCCCTAAACACCAAATTGTATTGAATTGAAAACCAAACTGCCAAAATTTAGGGGGGGGATGCAAATTTAGAGAAAATTCTCAAATTTGCATATCATCCATATTTGGTTTTAAGTTTACTGTATTTTGCTGTATAGTAAATAACCTGGAATAGAGAGATTTACATATTTGGAATAATTCCATATAATAACACATTTTTCTGTGTTTCTAGTGAATACTGTATGTAAAATGGAAAAGTTAAAGATTCTTCCCTTAAAATGTGCTTCTTTCTTTTCCAGCGACCCACAGGCTCTGAATGACTTCTTACACGGATCCGACAAGGTGAGTTCTCCTGGCCACTTCCCATGATATTACACTGCCGACATCTATTTTAGAAATCCAAACTTTTACTACAAGTAGAAATATTGTTATGCAGAGTTTGACAAACACCTGAATCTGGTGCCTTTCATAAAGCTCTATAATATTGGGATTGTGCAATTAATTTAAACCGATAATTACTGTTAATTCCTTTTCAGCTTGATGGAGATGACTTGTTGGAGAACACCGGAGATGCGACTAATGCCTTCTTTGTGGGCACAGGGGTAATTACTGCTCTTCTGTACCTGGCTGGGGTTAGGTTTACTGTGGGGAGTACAAGGGTGTCTTGTGCGAGGTGACAAGACCTTTTATTTTGCCTAAATGGCTACTTAATGAACCTCTTTTTTTCAATAACTGCTTATATCCGTCTATAAGAATGAAATGCACATGTTTTGAAGCCAACTACAGCTAATTCTCACTTGGACTGTCATTCCTTCTGTCTTTGTTTATATAGCATGAAGCAGTGGTTCCCAAACTTTTTAGGTTCAAGGCACCCTTAATATTTCAATATTTTTCCAAGGCACCCCAAGTCAAAATGTCTAGGTTGTATGGGTACAGCGCTGCAGCATTTACTGGCGCTATAGTGTAATGTACAGTGTTGGTGTTTGTATATACCGTAGTTATTGTTTTAATACAGAGATGTGTTTGTATGTAATGTTTGCATTTGATTGCAGGGGTGTGTCTGAATGTAATGTTCACTTTTAAATGCGGATGTACATTTGTGTGAGTGAAGGGGTGTGTTTGTATATATTTTTTGAGTTTGAATGCAGAGGTGTGTTTGTATGTAATATTTTGTTAGATTGCAGGAGTCTGCCGGTGTTTGGCTGCTGGGTGTATGCACATAGACTACCACATACATACATACATACATACATACATACTTACACAGATATTCATGCACATTCATATAGACACCAACGCATACACACGCATAGATACACATGCACCCTGACACACACAAACATTGATACATCAACACACTGACATAAAAACACACACCCTGACACAGATGCACATACACGGACGTGTGCACAGACATAGAAGCACAATGACACACATACATATTCATATACATATACATATACATATATATATATATATACATATACATATATATATATATATATATATATATATATATATATATATATATATATATATATATATATGCACATACACACACATACAAGTGATTTTTTATTTTATTTTTTTAATATCTCCAGCCACCCTCCTGTTCCCTCCAGCTTACCTTATGTGCCAGGAGGGTGGCTTGGAGTCCTGCTGCTGTGGGAGTGAGGGGTCTGGAGCTCTTTGTTCTCCTCTCCCTTCACGCTGCAGCTGCCTCCTCCCGCGGTGTCTCCCTGCAGGATGCTGGGAGGAAGTGACAAGATGTCACTTCCTCCCAGCTGGCCGACCTTACAGGGGCCCGGTCGCGGTCCTAAAGGACTCCAACATCCAACCGGGCCCCTGTTCAGCAGTAATGCTTCCCTAGTGCTATAATCACGGCCTCGGTTTGGGAACCGCTGGTATCAAGGATATCTCTTATCAGGCGTTACTGTCATTTAGTACTGAGGAAAGTTGGTTGATGGTGGTTACCATAAAGCTTGATTTAAAAAATATATTTACATATTGTATGTTCTTTTTGTTTCAGCTACATGTACAGGAAAATCCTGGGAACCATCTAAATGCCGAACCGAACCCTCCGGCTGCCAGTGTAGATTTGGACTTTTTGGAAGATGACATACTCGGGTCACCGTCAGGGGCTACGTCCAGCCTCGCCAATTCTGACCAGCCCTGTGACATTCTCCAGCAGAGCCTCCAGGAGGCTAATATCACAGAGCAAACTTTGGAGGCTGAAGCTGAACTGGACTTGGGTTCCTTCCAGCTCCCCAACCTGCAACCGGTGGTGCAGGCCGCCCCGGATGGTACATCCCAGATATTTTCCGGAGGGGCTGACCTCATTGGGTTGCAGCAGCCGGCAGTGCTGACTCACCAAGCCCTCGTTCAGCAATCTGTAGGGGCAGATGTCGTCAATAAAGCCATCAGTGTCCAACCGTTCATTCAGCAAGTTGGCCTGGGCAATGTCACCATCCAGCCAATATCTAACCTCCCAGGTTTGCCCAATGGCAGCCCTGGTGGGGCACTGGGCATTGGACAAATACAGGTAGTGGGTCAGCAAGTAATGGCCATCAACCAACCTACACAGCAGATCATTGCCAAGCAGGTGCAGCCAACACAAGTAACCAATCTGCCAGTTGGCAGCTACCTTACAGGACCATCCCCAGAGCAGCAGCAAGTCACGCTAGCATCTAGTGGTGTGTCTCCACAAAGTGCAGGACTGGTCCTGCAGAACAAACTTCCAACAGTGGCCACCACACTCAATGGAAACTCCATGTTTGGCAGTGTGTCTGCAGCACAGTGCACTCAGTCCCTTACGGTTACTTCCAGTTTAAACAGCCCAGTTATCATCCAACGCACCCCTACCCCTATTCAGCCCAAACCCACTGGTGTTCTGCAGCCGAAGGTGTTTCAGATTTCACCAAAATCTTTAGCTCCTAATAACACCACGCTTACCATACAAGGAGAGGCTTCCCTGCAGCAGCAAAAGCCTCAGCAGAATCTAACCTTTATGGCTGGAAAGTCTGGGCAGAATGTCGTACTGTCCAGTTTCCCCCAAGGCCTCCCAGCCAATGTCTTCAAGCAGCCGACTCCACAGCAGCATGCACTGGGCAAGCCGATGAGTGTCCAACTTGTCAATCACCAAGGAAACAGCATCGTAATCCCTGCACAGCACGCCCAAGCTATGCTTCAAGGGCAAAACCAGTTCCTGCTGCCAGGGCAGCTGACAGGAGCCTCCACCGTACAGCAACTGTCTGCCCTCCAAGCTAATATGGGGGGCCAGATCCTAACTGCCTCTCATCCTAGTGGACAAGCTCACATCATTGCCAGCCAAGGTCCTGGGGGTCACCTCCTCAATCAGGCCCTGCTCACAAACCAGAATCTAGCAAACCAACTAAACCTAGGACAAGTACTTGCATCTCAGAACGCCCATGGTACGGCCCATATCCTTTCTGGGCCTATTCAACTGCAGGCTGGGCAGGTAGGACAGCCCACCTTGTTCCAGATGCCTGTGTCTATAGCTGGCAACCTGAGCACCCAGAGTCAACCTACAGTCACCACGTCTTTGAACCAGGCAGGACAGACCGTTATCCAAGGGGTAACATTACCCAACCAAGTAGCCATGTTTAATTCATCTGAGAGCCTTGGTCAAACAGTCAGCATCCAGCAGGCCTCCACACGTAGCAGCCAGAGCCCAGGAATTGTGCATCAACAGGCCCAGCAAGTTGTCCAGAGTGCAAGCCACCTGTCTAGTGCAGAGCAACCCTCCTTACTCACCGTCCAAACTCAGCAGCCTTCACAAGGACAAACCCAGCTCCAGCTGAATGTACAGTCTCAGCCTCTAGCAACCCCCCAGCAGGCCATGCCTATATCTTCTCAGCCTAGCCCTAATCTGACCTCAAGTCCGGACAAGATCATCCTTGGGCAGACCACTTCAGGAGCTATTCTGAATGCAGAGTCCATGCAGATGTTCCTGCAGCAGCAGGTAAGTCTCTTTCTTGATCGATGTATGATCTGATAAATTCATCAGTCCTGCTGAAGGTACTGTCCTCCAGTCCACATAAACACAGACTTTCAAATAAGGAGCTGTTAAGTTAATACTTCTCTCCATTGTGCCATGATTGCCATGACAGATTGAACCTGGCTCATGTCCCCTTTAATTAGCCAGTCTTCCTAAGGTAGGCTAATACATTGGCATTTCAACTGAGTGACAACTGTCAGGTCATTCCTGTACTGCTCTAGGAAAGCATATAAGGATTAATCACAGCAACTACAGTGCCCGTGCTGTAGTTGCTGTGGTGTAGAGCAGAGAAGCTATTTGTAGGTGCGTTGTTCTGTCCTTCCTGTCACTCATGTTTGTATAGTCCTGTCTAGCGAGAATTGTTTGACATGTTTGGATAGATCAGTTTTTCTAAGAATCTGTATGTTTGCTGCATGTGTGTGGGTACTACGGAGGAATATGTTTTTATCATCTTTAAATTAATATACTTCCCTTCTGTCCACCCAATTGGTTAAAAAAAAAATTATAATTTAACATTAAAAATTAAAACTTAGGCAGTTAAAGCACCACCATAGGCACCCAGACCACTTCAGCTCAATGAAGTGGTCTGGGTGCTAGGTCCCTCTAGTTTTAACCCTGCAGCTGAAAACATAGCAGTTTCAGAGAAACTGCTATGTTTACACTGAGGGTTAATCAAGCCTCTAGAGGCTGTCTCATTGACAGCCGCTAGAGGATTTTCTGCGATTCTCACTGTGAAAATCACAATGAGAAGACGCTGACGTCCATAGGAAAGCATTGAGTAATGCTTTCCTATGGGCTGTTTGAATGCGCGCGCGCGACTCTTGCCGCACATGCGCATTCGGATCTGATGTCGGCAGGGGGTGGAGAGTTCCCCAGCACAGCGGGAACCTGGTGCTGGAGAAAGGTAAGTGGCTGAAGGAGTTTTTTCCCCTTCAGCCCAGCGGGTGGGGGGGACCTAATGACCCTATAGTGCCAGGAAAACTAGTTTGTTTCCTGGCACTATAGTGCTTTAAGAGGTTAAGTACCTCGTTGCCAGCACTGGGCCTCCTTCGCTGCAGTCGTCCGCTCCACCCATCCGAAGACGCCATGCATGCCTGCTTGCGTCCCTGTGATCCCTACAATACATTGTATTTTTTGAGACGCAATGTATTGGAAGTATGCATGTGCGGACAAACGCCATGCTTCTCCAAATGCTACTATCAGCCGCATTTGACTCCCATACCGAGTTTTACTCTGTGAGTGCTGCGGAATCATTTCTAGTGGCAAAAACAAAAAAAATCAACCAGCCCCATGACCAGACCGCTTCACTGAGCTGGGCGACTATGTGCTATATTGTGTGCTAGGACAGGTACCCGACGTTATTGTAACATTTTATCATTGCTCAGACAAGCTCTCACTTCAGAAATTGATCTTTTATTAGCAGATTAAAACTGCTGCCAATTGATTGTTAATTTAATAATTGCCGACTTACCAGAGCCATTGGGCACACAGATTGAAATGAGACAGAGACAGTAGTTCGAGTCTGCTGCTCACACAGTGCTCCCCCTAGTGGTATACTCAGAAACCTGCAAGGAATGCCAAGTGTAAAAAATCTGCCTGAAAATATCGGGACCGTGTTTTCCAAACTGTGTCCGATATGTGTAGATTTTTATATTTAAGTTATTAGTGAAGAATGTATGTTTCAAGATTATTAAAAAATGAATGATTGAAATGTATTCAGTCGCCGCACAGGAGAGTCCTATTTATAATAAACTACATTTGTGTATAAACCCACTATGATTGCAGTGAGTCCCGTTTGCCAAGTACAAGTTTACTATTTCATGCAATACAAACTATATGTCAGATGGAGGAGGACAGAATGGCGTTAAACGAACACTCCAAGCACCATAACCACTACAGCACACTGTAGTGCCAAGAGTTCTCTGGCTCCCCATTGTAATGAGGCAAACTGGGGTTCACCGGTTCCTTCCTTTACTACAGCTCAGTGGGAGCTGGGCAGCGCTGCTCAGGACCTTCCACTGTATGTCCTGAGCTGAGCCGTGTAAGGAGGGGCTGGGATTCCACCGTACTCAAATGGTTTGACTCTTTACAAAGGGGGGATGACAGGGGTACAGTAGTGGTTATGGTGCTCGGGAAGGTTTCTTTAAATGGTGGACGCACCAAACACCCAGCGCAGGGACAGCAACCATTTCCAAATTGTGTTTTTAAGGGAGAGGATGTTATAATAATCTTTGCCTGGCATACTTTGGGCAGGATATAAATCGATGACTTTGCATTGTGTGAGTGGGGGCTTTATTAACGGAAAGTTGCTGCTGTTGGCCATTTCAGAAGGAGCAGCACTTTTACGAAGCAGCCTTGAAATCCCAGCAGGAGAGCGGCTTGGTTCAAACCTGTGCCCCACCACACCTCCCCATGCCAATCTACAGCATAGCCACCTCCAGCAGCAGCAGTACCTCCACCAGCAGCAGTAGCGTGCCCGCTTCCGTCATAGTGAGCAGCAGTGCCGGCTCCTCCATCCAGCCCAATCGCGAGCTGGGCCAGAACCACGGAGCAGCATCGGATCCCAAAGGACAGATTCAGATACCTCATTTCCCAGCCAACCAATCTCAGCAGGCTCTGTCCTGCCAGGTAGCCACTGCTTTACTGACACTTCTCCTGACTCCAATCCTTTCTCTGCCTTTTTCTCTAACCTTCTTCCAGCAGCCTGTGCAGGGGAAATGTCCCACCACTTTGGGGTGTCTCACTGGCTCACTGTGGTCATTCAGCTGATAGAGTAGGGCAGTCCCAGTAACAGCAAGTAGAGTGGAGGCAGTCCTGCAAACCCTGTGCTGTGTGTGCCAGTATTTCCCGCTCTATTTAAGCTCACAGAGCGTGCAGTATTTGTGCCGGTAGCCAGCTCTTTCTAAGCTTACAGAGATTGTGGTATGCGTGCTGGTAACCGGAATCTAAGCTCACAGAGCGTGCCTGTATCTGGCTCTAAGCTCATAGAGAGTGCAGTATGCGTACCGTTATCTGGCTCTAATCTCACAGAGCGTGCACTATGCATGCCAGGCTCTGGCTCTAAGCTCACAGAGCGTGTAGTAAGCGTGCTGGTATCCGGCTCTATCTAAGCTCACAGAGCATGCAGTGTGCCAGTATCCGGCTCTATCTAAGCTCACAGACCGTGCAGTATGCGTGCCAGTATCTGGCTCTATCTAAGCTCACAGTATGCGTGCCGGTATCTGGCTCTATCTAAGCTCGCAGTATGCGTGCCGGTATCCGGCTCTATCTAAGCTCGCAGTATGCGTGCCGGTATCCGGCTCTATCTAAGCTCGCAGTATGCGTGCCGGTATCCGGCTCTATCTAAGCTCACAGAGTGTGCAGTATGCGTGCCACTATCTCCTAGCCATACATATTTTTCTGTAGATCCCAAGGTGCACCTAGGTTATGATAAGGGCCCAAAATTGTCTGAACACTGAAGTGCAGCAGACGTAGGGGGTTATATCTGCTTCAGGATTTAGTGAGAGAATCAGGAGAAGCGATAGTTCCATTTTAAAGAGCAATGTCCTATATCTGGATTGTGTTCTCCCAAATACAAATGAAATCCAATGTCTCTGTTCTGTCTCCATGTGGTAATATGTCTGTCTGGGGGGGGTCATCGTGCATACGCCATCTAATGGTCACGGTATGCAGGGTTCAACGTATTCGGAATGCCGGGGATGCACCAAGTGCACCATGGGTACACAGCGCAGCCTCTTCATTATGCTAATGGAGACATTGCTAGTTATTATTTAGAAGCAATGTTTGGATTAAAGTCCATCTGCCAGGTTGACTTTCCCCCCCTTGTATACAGTAGGGACATCATGTTAGGAGGGTTGTGTCCAGTTGAGAGGTGGCTGCTCTTGTGTGCTGGGTCCTGCTTGCTCACTACCTTGTGTTCTTCACTAATTCCTTCCCCCAACGCTGCTGCTGCTGCTCTCGTGTTAATCCCCTCCTCTTCCTGCACACTCCTCGCTGCCCATTTACACTGCTCACTCTTTATCTCCTTCTCCAGGTGTTGGGCCCTGTTTCCTGTATTTTGGTTGGATGTTCTAGAACGCGCATGTTTATGGAACACAAACTGGCTCTTTTTTTCTCTTTCTCACGCAAAACTTTTCGTATGGCTAAGTGCATAGGCTGTCATTATATAACATGTTCCTTCTTTTTCCTCTCATTATTTCAGATTCCCACAGGGCAACAGAAACTCCCTGGAGCGTCTCCTTCCCACTCACTACCTCATCCTCCAAGTCCTCAATTGCCATCCTCCACCTCTCACCTTTCTCAAATGCAGTCACCCCATCAGTCACGACCTCCTTCCCAGCCACAGCCTTTGTCACGGCCCCCTTCTCGACCTCATTCCCGCCCCCCTTCACAGCCTCAGAGTGTCCCCCGTCCTCCTTCTGAGCCTCTATCCCGCTCTTGCACTCCACAGATGCAAAACCTTTTTGTCATTCAGAATCAGATCTCTTCCCCGCATGGTGCATCCCAGCACCCACTACGCCCCCCATCTCAGCCTCAGGTACAGACCACCTTTACCCCTCACCAGCAGCACCCCTCAGACGTTCCCCAAACATTGTCCTCACCCCAGCAACAGCAGCACATACAGTTCCAGGTGCAGCTGAGTTCCCCCCAGGGTGAAATTCGGACTGGGGTTCCCATTTCTCTGCAAACTAACCCTCCCACATCAGAGGCACAGACCCACTCATTCCAAGTGCACCTCCCAGCTCAAACTCCCATGAAAACCCAGACCCCCGGGCAGCCCCTACATCTTGCAGCCGACAGTCAGCGGACGTTTCAGATGACCCCGAGTCAGTTCCAGGCACTGTCTCTGTCCAATTCTGTGCCGCAGCACAAACAGCTCCTGGAGAGGTACCAACAGGTAAGGAAGCATTGCATGCATGTGGCAGAACGCAAGCTAGAATCGTTACGGAGTTAAAAATGTCAATTGAAAATCATTGTGAAGTTGAGTAGACCAAACTTTGTTGACGAGGAAGACATTTCCTATTGCAACTCTTGTCTGGTTTATGACTTTGAGGAAAAGTCCCGTAGCATCTAAGATGAAATCTCTTATTACAGGAATCCTAAAAAGACTAAGCACATTACCACAAGATATAAGCCATTCTTTTTATATCAGTGTATCATTGAATATTCAAAATGGATAACAAACATGCACCATGTATTTCTACCAGTCCAATATTTTAGCGATCCTTCTCCACATCACGAGAAAGGGGATGAGGGGCCCTTCCTGAGGAGACCAAACAAACTCGTGGTCTGTGAATAGATGGATTGGTAGTTCTGGTTCTTGGGATGTCCTGTATTCCATATCTGCATACAGGCTTCCATATTGACACGATGAGCAGCCGTCTGCCATGGTTCTTGGATAGCACAGTAAAAAGATTGTATTTTAATATTCAATTAACTATTAAATGTTAAAAAGAAAACAAAAACAACAATTTGACTGATTCACACGTTATTCACTCCTTCTCTCTTTCATTCCACTCTGACTACCTGTTAAATCTTAACTGGGTCATCTCTGAAACACTCAAAGGAAAACTGTCATCAATTGTTAAAATAAGACTACACACATTTTAGCATGCATGGGTATTAATTCAGTGCATACGTATAAGTAAATACCTAATTTCACTGCATTTCCCTGTTTTGTCTTCCGCTATGGAGCAGCCATCTTTAAGTTCACCCTGGTCGGAAACATTGCATATCTGACCAAAAACAAGCTAGATTGCAAACGCCGTGCACCTTGAAAATTCACCCTGTAACGTGTTCAAACTTTCAAATTGTATATGGTCTTAGATGACCACACGGACTAGGGGTAAGCCAGGAGCTGCTCAAAGAGTTCTTAAAACTTGAGAGAGACGTAGAGTTTCAAGCCAAAGGATGCGATATTGCTGCATGCCATAACAAACCACACTAGACCCTCACTGTGAGTCCTTTCTGCTAAAGTGCTATTGATTTAAATAGATCGTCATTACAAGATAACACTCCATGCCGTTACATGTAAACCTTTTTTCAGTAATAGTAAAGATTGTCTTTGACGCTACCATGACTAGTTTATATTCATATATGAAGGGTTAGTAACATCTAGATATCTGTGGGAATTAGGTTATTAATCGTTGGTACGGTAGAAACATAGTGGACGATATCTGGCTTTCCTTTTCTGTTTGTGTCTCATGTGATATGTTGCTTTCTCTGTGCCCCCTCATTGCCGCAGTGAAGATGTTTAATGGGACGTTGTTGTTCTTCCCTCAGATGCAGCAAGGTCTGATGCTGACAACTGCACAGCCCTCCAACACTCAGACATCCCCAGCGGTGGGGGGGCAATATAGTGGGCAGGCCCAGTCTGTGCTGATGAGTGGACAAGGGCAGGCTGTGTCTGCTCAGAATCCCTTACATGGTCATTCACCTGGTCAGGTGCTGGTTCAGCCCTCGCCCGTGTCACACGGCGATATGCCCAAAGTGCAGGGAGCAGGTGGAAACCAGACGTCTCAGCTCTCAACAATGATGCAGCAGCAACTGCAGCAGCAGCAACAGCAACAACTGCAGCAGCAGCAACAGCAACAACTGCAGCAGCAGCAACAGCAACAACTGCAGCAGCAGCAACAGCAACAACTGCAGCAGCAGCAACAGCAACAACTGCAGCAGCAGCAGCAACAGCAACAACTGCAGCAGCAACAGCAACAACTGCAGCAGCAGCAACAGCAACAACTGCAGCAGCAGCAACAACTGCAGCAGCAGCAGCAGCAACAGCAACAACTGCAGCAGCAGCAAATGCAATCACAGCCACACCAACTGCAACAGCAAGCAACTGTTCTGGTCAAAACGTCAGGTGAGCGAGCACAAGTTGTGTCTTTTGGGAGAGCTGCTGTGTATGCACTGGTAATGTTCTTACACCAAGAACCTTTTCTGTCTGTCCTCTATCTGTTGTGTTAGAACTTGCATCCATCCCACGTAAACTCAGAAGTTTTTACCTATTGTCCTTTGTCTACAGGCCCAGTTAGCGGTTCAGTGCCCCCTGAAACAAATGTGTACCACAACCATGGTGGGAAGCCAACTTCAGTCCAGGCCAAAGCGGGCACTGCCATGCCTGTGGCTACACAGGTAGGATTACTGAGATTTCGATTTTTTTCGATAATTCTTGCTCTTTTGCTGTTACTCACAAAACCATTGTTTTTTAGGCTAAACCTGGGGTGATCAGTTCTGTTTCTGGGCTCAACCTGGGCAAAGGCTCGCTGCAGATCCAGGTGGTTGGCAAAGGGATTACACAGATGGTGCCTGCTGCTCCGGTCCAAACCCAGCCACAGGTAAACGTCTGTGGCCTTTTACAATATTGGCAATAAGAGAGAGCCCCCTATTCCTGGTAGTAGTGTGATGTGTTCAGGGTGTATCGTACAGCACACACCCGGTTGATTATTGGACTATGCTTCAATATGGAATTTACCAATATTAAATCCCAGGTGCAAACTGTCCCACATCGGCAGATTTCTACAGTGCCTTCCTGAGCTAGGATATAGAGTATGAAGATCCCCTGTGTACATGCAGGGTTCCTCACTAAAGGGAGAATTTCACATTTGAGGTCAAAACAGCCGAACTGGAAAAATTCTCCAAGTCCGCTATGCTTCTGGTTTGGCTACTCTTGTCTTAAATTTGAAATTCACCTTCAATTCTTTCTGACTTTAGTGAATACGCCCTGATAGTGTCTGGAGACATGTCTCACTCAGTCACTGCTTTCATTTTAGCTAAAGTATTTTCAAGAATTGGGAGCATTTGTTTTAAGAGATCTATCTTAAAGATTTTTATTTCACCAGGTGTTCTATATCCTCCATAGAGTGATATTTATCTCTGGGTTAAGGCTTCTCACACTATTTCTGCTGCTTTGTTTTGCATCCTGAGATTAACCTGCTGGTAGATGTCATTTCTTGTTAGGGGCTCTTGGCTTCTTGCTCCGTTATCTGAAACACTGTTTGCTTCTCTTTCTGTTAGTTTGAACATAAATTTGGAGCAATGAAGAAACTCCCCACACTACAGCCAAGCAAGGAGGCTTGGTAAGAGTCCCGATACTTGATTATATAGGTGACTCGATCCTGAATATAGTCATGGTCTAACTCGCTTTCTCTGTCTTCAGCTTCCTTGAGCAGTTACACAAACACCAGGGGGCAGTCCTGCACCCAGAATACAAATCCGCCTTCCACTCATTCGAAGATGCTCTGCATAGACTCCTGCCGTATCACGTCTACCAGGGCCTGCTCCCGTCCTCCCAAGACCTGATGAAAGGTGAGCTAAATCCACGGTCTTATTTCGTATTGAAAACACACATTTGTGTGAAACGTACATTCACCATAGATGTTGATAGATTTTGCTACTAAGCTGGACAGATGGAATGTATTCACTGATTTTTTTGTTATTTTGCCATAAAAGAACTTCATGGTTTTGGTTTGTACTTCTCCTTCCTTTTATGACGACTGTCATTAACCCTGACTTTGGTGTTACCCTCTCTGCCGTCAACCCTGACCTTGGTGTTACCCTCTCTGCCGTCAACCCTGACCTTGGTGTTACCCTCTCTGCCGTCAGCCCTGACCTTGGTGTTACCCACTATGCCGTCAAACCTGACCTTGGTGTTACCCTCTCTGCCGTCAATCCTGACCTTGGTGTTACCCTCTCTGCCGTCAACCCTGACCTTGGTGTTACCCTCTCTGCCGTCAACCCTGACCTTGGTGTTACCCTCTCTGCCGTCAACCCTGACCTTGGTGTTACCCTCTCTGCCGTCAGCCCTGACCTTGGTGTTACCCTCTCTGCCGTCAACCCTGACCTTGGTGTTACTTTCTCTGCCGTCAACCCTGACCTTGGTGTTACCCTCTCTGCCGTCAACCTTGACCTTGGTTGAAGCCTCTCTGCCATCAACCTTGACCTTGGTGGTAGCCTCTCTGCCATCAACCCTGACCTTGGTGGTAGCCTCTCTGCCATCAACCCTGACCTTGGTGGTAGCCTCTCTGCCATCAACCCTGACCTTGGTGGTAGCCTCTCTGCCATCAACCCTGACCTTGGTGGTAGCCTCTCTGCCATCAACCCTGACCTTGGTGGTAGCCTCTCTGCCATCAACCCTGACCTTGGTGGTAGCCTCTCTGCCATCAACCCTGACCTTGGTGGTAGCCTCTCTGCCATCAACCCTGACCTTGGTGGTAGCCTCTCTGCCATCAACCCTGACCTTGGTGGTAGCCTCTCTGCCATCAACCCTGACCTTGGTGGTAGCCTCTCTGCCATCAACCCTGACCTTGGTGGTAGCCTCTCTGCCATCAACCCTGACCTTGGTGGTAGCCTCTCTGCCATCAACCCTGACCTTGGTGGTACCCACTCTACCACCAAACCTGACCTTGGTGGTACCCTCCCTGCTATCAACCATGATCTTGGTATTACCGTCTTTGCCACCAACCCGGAGTACTGTTAAAATAACTTTAAAACAAAGTTGGATGATTAAATACATTTTTAAAAAGTGTACCAAGATGGCCACTGTGGCATTCCCGATAGGAGTTCTAAGATGGCTGCCGTCGGCTGAAAGAGCTTAGGCATGAATACATAATTAAAATGATAAATTGCCCTAGATGCTCTGAGGAGTGGGGAGGTGGAAGGAACCACTGCCCACTCGACCGAGCTGTACAACGCAACGCATTGGAGTATCAATATGGCGGCACAGCCCGTAACACGTTATCGGCGCGGGCCGCGTCTTCATAGAAACATTGAGTTTGTGTAATATTTTTACTTTTATAATGTAGTTACATTTTTTGTGATTATTTCCTTTTGTGACAGTGGATGAAGAGTTTGAGGTAGTATCTACTCATCTTCTCAAGAGAACTCAGGCAATGCTGAACAAATACCGCCTTCTACTGCTGGAGGAATCCAGGGTGAGAGAGAATGAATTATATCTGTCATTAGTAAACTGTGACCCTGGGAGGGAAGGACCCTTAAACTTATCACTGTCATTAATATGGTTAAGGATAGATTGGTGTGGGTCCATGACTTGTATTATTTCCAAAAATCCCATTGCCTGACAGGCCGGTATGTTTTCCTGTTTCAGAGGGTTAGTCCTTCCGCAGAGATGGTGATGATTGACAGAATGTTTATTCAGGAAGAAAAGGTTGCGCTTTCTTTAGACCGACAGTTGGCAAAGGAGAGACCAGGTATGTATTACTGTGTTTACCTGATCAGTCAATCTTGTTCCCAGCCCTGATCACAGCACGTGCAGGAATTAAGCACATCCGGCGTGGTTATTTTAATTTTTTTTGTGTTTTGGAAAATGTCTCTTAGAAATCTTTTCAAGTGTAGACTTAATATTGCCTTCTTGATATACAGTATTTTCAAAGGAAAAGGGGGAGGTGCTGGGAGGGATGGCTGTCAGGGGGAGGTGCTGGGAGGGATGGCTGTCAGGGGGAGGTGCTGGGAGGGATGGCTGTCAGGGGGAGGTGCTGGGAGGGATGGCTGTCAGGGGGAGGTGCTGGGAGGGATGGCGGTCAGGGGGAGGTGCTGGGAGGGATGGCGGTCAGGGGGAGGTGCTGGGAGGGATGGCGGTCAGGGGGAGGTGCTGGGGGGGTGGCTGTCAGGGGGAGGTGCTGGGGGGGGATGGCGGTCAGGGGGAGGTGCTGGGGGGGATGGCGGTCAGGGGGAGGTGCTGGGGGGGGTGGCGGTCAGGGGGAGGTGCTGGGGGGATGGCGGTCAGGGGGAGGTGCTGGGGGGGATGGCGGTCAGGGGGAGGTGCTGGGGGGGATGGCGGTCAGGGGGAGGTGCTGGGGGGGATGGCGGTCAGGGGGAGGTGCTGGGGGGGATGGCGGTCAGGGGGAGGTGCTGGGAGGGATGGCGGTCAGGGGGAGGTGCTGGGGGGGATGGCGGTCAGGGGGAGGTGCTGGGGGGGATGGCGGTCAGGGGGAGGTGCTGGGGGGGATGGCGGTCAGGGGGAGGTGCTGGGGGGGAATGGCGGTCAGGGGGAGGTGCGGGGGGGAATGGCGGTCAGGGGGAGGTGCGGGGGGGAGATTGTTGTTGGCAGGGGTGGAGGTTGTTGGGAGGTATAGGGTGGTAAGGAGGGATATTGGTCGATGGATGAGTGGGAAGGTTAGTTGTTGGGGGGGGGGGAGGGGATGGAAGGCAAAGGAAATTGAAGGGATAGTAGTCAAGTGAGTAAGTGGGAGTGATAGCGTGATTGGGAAGGAGGAGCAGGAAGCCAAGTAAGCAACAGGACTGCAGAATTTACGTTGGGGGCACTCTGGGCATTGGTACTTAGCCCATTTATGGCTGTCATATGTTGGTATATTTATTCATTGTACTCTTGAGAGATGCATGTCCATGGATCAGACTTCCTTCACTTTTTTGCCTCAAATGTTTAACGGTGGCTGGGGGTTTGCTGCACCGCTCCCCTACTCTACTACTAATACCAAAGAGTTGAAAATTCCCAAGGAATGCAGAGCTTAGCTCATTGGCTGAGAGCAGTCAGCTAATGATGAGCCATGAAAGGCTTCCTTATCAGTGTATGTACACGGCTCAGCCGTTGACTGTAAGTGGCTTGTAAATTCACAACCTGTCACTACAAACAGGTAGTGAAATCCTTACTATATGTCTACGTGGGAGTACTCTCCATCTAATGCCAGGTTGCTCTGTTGTTCAGATCATTCAGTACTGTCCGTGAGTGAGCTGAACTGTGTGCATGCATTTGATAAGGAAGTCTTTTTCTGTAGTAATGGGGCATGGCTAAGGAGGCAGGCTTATGGTGCACTGTTCTGCACAACATTTATTTATTTGTGCAAAAAGATTTGAGCATTTAAAAAATTACAGAATATTAATGAGGTCAAATGTATCAAGTTTTATTGGTGCCTGGAATGTCCCTTTAAATTTAGCAGCCCTCCGTGTTCTAAATGTGCCACCACTGAGGATGTGTGCAGTAAATTAGTGGAAGCTTAACCCCTTAAGGACACATGACATGTGTGCCATGTCATCGTTCCCTTTTATTCCAGAAGTTTGGTCCTTAAGGGTTTAAATTTTTAGGAAAAGAGAGCAGGATTCTGTTCCTAACTTATTTCGGATGTTAATTTCTTTGTTCTTCTCTTGGTAGATGAGTATGTATCAACGTCTTCTGCTCGATCTCTGTCCATTACACCATTGGTGGCATCAGTTTCGTCTTCTCCTTGTCCTGCCCCAGCACCTGAGAGCCTGAAGCCTCCAGTGGTGCAGATGTCAACCCCAATCCACCCAACTAAGCTAGTGATCAAGCACAGTGGCGGTGGTTCCCCTTCTGTTACCTGGGCCAAAGCTTCCCCTTCTCTTGACACCGATGATGATGCTCTTCCGTCACGCAGTAAGCCACCAATCAAGACATATGAGGCCCGTAGCAGAATTGGCCTTAAGCTTAAAATAAAACAAGAAGCTGGGCTGAGCAAAGTCATTCACAATACAGCCTTGGACCCTGTCCATCAGAATCCTTTACCACCACCACCACCTCCTCCTCCTCCTGTGACACCTGTCTCTGTTCCCACTGTTATTAAGACAACAGCTCATACAACGCCGGCCACCACCACCACCACACCAACTGGGCAAATGAATGGCACTCTGGACCACTCCTCACCTGCTGAGAAGAAACCTCTTGCCACATACTGCCGGTTACCTTTGCGCAAGACCTACCGCGAGAATGTGGATGCTTTTGTGACCGGAAAACCACCGGATGCTAGAATGAAGGTGGAGAAAACACAGCAGGTGCCAGTTTCAACCCCACCAATAAAGCCGGAAGAAGGGTTACGGAGCGTTATTACATCTCATAAGACACAAGGGGTGTCTGAGCATGAAAAGGGAAGGAAGGAGGACAGTTCCAAGTTGTTTTTTAGCAGAACAGAGACCAAGACCACCAAGAATGAGGAGAGTCTGGTTGGATTGAGGCGGGAAGCAAAGGATGAAGATCAGAGCTACTTCCGAAGGGCTATTAAGACCGAACCACCAGATAATGAGACAGAGCTGAACTGGGATGTACCATTTCCTTCTGCAAAAAGGCTTAAATCTGAACAATTTGACGTGGACAATGCTAGCTTCTCCAGTGATAGTCCTCAAGATGATACTTTGAATGAGCATCTCCAGAGTGCCATCGACAGTATCCTCAATCTACAGCAACCCCAGGGTGGAGGAGGATCAAACACGCTCCTCCGTTCTTCCACCCAGCCTTCTTTCCACCACTCCTCCTCCTCCTCACCCTTTTCCTCTCCAGTTCACCGCACAGACTCGTACCTAACCCCTAATCACAATGGAGGCCTAGGGGCCAGGACGTTAAATAGATAACGGAGGGAGGGATTGTTATAATAAACTTGAGCGAGCCGTTGAAAGTAAATCAATGAAATTGCCTGGGGAAAAGGAGATGATAATGGTTGTAGGACATAAATAGCCACATGTATTCGCAGGTGAAGGAGGTTCACATTTCCAAATTTAAGCCTCAATTCTTTTGTCCATTTGTTTGCTATGGGCGACAAGTGGTTTATGGAAAAATTGTGTTGCACCTCCTGTATCCTGGCTTGAGAGGACAAGCCGTACCATAAAGAGGTACTGGTATATGGGGATGTTTCTTGTCTGTCTTTGAAGACGAGTATCAAGGACATAATCCAACCAGTGATCTGTTGCCTTCAGAAATGTATGCTTTCTGTTCCCCATCCTCACCACCTCCTCACGCCTTTTCCCATCTCAGCCCAATGAACTGTCAAATGAAAATGGACTTAATGGAGAGGAAAGAAGATTCACTATAATATGAGACTGGCTTTAAAGCAGCACGTATTTGATTATATTGATTATTTTTCTTTAAGTTATTCAAACATCAAGTCAGGGGATATTTTTTTTTTCCATGTTCTATATGTTGTGTTTTTTTATTTTTATTTTATTATTTTTTTATTTTCCTGTCCTGGGGAAATAGCTAATGAATGCACAGTTCACACAGAACAGCGTTAAACTGTTAACGTACATTTAAATGTTATAATTATTATAATTATTATTATTATTATGGGGGCACCTAGAATTTGCAATGGATTCTTGACAAACTGGGGCAGTGAGTGGAAGAAGAAAGCATCAGAAAACAAAAAGGTCATGGAATGCTTCTCTAGGCAAAAGTTGTTTAGTGCTAGGGTAACGATTGGCCACGGAGCACGGACTGAGCTCTCAAATTCCTCCTATTTAATTGGCTGAATGTCAGAAGGTGTTACGGTTTGTTGTAGTTGCTCTAGTCCATTGGACGAGGCGCCCAGAGAGGGTATGTTGGATAAGATCAGCGTTGAATGCCTGTAGACTATAATTTGCACACGGCTAAGAATGTGACACTATATATAAATATATATATCAGAGTTTTGTTTTCCGTTATCGCAATGCGTTGGGGTTGGACTGCCAAAGTTTCACTTCATGTTGAATATAATGAAAGCCAGCCAACACCAGTAGTCACTTGCAGCAGGTAACATTATCTCCATGGTGGGTGGAGACTTCCACAACTAGGGGTTCCCTTTTATATCAGAGATCTCAAAGAGAAACCGTTGATGAATTCCACCACTATCACTTGGCTTCGCAAGGCGGAAGCTGACTGGTTTCTTTTAAAAGTAGCACAGAAACCCAATAAAGGGTATGTCGTGACTTGCAGATCGCACAGTATAGAATCTGAATATATTGCCCCTTTACTAAAGTTCTACCTAAAACTCCCATTTCTCCAAAGGGTGATGCGATCAGCCAATCCTGTGTAACTAGTGCGGGTTTAGGCAGACCGGTGCACTCATTAAACAATATTCCCAAATTCACGCCAATATCATGTATTCTGTGCCATTTTCAAATACATTTTCTGTTTTATTTTTAAAAGAATCACAAAACATTAAACTCATCCCCCATCTCATCTGTCACCCTCCAGCTCCCCCAAACCAACATTACAGTCTGAATATAGTACTATAAAGAATTTGTACTGTATTTATAATGTATAATGATTTTTTTAAAAGAATGATGTACATTTAGTACTTTGTGTAAATTAAATTTGCTCCTCTTTTTAAAAACTGCATATCACTGTTTGGTTTCATAAAGTGCATTTCAGAGTAAATTGCGCTGGAAGTCCTGTGCATGGTCGCATGGTGCCTTGACGTCACATTAGATGCAGGGATTGGTTTGGGAGTATTTTCTGTGTTCTTGACGTGCTGCCCTCTACTGCTAGCAAGGTGCAACCGCACTCAGTGGAAACTTGTCAATTTCAGCCACTGTGCAATAAACAAGACAATGTTTACACATCACTCTAAGCCACAGCCGAATGCCTTTTAGAAAAACAAAATCCTAACCAGGAACAAAGAGTTAACCCCTTAAGGACACATGACATGTCTGACATGGCATGATTCCCTTTTATTCCAGAAGTTTGGTCCTTAAGGGGTTAAACAAGAGGAATGTAGATACAGGTAAATTGCTCTGGTGCAGACACTGTGCTGACTGATTACTGTGAGAAACGTCTGTTCTAAGTCTGGCATAGGGTGTCCAGCACGGGCCGCCATGGGAGCTTTGAATGCAATACGTAATGAGTGCAGGGAACATTACATGAACTGTAAGTGGAGCTTAGTGCTCTGTCTAAATCAGGTCAAGCAATGCCTTTCCTTTGAGATTTTATCAGGATTGTAGCGTTATATGTGTAACAGTCTGGGGATCTGACTGCCTGCACTGGGAGATTGTCATTATTGCCAATAAGGGTGCAGGATGGCCCCCCGTTTGTAGGATTAACAGGTTATCTCAGCAGGGTTTCTGTGCGAGTATTTTCAGTGTTACACAGTGTAATTGTTATTGGGACGAGTGTTTGGCTGCATTACACTCGGGTTAATAGATCCACCATCTTTCCCTGAGCACATACACTATATGGACAAAAGTATTGGGATACCTGAACATTGCACCAACAAGTTAGTTCATGAAATTGCTTTCTAAATATATTGACATTAATACATAGTGATGGGGTTGAGGTCAGGGCTGTGTGCGGCCAGTCAAGTTTTCTCACACCAAACTTATCCAACCATGTCTTTCTGGACCTTGCTTTGTGTACTGAGGCGGGAATAGAAAAGAGCCTTCCCCAAACTGTTCCCACAAAGGTGGAAGCTCATCATTGCCCCAAATGTCTTGGTATGCTGCAGCATTATCATTTCATTCACTGGAAGTAAGGGATTTGGCCTAATCCCTGAAAACAGCCCCATACTATTATCCTTCCTCCACCCAACTTTACAGCTGGCCCAATGCAGTCCGGCAGGTAGGCTCGCCCATCAGACTGAGAAGTGCGATTGGTCACTCCACAGGACACATTTTAAACCCCTTCCTGATCGCGGATCTGGTATGTCTGACAAAACAGTCCTTAAGGACCGCAGACGTACGGAGTGCTGGAAACGATCGTGATCGCTTCCAGCCGCTCTATGGGTATTGCACGATACCTCAATGTCGAGGCATCATACAATACCCATCACCCCCCCCTCACAGCCGGGCACCCAAGTGATCGCTCCCCCCGGGTTCGGGTTTCCTTACGTGGCGCACGGCAGTGTAGAGCAGAGCATCGGAAGCAATCAGCCAGGCTTCCGATGCTCTGCCTGTACCGAGTGCCTCGAGGGGTTGAGACACTCCCATTAGAATCAAAAAATTAACCTCTCCCCCTCCCTCCCCATGTACTTACCGATTGCCGCCGGTGATTTGTCTTCTTCTAAGGGGGGGGGGGAGGCTTGCCTGGGCTGCAAATTAGGACCCCTAGGGGCCATGTGACCTCTTTAAAAGAGCGGTCACATACCCGCAATAGGTGTCCATAGTGCTGCCTGAACTGACAGGCAGTGCCCCTGCTAGTAAAAAGTGTTTTTTTTTTTTTTGTTTTTTTAGTAAAAAAAATAAATTAACAAAAGTTTATAAATGGGGTAGAAAAAAAATTAATATATATATATAAATAAAATAGCAATGATGAGGTGCACTCCTGGGTTGAAAAAATATTACATTTATTGTGCAAAAAATAGTGTTCAAGACATCGTTTCGACCTATACAATGTCTTTTTATATTCTTGTATATAACCTCATACTAAGTGCATTTTTTGTATTAATATATACATATATTAATATAAAATAGAGTAAAATTACTCACGTGTGTGTATATATATATATATATATATATATTATTAAAAATAAAAAACTAATTTAAAAAAAATTATATAATTTTTATTCTAACTGTGTTTTGATAATATTTATATCAAAATACACTTAGAATGAATATATATATATCTCCCCTTAACAACCTTGGATGTACTAGGTTCGTTCAACAAAAAAAAAAAACAGTTGTTAAGGACCACAGACGTACCTAGTACGTCTGAGGCAAATAGGAGCCCCGGACTGGCGATTACGGTCGGGATGACTGCCGGAGACCCCAGAAGCCCCTTGCAGCAGCTCCGGCCCTCCAGGACCATGTGATCACCACGATCACATCGCCGCAATAGGAATCTAGCAGCTGCCAGCAGAGGGACTGTCTGAGCTGTCAGACAGTTCCCCAGGCTGCTAAAAAAAAATAATATAAAAATATATTATAAAAATTAAAGCATTTTATACTATATAATGCATATATATTATTTCATTATAAGTGTACTTTGACATATATACATATATCTCAAAATACACTTATAATGAAATCATATATATGTATAATATAAAATGCTTTATTTCATAAAATATTAATATATATATATAGTGTGCGTGCTCTCTGACTGCATGGCTAGGTACTTGATTTTATACACTTGTGGCAATGTGTCTGAAACACCTGAATTAAATGATTAAGAGGAGTGTCCCAATACTTTTGTCCATATAGTATCTTAATGCTGATGGGCTATGCATGAAAGCTTGTGCCTTGTAGTTTGTTGATGGGCTATGCATGAAAGCTTGTGCCTTGTAGTTTGTCTCAACTAAGGCAGTTTATCCTTCCTGGATTAATAAATGTTCTTATTCCTGCACCGTAATAATACTACAAGGTAGCAATCTTCATGCATTGCCCAGCAGGGTGAAGAAATGACGTGTCGAGGAGAAGATGGTGGATCTGGGGACTTTATTCTACCTGTTTTATTTGAAATTTATTTATTTTAATTCATAAAATCACTTGTTTTAGTTTCACTTCCTGAACCAGGTTAAAATAAGAGAAATTCTGCACAATGTGTGAATTCTCAGCTGTAACCGTGTCCCCAGTCACCCCTCACCTGCTGCTTAGTGACGCTGACTACCCCATCTTTGTCCAGGTCCAAACTGCGCCATTTTCCTGGAGAGGAGACAGAAAGCAGCGTATACATTAATCTGTCTAATAAAAGATAAGAAACTGTAGCAACAACTGTCCCATACAATGCAGGCAATTACAAACATTCCTAAAAATAAGTTTTAAAAAAAAATTGTGTGGGAGGGGGCGTGGAGTAAAGAGGAAGATCTACTAAATATCTCTAAAAAGAACGGCTCTATACGGGTAACATACCAAAACTAAAATAAACAAACACAGAGCCAAAACAACGAACTGGATGTCAGCGCAGGAGCTGATACAAGGGATCTGCCGTAAATAATTCTACAAAATATAAATCACTCAACTATACACTATAGCAGCGTTTCCCAATTAGAATTCTGCAAGAACAAAATTGGGGATCTGTGGCGATTTGTCCGTCGGTTGGTCCGTCAGGCGCCACGGTCATCATAAAAAAATAAAATAAAGAAAAAAGCGACCGGCCCCCTGTAGTATTGGATACTGGGAAGAAGTGAGTATGTGTATCTGTGTACCAATATGTGCCAAAATAACCAAGATGAAAATTTAGCTGATTTGGAAAATTGTTTTTTTTCACGGTTTTGGCTTGAAATTTGAATTTCTGCTCCGATTAGTATATAATCCTTGAGTGTCACTCACTGCAAGAGAGTCTGTGTGATAACGGCTCAGCCAGATCCCGGATTGGAGGCCAGGCGGTGTAATAACAGCTCTGCCAGATCCCAGACAGGAGGCCAGGCGGTGTAATAATGGCTCTGCCAGATCCCAGACAGGAGGCCAGGCGGTGTAATAACGGCTCTGCCAGATCCCGGACGGGAGGCCAGGCGGTGTAATAACGGCTCTGCCAGATCCCGGACGGGAGGCCAGGCGGTGTAATAACGGCTCTGCCAGATCCCGGACGGGAGGCCAGGCGGTGTAATAACGGCTCTGCCAGATCCCAGACAGGAGGCCAGGCGGTGTAATAATGGCTCTGCCAGATCCCGGACGGGAGGCCAGGCGGTGTAATAACGGCTCTGCCAGATCCCGGACAAGAGGCCAGGCGGTGTAATAACGGCTCTGCCAGATCCCAGACAGGAGGCCAGGCGGTGTAATAACGGCTCTGCCAGATCCCGGACGGGAGGCCAGGCGGTGTAATAACGGCTCTGCCAGATCCCAGACGGGAGGCCAGGCGGTGTAATAACGGCTCTGCCAGATCCCGGACGGGAGGCCAGGCGGTGTAATAATGGCTCTGCCAGATCCCAGGCCGAAGGCCAGGCGGTGTAATAACGGCTCTGCCAGATCCCGGACGGGAGGCCAGGCGGTGTAATAACGGCTCTGCCAGATCCCGGACGGGAGGCCAGGCGGTGTAATAATGGCTCTGCCAGATCCCGGACGGGAGGCCAGGCGGTGTAATAACGGCTCTGCCAGATCCCGGACGGGAGGCCAGGCGGTGTAATAATGGCTCTGCCAGATCCCGGACAGGAGGCCAGGCGGTGTAATAACGGCTCTGCCAGATCCCGGACTGGAGGCCAGGCGGTGTAATAACTGCTCTGCCAGATCCCGGACGGGAGGCCAGGCGGTGTAATAACGGCTCTGCCAGATCCCGGACGGGAGGCCAGGCGGTGTAATAATGGCTCTGCCAGATCCCGGACAGGAGGCCAGGCGGTGTAATAACGGCTCTGCCAGATCCCGGACGGGAGGCCAGGCGGTGTAATAACGGCTCTGCCAGATCCCGGACGGGAGGCCAGGCGGTGTAATAATGGCTCTGCCAGATCCCAGACAGGAGGCCAGGCGGTGTAATAACGGCTCTGCCAGATCCCGGACGGGAGGCCAGGCGGTGTAATAATGGCTCTGCCAGATCCCGGACAGGAGGCCAGGCGGTGTAATAACGGCTCTGCCAGATCCCGGACGGGAGGCCAGGCGGTGTAATAACGGCTCTGCCAGATCCCGGACGGGAGGCCAGGCGGTGTAATAATGGCTCTGCCAGATCCCAGACAGGAGGCCAGGCGGTGTAATAATGGCTCTGCCAGATCCCAGACAGGAGGCCAGGCGGTGTAATAACGGCTCTGCCAGATCCCGGACGGGAGGCCAGGCGGTGTAATAACGGCTCTGCCAGAACCCGGACGGGAGGCCAGGCGGTGTAATAATGGCTCTGCCAGATCCCAGACAGGAGGCCAGGCGGTGTAATAATGGCTCTGCCAGATCCCAGACAGGAGGCCAGGCGGTGTAATAACGGCTCTGCCAGATCCCGGACGGGAGGCCAGGCGGTGTAATAACGGCTCTGCCAGATCCCGGACGGGAGGCCAGGCGGTGTAATAATGGCTCTGCCAGATCCCAGACAGGAGGCCAGGCGGTGTAATAACGGCTCTGCCAGATCCCGGACGGGAGGCCAGGCGGTGTAATAACGGCTCTGCCAGATCCCGGACGGGAGGCCAGGCGGTGTAATAACGGCTCTGCCAGATCCCGGACGGGAGGCCAGGCGGTGTAATAACGGCTCTGCCAGATCCCGGACGGGAGGCCAGGCGGTGTAATAACGGCTCTGCCAGAACCCGGACGGGAGGCCAGGCGGTGTAATAATGGCTCTGCCAGATCCCAGACAGGAGGCCAGGCGGTGTAATAATGGCTCTGCCAGATCCCAGACAGGAGGCCAGGCGGTGTAATAACGGCTCTGCCAGATCCCGGACGGGAGGCCAGGCGGTGTAATAACGGCTCTGCCAGATCCCGGACGGGAGGCCAGGCGGTGTAATAATGGCTCTGCCAGATCCCAGACAGGAGGCCAGGCGGTGTAATAACGGCTCTGCCAGATCCCGGACGGGAGGCCAGGCGGTGTAATAACGGCTCTGCCAGATCCCGGACGGGAGGCCAGGCGGTGTAATAACGGCTCTGCCAGATCCCGGACGGGAGGCCAGGCGGTGTAATAACGGCTCTGCCAGATCCCGGACGGGAGGCCAGGCGGTGTAATAACGGCTCTGCCAGAACCCGGACGGGAGGCCAGGCGGTGTAATAATGGCTCTGCCAGATCCCAGACAGGAGGCCAGGCGGTGTAATAATGGCTCTGCCAGATCCCAGACAGGAGGCCAGGCGGTGTAATAACGGCTCTGCCAGATCCCGGACGGGAGGCCAGGCGGTGTAATAACGGCTCTGCCAGATCCCGGACAGGAGGCCAGGCGGTGTAATAACGGCTCTGCCAGATCCCGGACGGGAGGCCAGGCGGTGTAATAATGGCTCTGCCAGATCCCGGACAGGAGGCCAGGCGGTGTAATAACGGCTCTGCCAGATCCCGGACTGGAGGCCAGGCGGTGTAATAACTGCTCTGCCAGATCCCGGACGGGAGGCCAGGCGGTGTAATAACGGCTCTGCCAGATCCCGGACGGGAGGCCAGGCGGTGTAATAATGGCTCTGCCAGATCCCGGACAGGAGGCCAGGCGGTGTAATAACGGCTCTGCCAGATCCCGGACGGGAGGCCAGGCGGTGTAATAACGGCTCTGCCAGATCCCGGACGGGAGGCCAGGCGGTGTAATAATGGCTCTGCCAGATCCCAGACAGGAGGCCAGGCGGTGTAATAACGGCTCTGCCAGATCCCGGACGGGAGGCCAGGCGGTGTAATAATGGCTCTGCCAGATCCCGGACAGGAGGCCAGGCGGTGTAATAACGGCTCTGCCAGATCCCGGACGGGAGGCCAGGCGGTGTAATAACGGCTCTGCCAGATCCCGGACGGGAGGCCAGGCGGTGTAATAATGGCTCTGCCAGATCCCAGACAGGAGGCCAGGCGGTGTAATAATGGCTCTGCCAGATCCCAGACAGGAGGCCAGGCGGTGTAATAACGGCTCTGCCAGATCCCGGACGGGAGGCCAGGCGGTGTAATAACGGCTCTGCCAGAACCCGGACGGGAGGCCAGGCGGTGTAATAATGGCTCTGCCAGATCCCAGACAGGAGGCCAGGCGGTGTAATAATGGCTCTGCCAGATCCCAGACAGGAGGCCAGGCGGTGTAATAACGGCTCTGCCAGATCCCGGACGGGAGGCCAGGCGGTGTAATAACGGCTCTGCCAGATCCCGGACGGGAGGCCAGGCGGTGTAATAATGGCTCTGCCAGATCCCAGACAGGAGGCCAGGCGGTGTAATAACGGCTCTGCCAGATCCCGGACGGGAGGCCAGGCGGTGTAATAACGGCTCTGCCAGATCCCGGACGGGAGGCCAGGCGGTGTAATAACGGCTCTGCCAGATCCCGGACGGGAGGCCAGGCGGTGTAATAACGGCTCTGCCAGATCCCGGACGGGAGGCCAGGCGGTGTAATAACGGCTCTGCCAGAACCCGGACGGGAGGCCAGGCGGTGTAATAATGGCTCTGCCAGATCCCAGACAGGAGGCCAGGCGGTGTAATAATGGCTCTGCCAGATCCCAGACAGGAGGCCAGGCGGTGTAATAACGGCTCTGCCAGATCCCGGACGGGAGGCCAGGCGGTGTAATAACGGCTCTGCCAGATCCCGGACAGGAGGCCAGGCGGTGTAATAACGGCTCTGGCAGATCCCGGACGGGAGGCCAGGCGGTGTAATAATGGCTCTGCCAGATCCCAGACAGGAGGCCAGGCGGTGTAATAACGGCTCTGCCAGATCCCGGACGGGAGGCCAGGCGGTGTAATAATGGCTCTGCCAGATCCCGGACAGGAGGCCAGGCGGTGTAATAACGGCTCTGCCAGATCCCGGACGGGAGGCCAGGCGGTGTAATAATGGCTCTGCCAGATCCCGGACAGGAGGCCAGGCGGTGTAATAACGGCTCTGCCAGATCCCGGACGGGAGGCCAGGCGGTGTAATAACGGCTCTGCCAGATCCCGGACGGGAGGCCAGGCGGTGTAATAATGGCTCTGCCAGATCCCAGACAGGAGGCCAGGCGGTGTAATAATGGCTCTGCCAGATCCCAGACAGGAGGCCAGGCGGTGTAATAACGGCTCTGCCAGATCCCGGACGGGAGGCCAGGCGGTGTAATAACGGCTCTGCCAGATCCCAGACAGGAGGCCAAGCTGTCTAATAACGGCTCTGCCAGATCCCGGACAGGAGGCCAGGCGGTGTAATAACGGCTCTGCCAGATCCCGGACGGGAGGCCAGGCGGTGTAATAATGGCTCTGCCAGATCCCGGACAGGAGGCCAGGCGGTGTAATAACGGCTCTGCCAGATCCCGGACGGGAGGCCAGGCGGTGTAATAACGGCTCTGCCAGATCCCGGACGGGAGGCCAGGCGGTGTAATAATGGCTCTGCCAGATCCCAGACAGGAGGCCAGGCGGTGTAATAATGGCTCTGCCAGATCCCAGACAGGAGGCCAGGCGGTGTAATAACGGCTCTGCCAGATCCCGGACGGGAGGCCAGGCGGTGTAATAACGGCTCTGCCAGATCCCAGACAGGAGGCCAGGCGGTGTAATAAGGCTCTGCCAGATCCCAGACAGGAGGCCAGGCGGTGTAATAACGGCTCTGCCAGATCCCGGACGGGAGGCCAGGCGGTGTAATAACGGCTCTGCCAGATCCCGGACGGGAGGCCAGGCGGTGTAATAACGGCTCTGCCAGATCCCGGACGGGAGGCCAGGCGGTGTAATAACGGCTCTGCCAGATCCCGGACGGGAGGCCAGGCGGTGTAATAATGGCTCTGCCAGATCCCAGACAGGAGGCCAGGCGGTGTAATAATGGCTCTGCCAGATCCCAGACAGGAGGCCAGGCGGTGTAATAACGGCTCTGCCAGATCCCGGACGGGAGGCCAGGCGGTGTAATAACGGCTCTGCCAGATCCCAGACAGGAGGCCAGGCGGTGTAATAATGGCTCTGCCAGATCCCAGACAGGAGGCCAGGCGGTGTAATAACGGCTCTGCCAGATCCCGGACGGGAGGCCAGGCGGTGTAATAACGGCTCTGCCAGATCCCGGACGGGAGGCCAGGCGGTGTAATAACGGCTCTGCCAGATCCCGGACGGGAGGCCAGGCGGTGTAATAACGGCTCTGCCAGATCCCAGACAGGAGGCCAGGCGGTGTAATAATGGCTCTGCCAGATCCCGGACGGGAGGCCAGGCGGTGTAATAATGGCTCTGCCAGATCCCGGACGGGAGGCCAGGCGGTGTAATAACGGCTCTGCCAGATCCCAGACAGGAGGCCAGGCGGTGTAATAATGGCTCTGCCAGATCCCGGACGGGAGGCCAGGCGGTGTAATAATGGCTCTGCCAGATCCCGGACGGGAGGCCAGGCGGTGTAATAACGGCTCTGCCAGATCCCGGACGGGAGGCCAGGCGGTGTAATAAAGGCTCTGCCAGATCCCGGACGGGAGGCCAGGCGGTGTAATAACGGCTCTGCCAGATCCCGGACGGGAGGCCAGGCGGTGTAATAACGGCTCTGCCAGATCCCGGACGGGAGGCCAGGCGGTGTAATAATGGCTCTGCCAGATCCCGGACGGGAGGCCAGGCGGTGTAATAACGGCTCTGCCAGATCCCGGACGGGAGGCCAGGCGGTGTAATAACGGCTCTGCCAGATCCCAGACAGGAGGCCAGGCGGTGTAATAACGGCTCTGCCAGATCCCGGACGGGAGGCCAGGCGGTGTAATAATGGCTCTGCCAGATCCCAGACCGGAGGCCAGGCGGTGTAATAACGGCTCTGCCAGATCCCGGACGGGAGGCCAGGCGGTGTAATAACGGCTCTGCCAGATCCCAGACAGGAGGCCAGGCGGTGTAATAACGGCTCTGCCAGATCCCAGACAGGAGGCCAGGCGGTGTAATAACGGCTCTGCCAGATCCCGGACGGGAGGCCAGGCGGTGTAATAACGGCTCTGCCAGATCCCGGACAGGAGGCCAGGCGGTGTAATAACGGCTCTGCCAGATCCCGGACGGGAGGCCAGGCGGTGTAATAACGGCTCTGCCAGATCCCGGACGGGAGGCCAAGCTGTCTAATAACGGCTATTAATTCCTGCCTTTTTTTTCAGCTTGGCTATTTTGGCTGAAGATTTCACCACAATTCTCCGGTTAGTAACCGTTCTACCAATTTACCAAACATTAACCTCTCTTTAGCTGACTTTTCATTATTGGTGTCAGTTACAAGCTTATTGTCAAAGTCTATGAGGTTTTATGTTTTTACCAAAAATGTGGGTGAGATGCGCCAGACATGAGAGGAAGCTGTCAAAATCCACCTTCATGATGTCATCGCCGTACCTCTGACAAAGCGATTCTACAAACTGGTTGTTCAAATGGAATCCTGAGACAAGCGAAAATATAAAATTAATGAATGAAAATAGAGTATAAATCGATCGGAGTTTAGAGAAACGTCTTGTAGACTTACCGGCAGCCTCCAGTGCTACCCGTAACTCCTGCACATTCATAGTCCCTGATTGGTCCTTATCATAATTTTTGAAAATATGCTAAAACAAAAAAAAAAGTTTCACTATAAAAGTTAATCCTGATTAGATATAAACCCAGCGCTGTCTGAGCCTGTCCTGATTACTTGCAGTTGTTACATTAGATATAAACCCAGCACTCTCTGAGCCTGTCCTGATTACTTGCAGTTGTTACATTAGATATAAACCCAGCACTCTCTGAGCCTGTCCTGATTACTTGCAGTTGTTACATTAGATATAAACTCAGCGCTGTCTGAGCCTGTCCTGATAACGTGTGGTCATTACATTAGATATAAACCCAGCACTGTCTGAGCCTGTCCTGATTACTTGCAGTTGTTACATTAGATATAAATCTAGCGCTGTCTGAGCCTGTCCTGATAACGTGCGGCTGTTACATTAGATATAAACCCAGCACTCTCTGAGCCTGTCCTGATAACGTGCGGCCGTTACATTAGATATAAACCCAGCGCTGTCTGAGCCTGTCCTGATAACGTGCGGCCGTTACATTAGATATAAACCCAGCGCTGTCTGAGCCTGTCCTGATAACGTGCGGCCGTTACATTAGATATAAACCCAGCGCTGTCTGAGCCTGTCCTGATAACGTGCGGCCGTTACATTAGATATAAACCCAGCGCTGTCTGAGCCTGTCCTGATAACGTGCGGCCGTTACATTAGATATAAACCCAGCACTGTCTGAGCCTGTCCTGATTACTTGCAGTTGTTACATTAGATATAAATCTAGCGCTGTCTGAGCCTGTCCTGATAACGTGCGGCTGTTACATTAGATATAAACCCAGCACTCTCTGAGCCTGTCCTGATAACGTGCGGCCGTTACATTAGATATAAACCCAGTGCTGTATTATTAGCATGTTTGTATCTCTAACATATTCAGCGTTTTGCTATTATAGAAAGGGGATATGAAAAGTCCCTGCTCAGACAAAGTTACAATCTATGAGAATTTGAGGAAGTTAATATATCTCGGCAGTTTCTCTAACCTGACACTATTGTATTTACCTCCCAGTCTTTAATTTTGCTCCACAATTTTTTAAATTCTTCCAAATTCATTTTTCCGTTGGTGTCACGCTGTGTTTAGTAAATTAAGGAAAATGGACTTTGGGGGAATTTATGAGATTTGGGGGAGAGGATGGAGATAATGTGGCAAAAGATTGAAAGCTCTGGAACTGGTCCTTGTTTCGGAGGATCGAGCGGAGTCCAAGATTTAAGGACCCCAAATATAAGAGCCCAAGAGCGTTGCACCCCTTTCAGCCCTAGATGATGATAATCTGTGACTTTTTGTGTGATCCCCTGGGTCGGTACTTGTTAATTATATCCCGTTGGTTCCCAACGTGGACCACCAAACCAATCTGAATCCCTAACTGGAGCCGAGGAGTCATATCCAGTCTATTGCTGGCTGCTAGGAGTATTATTTACAAGTACTCACACGTAGGGCCGGCCCGTCCATAGATACTGGTGGGACCATGGCTCCTGGCGGCACTGTGACACCCTGTCATTATATAACAGGCGAGTATAACAGTGAGTGTATGGGGCATATTACTGTTCATGCAGGTCTCTGCGTGCAATGTAGAGAGAATGGGTACATGTCAGTATGTCATAGTGTTATATGTGTGAAGATGGCACAGTGTGAGCAGAGAATAGTTATGTATGTCTGTCAGTGAGTACGCGTGTCTCTGTCAATGAGAGCGTTTCTATCAGTGAGTATACGTGTCTCTGTCAGTGAGAGTGTGTCTGCCAGTGAGTATCCATGTCTCTGTCAACGAGAGCGTGTCTGTCAGTGAGTATGCGTGTCTCTGTCAACGAGAGTGTGTCTGCCAGTGAGTATCCGTGTCTCTGTCAATGAGAGCGTGTCTGTCAGTGAGTATGCGTGTCTGTCTGTCAATGAGAGTGTGTCTGTAAGTGAGTATGCGTGTCTCTCTCTGTCAGTGAGTATGTGTGTCTCTGTCAATGAGAGCGTGTCTGTCAGTGAGTATGCGTGTCTCTGTCAATGAGAGCGTGTCTGTCAGTGAGTATCCGTATCTCTGTCAATGAGAGCGTGTCTGTCAGTGAGTATCCGTGTCTCTGTCAATGAGAGCGTGTCTGTCTGTCAATGAGAGTGTGTCTGTAAGTGAGTATGTGTGTCTCTGTCAATGAGAGCGTGTCTGTCAGTGAGTATGCGTGTCTCTGTCAATGAGAGCGTGTCTGTCAGTGAGTATCCGTATCTCTGTCAATGAGAGCGTGTCTGTCAGTGAGTATGCGTGTCTCTGTCAATGAGAGCGTGTCTGTCAGTGAGTATGCGTGTCTCTGTCTGTCCATGAGAGCGTGTCTGTCAGTAAGAGCATGTCAAATCAGTTAGTGTGTGTGTGTGTGTGTGTATGTAGGTGTGTTTTGGTGGGCATTTTGTTTTGGGGGGGGGCAACATTTCATCCTTAGACCCATCCAAACCTTAACCTTCATATACTGCGCTCAGGCTAAGGTTAGCAATTGGAGTATTGTCACTACAGCTGTGTTTTGTATCCCTCTCACACAGTTATCACCAATAGGTTCTTTACCAAAGTGAGAATTCAAAGTGAATCTGAAGTTTAAGGCCAAAGTAGCCGCACTCGAGGGATAGCTGACAGGGAATTTTTCCAGTTCAACTATTTAGCCTTAAATGTGAAATTCACTTTGAATTCTCACTTTAGTGAACAGTCCTGTAAGATTTCAATTCCAAAACTGGAACGTGTTCAGGACAATCCTGTGGCACAAATCTTGACTTTAATCAAAAATATTTTAATCTCGGAATTAGGCAAGTCCGCTCTGAAATGGCCATGAATTTCCCCTTTAGATGGATTTTGAATGATATTATCTGAGCTGGAGACCCCGACTCCAAATCGACTGCTGATCCATTAGCACTAGAACCAAAACAAATGGTACTACGAGGGTGTATAATGGAGCAGGGGCGTTTGTTCTGTTATTGACCCTTGCACTCCCTGCTATGCAGCTTTACATTTGAAAGATACATCCACGAGATTTAACAGACTTGTGCAGGTTTCAAGCGTGAACCCGTCCGTCTTCAAATGGGTGTCTGGAAACAGAACGGAAGAACATGTTATCTCTGGCTTGGGAGACATATTAGGAAATTTCCAAAAAGGGAAAAAAGACAATTTCCGTCCTCCCCCCACCCGGCCATTGTAGGAAAGAACCAGTCTATACCAGCATCATTACATTATACAGCCCCGCCGCTGGCCACACCCCCTCTCACACACAGAACAGCCTGCCTTTGGCCACACCCCCTCTCATACTCAGAACAGCCCCGCACCTGGCCACATCCCCTCTCACACAGAACAGCCTGCCCTTGGCCACACCCCCTCTCACACTCAAAACAGCCACACACCTGGCCACACCCCCTCTCGCACACAGAACAGCCTGCCCCTGGCCACACCCCCTCTCAGAGCATGCCCTTGGACACACCCTCTCACACTCAGAACAACCCCGCACCTAGCCACACTCGTTCTCACACTCAGAACAGCCCCGCATCTGGCCACACCCCTTCTCACACTGAGAACAGCTCGCCACTTGGCCACACCCCTTCTCACACTCAGAACAGCCCCGCACCTGGCCACACCCCTCTCACACTCAGAACAGCCCTGACCCGGCCACTCACATCCCATAAATTAAAGAGGTCTTCTGTGCCACCATTTAAGGCTATGCTATGAGATAACAGAAAAGATACACACCTAACCCTGTGAAACTGTCCCTTGCTGCATATATTACTAATCCTAACTATGCTCATTCTAATGTCTTTGAATATCTCGCATCTCTGTGTAATACGAGTCTCCAGTAATGTACTTCTCTGGATAAGGTGAGTCTCCAGTAATGTACTTCTCTGGATAAGGTGAGTCTCCAGTAATGTACTTCTCTGGATAAGGTGAGTTTCCGGTAATTTACTTCTCTGGATAAGGTGAGTCTCCAGTAATGTACTTCTCTGGATAAGGTGAGTTTCCAGTAATGTACTTCTCTGGATAAGGTGAGTCTCCAGTAATGTACTTCTCTGGATAAGGTGAGTCTCCAGTAATGTACTTCTCTGGATAAGGTGAGTCTCCAGTAATGTACTTCTCTGGATAAGGTGAGTTTCCGGTAATTTACTTCTCTAGATAAGGTGAGTCTCCAGTAATGTACTTCTCTGGATAAGGTGAGTTTCCGGTAATGTACTTCTCTGGATAAGGTGAGTCTCCAGTAATGTACTTCTCTGGATAAGGTGAGTCTCCGGTAATTTACTTCTCTGGATAAGGTAAGTCTCCAGTAATGTAATTCTCTGGATAAGGTGAGTTTCCGGTAATTTACTTCTCTAGATAAGGTGAGTCTCCAGTAATGTACTTCTCTGGATAAGGTGAGTCTCCGGTAACTTACTTCTCTGGATAAGGCGAGTCTCCGGTAATTTACTTCTCTAGATAAGGTGAGTCTCCAGTAATGTACTTCTCTGGATAAGGTGAGTCTCCGGTAACTTACTTCTCTGGATAAGGTGAGTCTCCGGAAATGTACTTCTCTAGATAAGGTGAGTCTCCAGTAATGTACTTCTCTGGATAAGGTGAGTCTCCGGTAACTTACTTCTCTGGATAAGGTAAGTCTCCGGTAATGTACTTCTCTAGATAAGGTGAGTCTCCAGTAATGTACTTCTCTGGATAAGGTGAGTCTCCGGTAATGTACTTCTCTGGTAATGTACTTTTCTGGGTAATGTGATTCTCAGGTAATATACGTCTCTGGGTAATGTGAGTCTCCGATAACGCACGTAACTGGATAATGTTAGTCTCCGATAACGCACGTCTCTGGGTAATGCAAGTCTACTATAATGCATTTCTCTGGGTAATGTGAGCCTTCACTAACGCACGTCTCTAGATAATGTGAGTCTCTGCTAACGCACATCTCAGGATAATGTGAGTCTTCGGTAATGCAAGTCTCTGGGTTATGTGAGTCTTCGGTAACGCACGTTTCTGGGTAATGTGAGTCTTCGGTAACGCACGTTTCTGGGTAATGTGAGTCTCTGGAAACGCACGTCTCTAAGTAATGTGAGTATTTGGAAATGCACGACTCTGGGTAATGTAATTCTCCAGTAACGCATGTCTCTGGATAATGTGAGTTTTCGGTAACGAACGTCCCTAAAACATGTGAGTGTTTTGCTGAATAAAGTGTGTCACGGCTCTGCTTATACTATGGCACTCAATAAGGACTACTATAGTAGCATTACTTTAACATATACAGAATTTGTGTGGTACGGAAATGGGGTGCCCCCACAATACCTGTACCCTTTCATAGTCTTACGTTTAGATGTTATCTGAAGAAGTATTCTTTGTAATTCCTCTGCGCTGATCTCCTGGTCCTGAAATTTCAGACAATAAAGGAATGGTCATGAGTTTGAGATTAGTTGGAAATGTTTAGTCTCTTTTAGGGACCAAAAATACCACATCATCATCATATATAATAATTGATAAGTCTTCACTCGCTATTGAAGTCTTTTAATAACAAACTACTGTCTGGCTTGGGCTTAGCAGCTGGAGCAGATTGGGGGCACAAGAAGTTACATCACACACACACCACGTGTGAAACACAAGTCAGACGTGTACCGGTTCCCATACACTCTGCATCTGCCCCACAGGGGACGGAGTGTGCCGCATAGCTATGGGCTTACCTGGCCGGACAGCCGCGCAAAGTGAGCATTGAACGTTTCCAGAGAGCCATGCAGCGGGCTTCCCTGCAGGAACGGAACAATGAATAAATATACCGTGTAATGTATGACATTAATAGAATGAATTAAACAATAAATAAATATACCGTGTAATGTATGACATTAATAGAATGAATTAAACAATAAATAAATATACCGTGTAATGTATGACATTAATAGAATGAATTAAACAATAAATAAATATACCGTGTAATGTATGACATTAATAGAATGAATTAAACAATAAATAAATATACAGTGAAATGTATGACATTAATAGAATGAATTAAACAATAAATAAATATACCGTGTAATGTATGACATTAATAGAATGAATTAAACAATAAATAAATATACCGTGTAATGTATGACATTAATAGAATGAATTAAACAATAAATAAATATACAGTGTAATGTATGACATTAATAGGATGAATTAAACAATAAAAAGATACATTTGAAGTTGCTGCATTTGCAGTAATTCCTGGAACATTTCTACCAATCCTGGGTCTTTCTGACTTATTGGTCTCTCTACCCAGCGACTTACATTCCCAGACCGTTTTTGGGGTTCACTTTGGTCGAAACCCACCGACCGTGAGCACCCTCATTTCCAACACGATTACTCATTAATCACAGAATATGCAAACGTCCTTAGAGCAGACAATAATAATACTAACTTATTATTTTTCCACTTCTTTGTAGATTTACAGTTCTTTGTCTTTCATTTCTAAAGCACATTATTGTTGAGTGAATATGAAGGCCACTTTACCGTATAGCGCCTCTTCGTGAAAGAGTTCTAGGGCTCAGACAAATTGCTAATTACCTTCCAGTGCGTGAAGGGCCAATCTGCCCATTGTAAAACTTTACATTGGATAATTTGGAGCTAATACAAAATGTAAATAATCCTGATTTTGGGCCCGACTCCGGATGTATATTTGCTGCAATAAAATGCAAAGAAAAAACCACCAGGAGATTCAGCAGGTGAACCTGGTCAGGTTAGGGCCTGTAGGCACTCGATTCAGAGAAACTCTACTCTTCCATCAAAAATAAAGTTAACAAGTCTAACACGTTACCCGGTCCGCGGGCGGGTCCCCTCTTCCCCTACCTGTCGACGAGCGGCGTCCTCTCTGCTTGACGCGCCGCTCGCGTCCTCTCCTCTCCTCCCAGCGGCAGCATGTATAACGCTGCAAACTGGGAGCCGGCACATTTATCCAAACGCAGGGGTCACTCACGTGACCCGGCGTTAAAGAAACAGCACAATAATCACAGTGGGAGGTATAGATATCCCCCACGTGTGATTGTTAATTCTGATTGGAAGTTATCCAATCAGAATTAAGCACAGGATTTAAATACTTACCTTTCCTGTCTCTCAGTGCCCTGTTGTGGTCTTATGATACCTGTATTGCTATTTGCTTGTGTTTCTCTCTGGTTACCGAATATTTGACTTGTTATTCCGATTCTCCATTCCTTTGACCTCGGCTTGTTTCTCGTTCTCCTGTTTTCTGGCTCCCTTTACTTGGCTTGTCTCCTGACTATTCTTAGTGTGCTTAACCTGGCCATTCTAAGGACCGGTATTGCACCCTTTACTATCTGTGACCTGTTAGCGTGTTAGGTTCCCGAATCGTGACAGCGAGTCCTCATCGGCCACTGTTTCATTTGTTAATGTATGGAATACATGATGGGGCTTTGAGCTCCCAAGCGGCCCCCGTCTCTACCTTAGTATGCCTCTGCTGACCTTCTGCCCAAGAAATGGCGTGGGAAGTCACAACAGAAAAAAAAAACACTAACAAACAAATGCCTGTATGCAATGCCCTGCTTTACGTACTCGCGTTCTCACGCCTGGGAATGACATTTAGACGTAAGTATCCACGGTAACGTGCATTATAAATGCGTTATCACTGTAATAAACGTATCACCCAGGGTGGCAATTTCATCCTTGCAGTCCATGTCCTTTTTATCACAATTCACAATGTGAAACCGACTGTTGGATGACCTCAGCCATCAATCAAGTAACTCAGCAGAATGAACCAATAACATTCTCATATTGGAAACAGGAATGAAGCCCATGATTTGAAACAGTCCCTACTTTCACCCAGCAATTATTGGAAAAACAGAAAAAAAAAAACAAAAGCCCATGTATCCAAGTTTGTAATGTGCGTACAATGACTTTTGTCAACGATACCGAAAATACCAGAAAATAAAAAATAAACATTTTGTGATAGGTAAGTATCCCGACACTCACTTACCTGGAATACGGATTGCTCTGCCATGATCTCATAGTCAATTTCCCTAAGGAAGAAGAATTGGGAGATTTATTAACAGGGTTTAATAATATTTTATAACAGGATGTGAGAGGGAGTGCATGCTCACGTGAGTGTGTGCTGTTTCTCTGTGAAGACCCTCAGGCTGAAGACTGCCTGTTCGTGTGGGTGGAAGGTGCTGGGGATTATCATGTAACGTCCTGGGGGCAGCTGGTACCGGCTGGTCACATCTCGCTGGGCCACAAATGGTGAGAGACGCACAGGAATCAGACTGGGGATTAGAGTCATCCTCTGAGACACTAGGTTCATCTGATCAAACTGCAGGGAGGCACAGGTTCAACAAAATACTCTGCAGGGGGCACAGGGTCAGCAAAATACTCTGCAGAGGGGCACAGGGTTAGTGAAATACTCTGCAGAGGCAAAAGGTTAGTGAAATACTCTGCAGGGAGGCACAAGGTCAGCAAAAAACTCTGCAGGGGGGCACAGGGTTAGTGAAATACTCTGCAGAGGCAAAAGGTTAGTAAAATACTCTGCAGAGAGGCAAGGGGTTAGTGAGATACTCTGCAGGGAGGCACAGGGTCAGCAAAATACTCTGCAGGGGTGCACAGGGTTAGTGAAATACTCTGCAGAGAGGCAAGGGGTTAGTGAGATACTCTGCAGGGAGGCACAGGGTCAGCAAAATACTCTGCAGGGGGGGACAGGGTTAGTGAAACACTCTGCAGGGGGGCACAGGGTCAGCAAAATACTCTGCAGAGATGCACAGGGTTAGTGAAATACTCTGCAGAGAGGCACAGGGTTAGTGAAATACTCTGCAGAGAGGCACAGGGTTAGTGAAATACTCTGCAGAGAGGCGCAGGGTTAGTGAAATACTCTGCACGGAGGCACAGGGTTAGTGAAATACTCTGCAGGGAGGCAAAGGGTTAGTGGAATACTCTGCAGGGAGGCACAGGGTTAGTGAAATACTCTGCAGGGAGGCACAGGGTTAGTGAAATACTCCGCAGGGAGGCAAAGGGTTAGTGGAATACTCTGCAGGGAGGCACAGGGTGAGTAAAATACTCTGCACGGAGGCACAGGGTCAGCGAAATACTCTGCAGTGAGGCACAGGGTTAGTGAAATACTCTGCAGGGAGGCAAAGGGTTAGTGGAATACTCTGCAGGGAGGCACAGGGTTAGTAAAATACTCTGCACGGAGGCACAGGGTCAGTGAAATACTCTGCAGGGAGGCACAGGGTCAGCAAAATACTCTGCACTGAGGCACAGGGTTAGTAAAATATTCTGCACGGAGGCACAGGGTTAGTGAAATACTCTGCAGAGAGGCACAGGGTCAGCGAAATACTCTTCAGGGAGGCACGGGGTTAGTGAAATACTCTGCAGGGAGGCACGGGGTTAGTGAAATACTCTGCAGGGGGCACAGGGTCAGCAAAATACTCTGCACTGAGGCACAGGGTTAGTGAAATACTCTGCAGAGAGGCACAGGATCAGCAAAATACTCTTCAGGGAGGCACGGGGTTAGTGAAATACTCTTTAGAGAGGCAGAGGGTTTGGAAAATGCTCCCCAAGGAAGCACAAATGATCGGATTATAGGATGGATGAGCCAATTATTGTATTATAGAATACGAGGGCCCTAGGAAAGCAGTGATTATATTATAGAATAAGAGGACCCCTAGGCATGCATTTATTGTATTATAGAATACGAGGGCCCTAGGAAAGCAGTGATTATATTATAGAATAAGAGGACCACTAGGCATGCATTGATTGTATTATAGAATAAGAGGGCCCTAGGCATGCATTGATTATATTATAGAATAAGAGGGCCCTAGGCATGCATTGATTATATTATAGAATAAGAGGGCCCTAGGCATGCATTGATTGTATTATAGAATAAGAGGGCCCTAGGAAAGCATTGATTGTATTATAGAATAAGAGGACCCCTAGGCATGCTTGATTATATTATAGAATAAGAGGGCCCCTAGGCATGCAGTGATTATATTATAGAGTAAGAGGGCCCTAGGCATGCATTGATTATATTATAGAATAAGAGGGCCCTAGGCATGCATTGATTATATTATAGAATAAGAGGGCCCTAGGCATGCATTGATTGTATTATAGAATAAGAGAAGCCTAGGCATGCAGTGATTATATTATAGAATAAGAGGGCCCTAGGCATGCAGTGATTATATTATAGAATAAGAGGGCCCTAGGCATGCATTGATTATATTATAGAATAAGAGAGCCCTAGGCATGCATTGATTGTATTATAGTATAATAGGGCCCTAGGAAAGCAGTGATTGTATTATAGAATAAGAGGGCCCCTATGAAAGCATTGATTGTATTATAGAATAAGAAGACCCCTAGGCATGCATTGATTATATTATAGAATAAGAGGACCCCTAGGCATGCATTGAATGTATTATAGAATAAGAGGGCCCTAGGCATGCATTGATTATATTATAGAATAAGAGGGCCCTAGGCATGCATTGATTATATTATAGAATAAGAGGGCCCTAGGCATGCATTGATTGTATTATAGAATAAGAGAAGCCTAGGCATGCAGTGATTATATTATAGAATAAGAGGGCCCTAGGCATGCATCGATTGTATTATAGTATAAGAGGGCCCTAGGCATGCATTGATTATATTATAGAATAAGAGGGCCCTAGGCATGCATTGATTGTATTATATAATAAGAGGGCCCTAGGCATGCATTGATTATATTATAGAATAAGAGAGCCCTAGGCATGCATTGATTGTATTATAGTATAATAGGGCCCTAGGAAAGCAGTGATTGTATTATAGAATAAGAGGGCCCTAGGCATGCATTGATTATATTATAGAATAAGAGGGCCCCTATGAAAGCATTGATTGTATTATAGAATAAGAGGACCCCTAGGCATGCATTGATTATATTATAGAATAAGAGGACCCCTAGGCATGCATTGAATGTATTATAGAATAAGAGGGCCCTAGGCATGCATTGATTATATTATAGAATAAGAGGGCCCTAGGCATGCATTGATTATATTATAGAATAAGAGGGCCCTAGGCATGCATTGATTGTATTATAGAATAAGAGAAGCCTAGGCATGCAGTGATTATATTATAGAATAAGAGGGCCCTAGGCATGCATTGATTGTATTATAGTATAAGAGGGCCCTAGGCATGCATTGATTATATTATAGAATAAGAGGGCCCTAGGCATGCATTGATTGTATTATAGTATAATAGGGCCCTAGGAAAGCAGTAATTGTATTATAGAATAAGAGGGCCCCTAGGCGTGCATGCAGTGATTGGGTTTTAGGTTGTGGGAGTCCCTAAGTAGACAGTGCTATAGGATGGAGAGGCCCTTAGTCATGCAGTGATTGGTCAGATCAGCAGGTGCTGGTGCAGTTTGCATTAGGGAGTGGGGTTTACGTAATTAAATAAACTGCCCAAATGCCCCCCATAACACTCCCTGATGTAAGGAATGGGCATAATGCCCTGTGCTCCAGGGGTGGCAACTTCCATTGGCAACTTCAGTTTATTCACCTTTTCTGGAACCTGTAAAAAAAGTATATCTTTAGAAACCCCTAAATCCAGTAAAGCAGTGGGTATAATAGACAGGGGTTAGCAGTGAGTTTCACACAGTGATAGGTAGGTTACTCCCACACAGTGGTAGGTAGGTTACTCCCACACAGTGATAAGTTGGTTATTCCCACATAGTGATAGGTAGGTTAGTCACCCTCAGTGATAGGAAGGTTAGTCCCATTCAGTGATGGGTAGATTATTCCCACATAGTGGTAGGTAGGTTAGTCCCATTCAGTGATAGGTAGGTTAGTCATCCTCAGCGATAGGTAGGTTAGTCCCATTCAGTGAGAGGTAGGTTATCCCCACATAGTGATAGGTAGGTTATCCCCACATAGTGATAGGTAGGTTATCCCCACATAGTGATAGGTAGGTTATCCCCACATAGTGATAGGTAGGTTATCCCCACATAGTGATAGGTAGGTTATCCCCACATAGTGATAGGTAGGTTATTCCCACTTTGTGATAGGTGAGTCTCACTCAGTGATAGTTAGGTGAGTCCCACTCACAGTCAGCCTGTACCTGAAAGATCTCAAATCCTATGATCAGGAAATCACGTCCCACGGACCTTTTCTGACGCCTGTCCTTCTGCATTAGGGACACTAGCAATGTGCATATTCCTGCCTCATCCTCGTCTTCCTCCCTCAGGGTCACCAAGAACTGCGGGTTTGTCCAGAAAGTGCCTGGATTGGGTGGGAGAGCGTGCACTCAGTCTCTATCTAGTTAATAATAGTAAACATTACATGTAAAAGCCCCAGACCCTGCGGGGCACAAACATGGCTCTCACTTGTGTAATTCCGGCAGCCCCCAGCATTATGTCCCCTGACCCAGCTTCCTTGGAATGAGTTTGCGTTCCACGACTGAGCATTTTCATCGCATAAAGAGTCCGGAGTCAGATTGCAGATTTCCAAGGTGTTGAAACAGCGCATGAAATCTTCCATCTGCATCCTGCAGAAACAAACCCATGCAGAGTCTGCACTTGGCACCAACTGGAGGGCTTTCCATGGAATGTGATCAGTGGCACTCGGTAGGATCGGGTTGGTGGCTCTTGGTGTGATGATGGCTCTTGGTGGAATGGAGGAATGGGGGAATGTGTAAAATTGGCTCTCAGAGGGATGGGGATGTTGGCTCTTGGTCTGATGATGAATTTTGGTGGGATCGCTGCTCTTGGTGGGATGATGAATCTTGGTGGAATGGGGATGGTGGATCTCAGTGGGATGGGGATAGTTAATTTCAGTGTGATGAGGATGGGAATGGTTGGATGGGAATGGTGGCTCTCGCTGGGATGGGAATTGTGGCTCTCAGTGGGATAGGGATGGTGAGTCTTGGTGGGATGGGAATGGTGGCTCTCGGAGGGATAGGGAAAGTGGCTCTTGGTTGTGCGAGGATGGTGGATACCAGTGAGATAGGGATGGTGAGTCTTGGTGGGATGGAAATGGTGGCTCTCGGAGGGATAGGGATAGTGGCTCTTGGTTGGGCGAGGACGGTGGATACCAGTGAGATAGGGATGGTGGATTTTGGTTGGTGGGATGGGGATGACTAAGATGCAGTTGAGAATAATTATAGTTAGGGTGGCCGAGGTTTATGGGAGGTTACGTTTATGTTAAAGGGGCTTAGGATTAGGAGATGCATGCAGGGCCGGCCTTAGGGGTGTGCGAGCTGTGCGGCCGCACAGGGCGCCATGGAGCAGGGGGCGCCCTGCGGCCGCACAGCTCACACGGGCCGGCCGGGATAAAAAAAATTGTGGCGGGGCGGGGCTTACCGTGCGGCGGGGCTTACCGTGTGGCGGGGGCGGGGCTTACCGTGCGGTGGGGGCTGGGCTAAAATGCTGTGTAACTGTTGCAGGGGAAGCAGGAAGGAGTCCCTGCGTCCCCCAACAACCAGAATCCAGGACCTGCACTGCCTCCACAAGGAACAGAGGTAACTATGTGATTGTGTGGCTATGTGTTTGACTCTGTGTGTGTGGCTGTCTGCCTGTTTGTGTGTGTGGCTGTCTGCCTGTGTGTGAGACTGTGTGTGTATTTGACTGTCTGCCTGTGTGTGTGTGTGTGTGACTGTCTGCCTGTGTGTGTGTGTGTGTGTGTGTGTGTGACTGTCTGCCTGTGTGTTTGTGTGTGGCTGCCTGTTTGTGTGTTTGTGTGTGGCTGCCTGTTTGTGTGGCTGCCTGCCTGTGTGTGTGTGTGTGTGTGACTGCCTGGGCAGACTAGATGGGCTGAATGGTTCATATCTGCCGTCACATTCTATGTCTGTGTATGTGTGTTTGTGTGTGGCTGTCTGTGTATGACTGCCTGCGTGTGTGTGTGTGTGTATGGCTGTCTGCCTGTGTGTGTGTGTGACAGGGTGTGTGGGAAAGGGGAAGGAGTGGGGGAGAGGGGCGACAGGAAGGGGGGCGCTGTGTAGATTTTTCGCACAGGGCGCCCAAAGGCCTAAGGCCGGCCCTGGATGCATGCTTTCAAAATGCGGTAACTCTAATCAATAGCTTTTTTGATTTTGCTTGGGAATAACACCATTACTGCTTGGGAATAATACAGAATTGTCAGAAATACAACTCCCCGCCCCCACCCCCACCCCCTTACCAGAATTCTCCGTTTTCCGCTTTGATGTGAAGTTTGGCTTGAAGTGCAGGGTTTAGTTGTGACCACAAGGGGGAGCTGGAAATAAATGCAATTCTGCTTAGTACTGAGCTTCTCTGTCTGTGCCATGGGATGGACAAACATTACAAAAACAATGTAAATATTATAAAATATTAAAGTTTTTCTTATCTCCACATAATGATGCACGTCAAGTTATAGTCATTATCTGTCACAAACGGCTTTCACTTTATTCACTAAACTCTGGTTATTCTGAATTTTACATTTTTTTTGTCAAAATATCTAAATGGAAGCACAACTAAAGAGATGGTGGAAACAGGCAAAGCGAGCCTGGCTGCCCAAGACACAGCTCCCTGATACAGCATAATGCTTTCAATTTAGCCCATTAAGCCCTTCTGCGCCAGTGCTGGTCCTTGTCTGCTGGAAAACAAAATAGCTCTAAGCAATCGCTGTGTTAAACTGGTGCAGAGGGACTGGAAATACTCTGAGCCCCAGTCTGACTCCTTTACTGTACAAGAGCCAATAAGGCACAAATATAACGCTGAGATCACTGGAGCAGGGAGCGCAGGCATTCTACAGAGCTTCTACACAGGCTGCAATGACCTTCCCTCATCAAATACTGTATACTATAAACATGTTGACAAATATCTGTTTTTCCCACTATTTTAGTTGTGTGACGCATTGCAATAAATATTAGAGTCTAGGCAAGTCAGGAAAAGGAAACTTAGTGGGGAATAAAAGTTACAAAAGAAAGCAATATAAAAGCAGGGTTAAAATAGGAGGTAGACAATAACAGGGTTAATTCAACTGGTTCAAAGAAAATGTAAAACATGAGAGAACGTGATAAAGCAGAATAAAAAGCGGTCCGGGTGGATAGGGTTAAACAATGGGAGGGAAAGAGAGTTAAGAAATGGTCACAAGACAGCGAGGAAAAAACATGGTAAAAAATGAAAAAAAATCCCTATGCAAATATTGTGTTAAAAAAGAAAGTAGTTTAGAAAGACAGGAAACTACGTTGAAATAAAAAGCTGATACTGGTTGTTATTTTGATTGTTTGTTTTTAATGCAGTTTGCGGAGTAAAATTAGATCTCAGAGAACTACACGGATAAAAAATGGAGCGCAAGTAAAAGGCAAGACTAAGAATGAGGCACCTGTTGGTTTATTAAGGAAAGAGACAGTCCAAAGGAAAGCTGCTAAAAGGAAGGAGGAGAGAGTGCGTGCGGACGTGCATTCATTTATGTGTTTCACAATTACGGGAACTAATCAAAAAAAGTGAAAAAAATCTTTATTTAGTAGATATACTCCCAATGACAACATGCATTTTTAATATTAATATATATATAGTGATATAACAACAACAACAACAACAACAACAAAGGCCTCCCCTTTCAGTTTGTGCCAGGGAACCGATCGAGAAGCCTATCATTCTGAGCCACAAGAGCGCTCAGGGGTGGGCCATGGGGGAGACTGCAGCCGGGGACGCAGAAGGAAAGCCCTGGAGAACCAGGTCCAATGGAGTCATGTGGACACGCTCACTGGCACTTGTGGGAAAAGGGACTTGAGACCTTTTAATTATAAATTCAAACTGTGTGTGTGTAAGAATGTGTATATGTGCTTTGTAGATGTGTGTTTAGTAGATCGGTCTCTGATTTGGTATTGTTAAATATGGTGCTCACATGAGGATAGCAAATTAGGGGGTTATCTACTGAACTGCTGAGTAAACAAACATAAGAAAATGGCTTTCCTTAATGTTTATAATTCAGTTGTTTAGTAGATAGCTCCCTGATTTAATATTCTTCTTTTTGGTTATTAAATATACGTATACCAAATTATATTGTACTTACAAGTTTAATATCTGTAAACAAGAATCTTATCATCAAGCTTGCTAATAACTGTTTTGGGGTTAAAAAGGATAGGAGGCATCGGATCAGGGGTATGGCCTAGGGCGCTGTGAAGATTTTTCCCGCAAGACGCCTAAAGGCCTAAGGCCGGCGGTTATTATAATATATTATACACTGCATTAAATGTTGAAAGATAAGGTGCTGTATAATCTCTGAAATGTTTACTCCCCCACCTGTAATAAAGCATAGACAAAACAGATACATACAAAATAAAACTCATTAAAGGGATTCTCCAGTTCCAGTAAAACAAACCTGTTTCTCTGGCACTAGAGAATCCTGGAGTGCCCCCCTCCCTCCCGTCCCGCCATCCCATGTCGCTGGTTAAAACCCCTTCAGTTACTTACCTGACTCCAGCGCTGATGTCCCTCGGTGCAGGGTCAGGCTCCGCCCACGCTCCTCCCCCGCTGCCTGCAGCCGGCTGGGGAGATCAAATGCGGATGCGTGGCAATGGACATGAGAACGTCCAGCATCAGATTCCGGAAGCCCTCTATTGGCTGTCTGTTAGACAGCCACAGAGTTCTCTGGAACTGCAATGTTTTCCATTGCAGCACTAAATGCAAAAGGGACACAGCGCCCAGACCACTTCAATTAGCTGAAGTGGTCTGGGTGCCTACAGTGTCCCTAACTAATTGTAGTTTTCAAGTGTCAGTGATCAGCAATCTATGTGTTAGAGCAGCTCTGTCACCTTCTGGGGTCCTTACATATTTAGTAAAGACACCCCTCACCCCCCTGTTGTCGGCATTTTTGTTTGGGGTGTGGTGGCCCTGGGGTGCGTCGGAGGTGAGTTATACTCTCAAAATTTGTCAACTTAAGTATTTTCCATAAGACAAAGTAGTCCCTATTCTGTTCTGTGATATCTTTTGACTGGGCTGGAATTTCATTGAAATGATCATTTTATAGAGATTGTATCTTCACGAATTGTCGCTCAGTGTTTATATAGAGATATCAGCATGGCTGTTAGTGAGACTGCAGTCTGCAGTTTAGTGCCAGCATCCAATGTCCCCATTACAAGTGGATCTGAGAGCAGTCAGTTATTACCTGGAGATATACCATACGCAATCACTATGTGTAATGATAACAATTTATTGCTATTGATCCATTTCCTGTGGTTAGGGTCACACTCACTTGTCGCTCCAGCGTCCGTTCCACTCCACCTTACCCCAGGGATTTCTCAGTTGGAGGAGTTGCACTTTACCACCATTTTTTTCCACCTGCAGAGTATTACAGAGAAAGGACGGAGTGAATATATAATAATAATATAAATAAAAGAAGTGGTCCTTTATAATATAAAACAATAAACCTTACTTTTTGAGTATGTCTGATATCTAGTGTATCAATAGACGAAACATACTGCCACGGGCCGTGTTTATACCTGGGCCACACAGACAGCCAAACATGCTGCCACGGGCCGTGTTTATACCTGGGCCACACACACAGCCAAACATGATGCCACGGCCATGTTTATTCCTGGGCCACACACACAGCCAAACATGACACCACAGGCCGTGTTTATACCTGGGCTACACACAGCCAAACATGATGCCACGGCCGTGTTTATACCTGGGCCACACACACAGCCAAACATGCTGCCACGGGCCGTGTTTATACCTGGGCCACACACACAGCCAAACATGATGCCACGGCCATGTTTATCCCTGGGCCACACACACAGCCAAACATGACACCACAGGCCGTGTTTATACCTGGGCTACACACAGCCAAACATGACGCCACGGGCTGTGTTTATACCTGGGCTACACACACAGCCAAACATGACGCCACAGGCCGTGTTTATACCTGGGTCACACACACAGCCAAACATGACACCACAGGCCGTGTTTATACCTGGGCTACACACAGCCAAACATGACGCCACGGGCTGTGTTTATACCTGGGCCACACACACAGCCAAACATGACGCCACGGGCTGTGTTTATACCTGGGCTACACACACAGCCAAACATGACGCCACAGGCCGTGTTTATACCTGGGCTACACACACAGCCAAACATGACGCCACGGCCGTGTTTATACCTGGGCCACACACACAGCCAAACATGACGCCACGGGCTGTGTTTATACCTGGGCTACACACACAGCCAAACATGACGCCACAGGCCGTGTTTATACCTGGGCTACACACACAGCCAAACATGACGCCACGGCCGTGTTTATACCTTGGCCACACACACAGCCAAACATGACGCCACGGCCGTGTTTATACCTGGGCCACACACACAGCCAAACATGACGCCACGGACGTGTTTATACCTGGGCCACACACACAGCCAAACATGACACCACGGACGTGTTTATACCTGGGCTACACACACAGCCAAACATGACGCCACGGCCATGTTTATACCTGGGCCACACACACAGCCAAACATGACACCACAGGCCCTGTTTATAGCTGGGCCACACACGCAGCCAAACATGACGCCACAGGCCGTGTTTATACCTTGGCCACACACGCAGCCAAACATGACGCCACAGGCCGTGTTTATACCTGGGTCACACACACAGCCAAACATGACACCACAGGCCGTGTTTATACCTGGGTCACACACACAGCCAAACATGACGCCACGGACGTGTTTATACCTGGGCTACACACACAGCCAAACATGACGCCACGGCCATGTTTATACCTGGGCCACACACACAGCCAAACATGACACCACAGTCCCTGTTTATAGCTGGGCCACACACGCAGCCAAACATGACGCCACAGGCCGTGTTTATACCTGGGCCACACACACAGCCAAACATGACACCACAGGCCCTGTTTATAGCTGGGCCACACACGCAGCCAAACATGACGCCACAGGCCGTGTTTATACCTGGGCCACACACGCAGCCAAACATGACGCCACAGGCCGTGTTTATACCTGGGTCACACACACAGCCAAACATGACACCACAGGCCGTGTTTATACCTGGGCCACACACGCAGCCAAACATGACACCACAGGCCCTGTTTATAGCTGGGCCACACACACAGCCAAACATGACGCCACGGCCGTGTTTATACCTGGGCCACACACACAGCCAAACATGACGCCACGGCCGTGTTTATACCTGGGCCACACACACAGCCAAACATGACGCCACGGCCATGTTTATACCTGGGCCACACACACAGCCAAACATGACGCCACGGCCATGTTTATACCTGGGCCACACACACAGCCAAACATGACGCCACGGCCATGTTTATACCTGGGCCACACACACAGCCAAACATGACGCCACGGCCATGTTTATACCTGGGTCACACACACAGCCAAACATGACACCACAGGCCCTGTTTATAGCTGGGCCACACACACAGCCAAACATGACGCCACGGCCGTGTTTATAGCTGGGCCACACACGCAGCCAAACATGACGCCACAGGCCGTGTTTATACCTGGGCCACACACACAGCCAAACATGACGCCACGGCCATGTTTATACCTGGGTCACACACACAGCCAAACATGACACCACAGGCCCTGTTTATAGCTGGGCCACACATGCAGCCAAACATGACGCCACAGGCCGTGTTTATACCTGGGTCACACACACAGCCAAACATGACGCCACGGCCGTGTTTATACCTTGGCCACACACACAGCCAAACATGACACCACAGGCCCTGTTTATAGCTGGGCCACACACGCAGCCAAACATGACGCCACGGCCGTGTTTATACCTTGGCCACACACACAGCCAAACATGACGCCACAGGCCGTGTTTATACCTGGGTCACACACACAGCCAAACATGACGCCACGGCCGTGTTTATACCTTGGCCACACACACAGCCAAACATGACGCCACGGCCGTGTTTATACCTGGGTCACACACACAGCCAAACATGACACCACAGGCCCTGTTTATACCTTGGCCACACACGCAGCCAAACATGACGCCACGGCCGTGTTTATACCTTGGCCACACACACAGCCAAACATGACGCCACGGGCTGTGTTTATACCTGGGCTACACACACAGCCAAACATGACGCCACGGGCTGTGTTTATACCTGGGCTACACACACAGCAAAACATGACGCCACGGCCGTGTTTATACCTGGGCTACACACACAGCCAAACATGACGCCACGGCCGTGTTTATACCTGGGTCACACACACAGCCAAACATGACGCCACGGCCGTGTTTATACCTGGGTCACACACACAGCCAAACATGACACCACAGGCCGTGTTTATACCTGGGTCACACACACAGCCAAACATGACACCACCGGCCGTGTTTATACCTGGGTCACACACACAGCCAAACATGACGCCACGGCCATGTTTATACCTGGGTCACACACACAGCCAAACATGACACCACAGGCCCTGTTTATAGCTGGGCCACACACGCAGCCAAACATGACGCCACAGGCCGTGTTTATACCTGGGTCACACACACAGCCAAACATGACACCACAGGCCCTGTTTATAGCTGGGCCACACAGACAGACAAACATGACGCCACGGCCATGTTTATACCTGGGCCACACACACAGCCAAACATGACGCCACGGCCATGTTTATACCTGGGCCACACACACAGCCAAACATGACGCCACGGCCATGTTTATAGCTGGGCCACACACGCAGCCAAACATGACGCCACAGGCCGTGTTTATACCTGGGCCACACACACAGCCAAACATGACGCCACGGCCATGTTTATACCTGGGTCACACACACAGCCAAACATGACACCACAGGCCCTGTTTATAGCTGGGCCACACACGCAGCCAAACATGACGCCACAGGCCGTGTTTATACCTGGGTCACACACACAGCCAAACATGACGCCACGGCCGTGTTTATACCTTGGCCACACTCACAGCCAAACATGACGCCACAGGCTGTGTTTATACCTGGGCTACACACACAGCCAAACATGACGCCACGGGCTGTGTTTATACCTGGGCTACACACACAGCAAAACATGACGCCACGGCCGTGTTTATACCTGGGCTACACACACAGCCAAACATGACGCCACGGCCGTGTTTATACCTGGGTCACACACACAGCCAAACATGACGCCACGGCCATGTTTATACCTGGGTCACACACACAGCCAAACATGACACCACAGGCCGTGTTTATACCTGGGTCACACACACAGCCAAACATGACACCACAGGCCATGTTTATACCTGGGTCACACACACAGCCAAACATGACGCCACGGCCGTGTTTATACCTGGGCCACACACGCAGTCAAACATCATGCTGCCACGGACCATTTTTATAGCTGGAACACACACACAGCCAAACAAGGTGCTTTATAGCTGGACCAAGTATAGTTTCTTACATAGTGTGTGAAAGAGACCTGAGGAGCTCTGTCCCTCGTGGGCATCACCCAGTGCTATAGTTTTATTAGAACTCCACACTCAGTTTTTTCACTTACTACAGAGGTTGGAACATGAACATTTTAAGGTGATGAAGATGTACCTCCATTGGATTTTTCAGAAAGCAACGTTGGCTGTGAGGATGATCGGTAACCGCAGGTGAGACCTTACCTCGTACACTCCGATCACTGAGTACGCGTGACCCTTCACCAATCCTTCCGGGGTCTTCATTTCACTCTCATTCTGGTTCGCAATCTGCAAAAACAATGTGTGGATGGATTTTTGAAAAAATACAATATTCAGGAATTTAATAAGTTAATATGAGTGGTGATGGCGTGTTGATCTAACGATAAATCTGACTGATAGATTTTATTCCAAGTTTGTGACAACATTTTTAATCACTTTAGGTTGGGGTTTTCATTTTCACCTTCTTTTGGATCAACAGCTATATAACTCTGTAACGATTTAACTCTGTAATGATATAACCCTGTAACAATGTAAATCTGTAATTATATAACTCTGTCTATATAACTCTGTACTGATACAACGATATAACTCTGATGATATAACTCTGTAATGGTATGACTGTAACAATAAACTCTAACGATATAAAAATATAACTCTATAGTGATATAACTCTGTAACAGTATAACTCTATAACTATGTAACTTTAACGATGTAACTCAATAACTCTGTAATAATATAACTGTAACAATGTAACTCTGTCACTATGTAACTCTGTCACTATGTAACTCTATATAATTAAAAGTCTACCTGAAAAGCCAGGATTATATTTCACACCCAGTACGTTTAAGACCTCAAACAAAGGACATCTTAAGGGAATTTGAGAATCTCTTTAAATTATGCTGTTTATATTTTATAGATTTCTTCACTGAATAATGCATTCAATTCTTACATTTTGAGAGGTGAGAGGGCTAAATTTGGGAGAGAAGAATCTGTCTTCAGCCAGCATGGTGCAGCTGGTAATAAATAAATGTAACTACATGCTGATACATCCATTGTCACTGTGTCACTAGGACAACCGAATTCAGAAAGTGACTGGTGGCCGTTGTACAATATAAAAATAGAGGATGACTCTCTGATAGTGAGTAGTGGCCAGTGGACCAGGTAGGAGTAGAGGATGACTCTCTGATAGTGACTGATGGCCAGTGGACCAGGTAGGAGTAGAGAATGACTCTCTGATAGTGACTGGTGGCCAGTGGACCAGGTATGAGTAGAGAATGACTCTCTTATAGTGACTAGTGGCCAGTGGACTAGGTATGAGTAGAGTTTGACTCTCTGATAGTGAATGGTGGCCAGTGGACTAGGTATGAGTAGAGTTTGACTCTCTGATAGTGACTGATGGCCAGTGGACCAGGTAGGAGTAGAGAATGACTCTCTGATAGTGACTGGTGGCCAGTGGACCAGGTAGGAGTAGAGGACGACTCTCTGACAGTGGAAGACAGGTGGAGGATATTGATGGAACTCTTACATTGATTGACGTTCCCATCAGTGACCTCTTCTCCACAGCTTTTTGGATCAGTGGATACAAGTTTGGAAGGGGAAGCTGAAGATTAATACTTTCGTCCAGACCTCCAGTGAAATCGACAAATGCCTCGTTAATCCAGCCTCCATTTAGGGCCTCGTACGATCCATTCAGTCTAAGAGTAAAACCAACAGTGTCTTAAAATAGGGCTTTGACCCAAAAACCTGACACGAGGTGAACCTTTACACTACTTCCCACATACACACCAATACACCACTACAAACCAACTGCAGCACCCATAAACAACACAAGCAACAAACACACCTCAATTTAAAAATAAATAGGACCGGCACACCAAGGGACTCTACCCCGGTCTATGCCGTCATACCGGAATGATCTGCTCGATGTATGACCCAAGGGTTGTATAAAACTAATACAACTACTAAGGAGAACATTCCATGCTGGATACTCAGGGACCGGACTGTGATGACAGCAAAAAGTGACTTTTGATTCTGAAGGGGTTAAGGGATTGTAAAGTTTTGTGTTTTGTTTTAAATCCGCTGGTCGATCGTTTCTCACTAAACCTACCTTGCCTGAAGGTAGGTTTGGTTTCCCCTGGGTTATTATTGAAAGACGCAGAGTAAGCTGTGTACATAGCAATGATTTCTGGGCGTTACAGAGTGCCATAGATTGCGCATGTTTATTGTATAAGAAACAATTATTTTTTCGTTTATTGATAAGCCTTCTATGTGCAACAGTGTCAAAAGCCTTACTGAAATCTAGGTAAGCAATGTCTACTGCACCACCCTGATCTATAATTTTAGTTACCCAATTAGAAAAATATCCCTCTCGGTCTCATTAGAGATTTTACCTATAGCTGACGACAGCAGGGTGAATTGTTAGCATAGGGTTTACTTACAATGTTTTGCCTTGACTTGGCAGGTGAGCTTACACTTAAATGACCATTGGAGTGATACCAAAACCCTCCAGTAATTTAAATGTGCATAGGGATTTGGGACAGTGCGCAGGTAACTGTTTTAAGTTATACGTACAATATTTTCTTAAAACTTAAATGATGGGAATAAACAGGATTCTGTTAAAAGAAAACATTTCATGGGACCCTGCTAAATGCAGGGAAAGAGTATCTGCTCACCGAGTAAACCCCGCCCCCTGCGCAGCCACGCATCATGCACAGGACAGGACACTTTCCTTTTTAAGCCTATTCAATAAATAGCTGTCGTTAGTTGTCCCTATTAACCCCTACAGCTACTTATTACTGACTGGTTATGGGGAATGTGTGAACCGTGTACTTACTTGGCGTACGCTTTCTCCAGCAACGCCGCCCAGAATTCAGTCTTCTGTGCAGAACTGACGAAAACCAACTCTCCATGTTTTGTTGGAAGACGATCGTCAATCACAACATCCTGCCATTCTCCATACTGCCAAAACTGCGGGTAAAATTTATCAGTACATCATTTATATAAAACAGACATCAATGCATTCATGTTGACTATTTAATTCCATTCAAATAAAGCATATTTCAATAAAATACTCTGAAATCCCTCATTGTATAAGATTAATATTTATAGCAGACTACATGAAATGGCATGTACACAAAGTTATAGGATGTTGGATTGCGACAATGGCAGGAACGGACTTTTAAACATTCCACTGTCATTAGGACACTGTGACCCTGGGAGGGACTGACCCTTAAACATGTCGACCCTTAAACATGTCACTCTCATTAGCACGCTGTGACCCTGGGAGGGACTGACCCTTAAACATGTAACTGTCATTAGTACACTGTGACCCTGGGGAACCGATCGTTAAACATGTCACTGTCATTAGTACGCTGTGACCCTGGGAGGGACCGACCCTGAAACATGTCACTGTCATTAGTACGCTGTGACCCTGGGAGGGACTGACCCTTAAACATGTCACTGTCATTAGTACACCGTGACCCTGGGAGGGACTGACCCTTAAACATGTCACTGTCATTAGTACACTGTGATCCTGGGAAGGACTGACCCCTAAACATGTCACTGTCATTAGTACGCTGTGACCCTGGGAGGGACTGACCCTTAAACATGTCACTGTCATTAGTACACCGTGACCCTGGGAGGGACTGACCCTTAAACATGTCACTGTCATTAGTACACTGTGACCCTGGGAGGGAACAGGCCCTTAAAAATGTCACTGCCATTAGTGACTGTGGGAAGGACATACCCTTAAACATGTAATTGTCATTAGTACACTGTGGCCCTGGGAGGGACTGACCCTTAAACATGTCACTGTACTAATGACAGTGACATGTTTAGGGGTCAGTCCCTCCCTGGGAGGGACCGACCCTGAAACATGTCACTGTCATTAGTACGCTGTGACCCTGGGAGGGACTGACCCTTAAACATGTCACTGTCATTAGTACACCGTGACCCTGGGAGGGACTGACCCTTAAACATGTCACTGTCATTAGTACACTGTGATCCTGGGAAGGACTGACCCCTAAACATGTCACTGTCATTAGTACGCTGTGACCCTGGGAGGGACTGACCCTTAAACATGTCACTGTCATTAGTACACCGTGACCCTGGGAGGGACTGACCCTTAAACATGTCACTGTCATTAGTACACTGTGACCCTGGGAGGGAACAGGCCCTTAAAAATGTCACTGCCATTAGTGACTGTGGGAAGGACATACCCTTAAACATGTAATTGTCATTAGTACACTGTGGCCCTGGGAGGGACTGACCCTTAAACATGTCACTGTCATTAGTACACTGTGACCCTGAGAGGGACTGACCCTTAAACATGTCACTGTCATTAGTACACTGTGACCCTGGGAGGGAACAGGCCCTTAAAAATTTCACTGCCATTAGTGACTGTGGGAAGGACATACCCTTAAACATGTCACTGTCATCAGTACACTGTGACCCTGGGAGGAACCGACCCTTAAACATATCACTGTCATTAGTACACTGTGACCCTGGGAGGGACTGACCCCTAAACATGTCACTGTCATTAGTACACTGTGACCCTGGGAGGGACTGAGCATTAAACATGTCACTGTCATAAGTACGCTGTGACCCTGGGAGGGAGCGACCCTTAAACATATCACTGTCATTAGTACACTGTGACCCTGGGAGGGACTGACCCCTAAACATGTCACTGTCATTAGTACACTGTGACCCTGGGAGGGACTGAGCATTAAACATGTCACTGTCATAAGTACGCTGTGACCCTGGGAGGGAGCGACCCTTAAACATGTCACTGTCATAAGTATGCTGTGACCCTGGGAGGGACTGACCCTTAAACATGTCACTGTCATTAGTACACCGTGACCCTGGGAGGGACTGACCCTTAAACATGTCACTGTCATTAGTACACTGTGATCCTGGGAAGGACTGACCCCTAAACATGTCACTGTCATTAGTACGCTGTGACCCTGGGAGGGACTGACCCTTAAACATGTCACTGTCATTAGTACACTGTGACCCTGGGAGGGAACAGGCCCTTAACAATTTCACTGCCATTAGTGACTGTGGGAAGGACATACCCTTAAACATGTCATTGTCATTAGTACACTGTGACCCTGGGAGGGAACAGGCCCTTAAAAATGTCACTGCCATTAGTGACTGTGGGAAGGACATACCCTTAAACATGTCACTGTCATCAGTACACTGTGACCCTGGGAGGAACCGACCCTTATACATATCACTGTCATTAGTACACTGTGACCCTGGGAGGGACTGACCCCTAAACATGTCACTGTCATTAGTACACTGTGACCCTGGGAGGGACTGACCATTAAACATGTCACTGTCATTAGTACGCTGTGACCCTGGGAGGGACTGACCCTTAAACATGTCACTGTCATTAGTACACTGTGACCCTGGGAGGGAACAGGCCCTTAAAAATTTCACTGCCATTAGTGACTGTGGGAAGGACATACCCTTAAACATGTCATTGTCATTAGTACACTGTGACCCTGGGAGGGAACAGGCCCTTAAAAATTTCACTGCCATTAGTGACTGTGGGAAGGACATACCCTTAAACATGTCACTGTCATCAGTACACTGTGACCCTGGGAGGAACCGACCCTTATACATATCACTGTCATTAGTACACTGTGACCCTGGGAGGGACTGACCCCTAAACATGTCACTGTCATTAGTACACTGTGACCCTGGGAGGGACTGACCATTAAACATGTCACTGTCATTAGTACGCTGTGACCCTGGGAGGGACTGACCCTTAAACATGTCACTGTCATTAGTACGCTGTGACCCTGGGAGGAACTGACCCCTTAACATGTCACTGTCATTAGTACACTGTGACCCTGGGAGAAACGGACCCTTAAACATGTCACTGTCATTAGTACACTGTGACCCTAGGAGGGACTGACCATTAAACATGTCACAGTCACTAGTACATTGTGACCCATGTCACCATTACTTTGTCCATTGTAAGTCTGTCTCAACAAATGCCTCCCCTCACAGCTCCTCTCCCGCGCACTGGAACACACCTTGAAATGGAAGATTCCGGCATACCCTGTGGTGAAGCTCTGCTGGGAAGGTACCACCTGTTCCATGAGCGCGGGGTACAGGGTTAGAGAGGCTGCCGCCGCCAGGAACCAGCAGTTCCCTGTAGATTGGAAATTATTTGTATGTTAGCGTTTCTTGTTTCCTGTCATCAGACAATCAATATGGCGGGAGCCCCGGCAGGATTCAGGGACTATGCTCCCACCTTGCATGAAAAGTGTGTAAAACTTTGCAGATTGTGACTATTTTCCGGATTTTTGGGATCTGGTGGGAGGTTGGGGAAGGTTTATCAAGAAGAACCCGAATAAATCTAACATTTAATTTTTTTAGAGCCTTAAAGTCCTGGCTCTGAGGGTGGTAGACTTTGTGCCACTCTGAGGGGGTTGGCACTTTCCCCAAATGAAGGTATTTGAGGCTTCTGTGGACTTTGTATAAAATATAATCTATTTATTAATACAAATAATCTATTGTTAAGGCTCTAAAAAAGGTGAGCATAATACCTGTTCACATTCTATCCAAGATATCCTTGAATTAACTATACTACACATTGGATGTTCCTAATGTTTTTATCTTCCCGGAGAAAAATTTCAGCAGAAAATAGTGGTGGGATGCTGCCCTAAATAGCATACCAGTCCAGTTTACAGAGCCATAGGCTCTTGAAAATGTGAGTGATACATTTATCTACCTCACTTAAATTGCACAAGTATTTTACAATCTGCACTATATTATATATTTTTATCTTTCATATTTGTATGCGACGTATACGATCTGATCAAGATTCTGTGAGGTAATCCCTCAACATCTATAGCGCTCCACTTGAGGTATTTATAAATGATATACCAAACTCTCTTTCTAGATTAACCAGACTAGTTCAGTTCCGATCCAGTTATTGATTTCCTTCCCCAATTTCTTCCCAGTATTTCTACATAATGCTGGGTAGCACTTTACACGCACAGCCCATCAGCAAAAAAACAGGGAGGGTCTGGCAGCCCTAGTGGGTCATGGTATGAGGGTCACTGACTTAAAATGCCATTAGCTTGTGCGTAGGAAGCCCTGTACTAGCAGCGATATCCCCGCCATTGATATGAAATATTCTGACTGTGTCGACCCCATACAGGATGTGCATCAGGGATTATTCTATGTAAAATAAACCCTGCAGACGGCTGTGTGCACTTTGGTACCGACAGCCCTGGAGGGAGCATTTTTAAAGCGTTCCTGATATAATTAGCACTTGAGTCAGTCTGCCTTAACAGCTTAGTGCTTCAAATAATAACCATACACTCCAGGTTTTTCATTCAGTCCAGCTGGAAAGGGTAGGGCCGGGTGGAGGAGGGGTAAATCGATCCTCTTTTGTCTTTGATGAATAATGGACTTGTCCGCACGCACACTAACTCAGCATAAATTAGCAGCAAATCTACAGAGTTTCACGGGGGTGGCTGTGAGGGACAAGGCCAGCAAAATGTCATAGTTTAAGAGCTATTATTGGAAAATCTTGGGTCACTGTCCCTTTAAATGAGGGGAAGGTGAGAGATTAGTACATAGAGTGTGTAATGAAATGTAAAAGAAAGTGATTCATTCTTTATTGTTACATTATATTTACACTGTCTACAGACTTGGAATAAGCAATGCGATAACTGGTTTAAGATACATTATGGGAAAATAAAGGTAGGTTTTTGGATGGCTTTAGGGTTAGTGTTAAGTTGAGGGTTTGAGTGGGCATTAGGGTTAGCATTAGGGCTAGGTTTTGGGTTGGCATTAGGGTTAGCATTAGGGCTAGGTTTTGGGTTGGCATTAGGGTTAGCATTAGGACTAGGTTTTGTGTTGGCATTAGGGTTAGGGCTAGGTTTTGTGTTGGCATTAGGGTTAGCATTAGGGCTAGGTTTTGGGTTGGCATTAGGGTTAGGGCTAGGTTTTGTGTTGGCATTAGGGTTAGCATTAGGGCTAGGTTTTGGGTTGGCATTAGGGTTAGGGCTAGGTTTTGGGTTGGCATTAGGGTTAGCATTAGGGCTAGGTTTTGGGTTGGCATTAGGGCTAGGTTTTGGGTTGGCATTAGGGTTAGGGCTAGGTTTTGTGTTGGCATTAGGGTTAGCATTAGGGCTAGGTTTTGGGTTGGCATTAGGGTTAGGGCTAGGTTTTGGGTTGGCATTAGGGTTAGGGCTAGGTTTTGGGTTGGCATTAGGGTTAGCATTAGGGCTAGGTTTTGGGTTGGCATTAGGGTTAGGGCTAGGTTTTGGGTTGGCATTAGGGTTAGCATTAGGGCTAGGTTTTGGGTTGGCATTAGGGTTAGGGCTAGGTTTTGGGTTGGCATTAGGGTTAGGGCTAGGTTTTGGGTTGGCATTAGGGTTAGGGCTAGGTTTTGGGTTGGCATTAGGGTTAGGGCTAGGTTTTGGGTTGGCATTAGGGTTAGGGCTAGGTTTTGGGTTGGCGTATGGGCTAGATTTAGGAGTATATTAAAGTGTGGCATTACTGCTATTGCTAGTGTAGAATATTATTTCAAAAGTTTAATTTGTATTAATGACTGTATGGTGCCGTATGGAATTACTGGGCAATTAGAAAATGTTTAAACAGACCACAAAGCCGCTGTATAACGAAACCCATTGTGATAACAATCTCAGTGACTCCTTACAATATATTCCCATTGGTATTTATTAGTTTAATTAGAGAGATCTATGTGAGGGATCTCAGTGACCCCTTATAATATAGATGAATATATCACCAGTGGTATTTATTAGTTTAATTAGAGGGATACGTGAGAGGATGACAGGAGAAACCAGAATATCCTGAAGGTTTGGCAGTAAGTGGAGTAATATGAGAGGACTAGGACAGGGAATGTATATACTGTGAGTCAGTTTGTCGAAGGGGCCGACCATGTGAGAGCACTGTCCAAGCTTGCTCTCTGACCAACACGGAAGATTAGATATGGGAAGAGAGAGCATCCCAAGAAACTTTATTCTCTAAAGGAACGTGTCGGCCATACTGTGCGTATACTGACAGAGCGATACCTACATATCCTGGGTTATTCTCTAAAGGAACGTGTCGGCCATACTGTGCGTATACTGACAAAGCGATACCTACATATCCTGGGTTATTCTCTAAAGGAGCGTGTCGGCCATACTGTGCGTATACTGACAGAGCGATACCTACATATCCTGGGTTATTCTCTAAAGGAACGTGTCGGCCATACTGTGCGTATACTGACAAAGCGATACCTACATATCCTGGGTTATTCTCTAAAGGAACGTGTCGGCCATACTGTGCGTATACTGACAAAGCGATACCTACATATCCTGGGTTATCCTCTAAAGGAGCGTGTCGGCCATACTGTGCGTATACTGACAGAGCGATACCTACATATCCTGGGTTATCCTCTAAAGGAGCGTGTCGGCCATACTGTGCGTATACTGACAGACCGATACCTACATATCCTGGGTTATTCTCTAAAGGAGCGTGTCGGCCATACTGTGCGTATACTGACAGAGCGATACCTACATATCCTGGGTTATCCTCTAAAGGAGCGTGTCGGCCATACTGTGCGTATACTGACAGAGCGATACCTACATATCCTGGGTTATCCTCTAAAGGAACGTGTCGGCCATACTGTGCGTATACTGACAGAGCGATACCTACATATCCTGGGTTATTCTCTAAAGGAACGTGTCGGCCATACTGTGCGTATACTGACAGACCGATACCTACATATCCTGGGTTATTCTCTAAAGGAGCGTGTCGGCCATACTGTGCGTATACTGACAGACCGATACCTACATATCCTGGGTTATTCTCTAAAGGGGGTATTGTTGGGAATTAAAAAAGTCACATTTGAGGCTACAATAGTGAAACTGAAGGAATCCTCTGAAACGTGAGACACACATGAAGACAGACAGAGAGAGAAGAGAGACAAACAGAAATTCTATGATTGAAAAAAACGAAATAGTTTGAATTGTTGACCCTTCACACTGTAGTAGTTCACAGAGTAATAACTCTGTAGTTTCTGCGCTGGCGGCCTGATTTGCATCCTGGACACCGTGCGCTATTGTAGCAATGCTGTTACTTGAAACCGCGTTACATACTGCCCACACAGTCTTTTAAGGTATGTTCGAAAATATTGGTGAGTTCTTTACCTGATTCTTATCCAAACCCATCACGTCACGTAATAACTCCCATCATGCAACTCCTCTCAACTGCCCTCTGATTGGCTACTCATTTTCTATCCAACTGGTGCAAGACTCAGGTATTTCGTATTGTATCTCATGACAGATACCCCAAATCTTACTATATATGGAAATGTGTTTTATGCTGTATTTAGTCATGGCACGTTTTCTGTCGCTGAATATTATATAAAATAAAAATAAGATTTTTGTGAGTTTCTTATGAGACTCGGAGTCAGTGGAATGACTGTGAGAGGGGTGATAGGACCAGGTTCCCACGCCAGGACACACTGAATAGGGCTCCAAACACAGCATATAAGCCTCACAGCGTCTATAACCAGCAAACACAACTTGGCGCTTTCTGAGCTCAATGCAATACGCACCATTGAGTTGGGTAATAGTAAGATGCACATGTAGTTGGAAGCTTGCCGCAAGTTATTAACCCTTTAGCGGTTAAATACTTTGATATTATTACATTATTATCGCACTCACCGAGCTGGCCCTGGCACACATCCGTCCATTTCATGTCCTCGCAGACAAACTGCGGCGATTGGCAGATCTCCTGAAACAGACAGACAGACAGACACAGTGGGTTAGTTAAAGGGACACTATAGTCACCTGAACAACTTTAGCTTAATGAAGCAGTTTTGGTGTATAGAACATGCCCCTGCAGCCTCACTGCTCAATCCTCTGCCATTTAGGAGTTAAATCCCTTTGTTTATGAACCCTAGTCATACCTCCCTACATGTGACTTGCACAGCCTTCCATAAACACTTCCTGTAAAGAGAGCCCTATTTAGGCTTTCTTTATTGCAAGTTCTGTTTAATTAAGATTTTCTTATCCCCTGCTATGTTAATAACTTGCTAGACCCTGCAAGAGCCTCCTGTATGTGATTAAAGTTCAATTTAGAGATTGAGATACAATTATTTAAGGTAAATTACATCTGTTTGAAAGTGAAACCAGTTTTTTTTTTCATGCAGGCTCTGTCAATCATAGCCAGGGGAGGTGTGGCTAGGGCTGCATAAACAGAAACAAAGTGATTTAACTCTTTAACTCCTAAATGACAGTGAAATTGCAGGGGAATGATCTATACACTACAACTGCTTTATTTAGCTAAAGTAATTTAGGTGACTATAGTGTTCCTTTAAATCTTCAAGTTCTGTTTGTGAAGCCCCCATCGTTTAAAAGGGAGTCGTTTATTTTCCTAGGGCTGCGGTGCTTAAAATCCTATAAGATCTTTAACTCCAGCAGCACTGGGGCATGGTCTGACCACGTCATTTGTTTTATGTCGCACAAGACCATTTGGTTCAGGTTGGAACCTGATATGAGAAGGCTATCTATCCTAGAGTAGGAGTTATGGACCGAGGAGAAGTGCGTGTATGCTTTGTCCTCGGGGTGTGTGATTCTCCATGTGTCATAGAAGTGATATGTATGGAGGAGTTTTTGTATGGCCCTGCATTGTCTTTGTAAAGGGCGATGTCGTCGGCTTTGTTGGGACAGGGTAGTGTCTAATTTGGGATCAAGGACATAATTAAAGTCCCCGCAGAGCACTGTAATGCCCCATTGTGTTTTTGGAATATTTTATGCAAGAAGTTGCGTTGATTTGTATTTGGTGAGCAGATGTTCGCTACCGTATACAGCATGTAATTTATTGTGCCCGTCACAATGACATACCTGCCATTAGTATCTATGTCTTGGGAGTGCAGGGTAAAAAATCAATCTGGCGGCAGCATTCATTACAGACTGTAGCGGGCAATACGGCTATTGGGAAGACCAATTAGCAGAGGGTTACAATAATACACGGGAAATTACTAGAGCATGGACAAGCTCCTTGGTAGCATCTTGTGTAAGAAAGGGGCGGATGAGGACTATGTTTTGTCATTTCTAACCTGCAGTTAGGATCCCTAGCATTGCGATGGTTAATCACAGAAGATATTATGTATCTGGGATGGGCAGATCAATAAAAGCTAGATAAGCGACAGATGGAGAGACGGTGCTGGGTTACACTGACTGCTAACAGCTTCCCACTCTGACTCCCTCCTCTCCTTCTCCTACTCCACTTTCTCTGTGTATGCTGGGAGGAGTGACCAGGACAGTCACTTCCTCCTAGCATCTGGCCTCGTCACAGGGGGCCTGGTCGCGCTGTTAAAGCACCGCAGCGCTGACGAGGCCCCCTGGAAATGCTTTGCCATCAGGTGGCCCTTAAAGCATGGGCCACCCGATGGGCCCTTGAACGCGCGGCTCCAGTGGTTCTACCGTGCGGGCCAGGGCTGCAACACATGGCCGGTGGGTACCCTTCTGACCCCTGCGACCGCGGTAGCTCCGCCACTGCCTTGGATAGCTCCAAGAAGCTATCACCTCATTAATTAAAAATGATACCCCTGAATATTATGTTTTTGCAAGTATTTATCCAATTACTGTTTAAACTTCGATACAGACTCTGATAAAACAACCTCTTCAGGCAGAGAATTCCACATTCTTATTTTTATTACTGTAAGAAATCTTTCCTTTGCTTTAGACTAAATCTCCTTTCTTCCAGTCTAAATGTGTGACATCGTGTCCTATGTATAGTCCTGTTTGTGAATAGATTTCCAGAGAATGGTTTGTATTGGCCCCGAATATATGAGCATAATTTTATTATATCCCCTCTGAGGTGACGTTTTTCTAACCTACAGAGGCTTACATTTGTTAACCTTTCTTCATAACTAAAATTCTCCATTCCTTTTATTAATATTTGTTGGGCGTAAGTACCGCAATGCAGCTGAAAGTGTAAGGTGACGTCTCTCGGGTTTATCTCGCTTGTGTTGGGTCTAGGACAATATTGACATTCCCTCCCATAAATCATGTGGTGTATGAGCTGTTGCATGTAATATCCCTATTATATTATAATTCACCGGTTACCGTTGCCCTGGTTGAGGAGAAGCTGAGCTTGATCCCTTCCCAAATAAACCTCTCCCTCTCTAACCCAAAGTGTAAACAGCATGTGGTGTTACAGGGCGGTCGATAATGTCACGGCAGGAATCCTCGCACATTAACAAATAAAATAATTAGCACTTTTCTTGCGCTAGTAGTGATTTACTAATCTAATAGCGAGATCTTAATAAATTTCATAATTACAAAAATGGATTCACTACATAGAACTATGTTAAAACTCGATTTTTACCATGATAATATCCCTGCGCACGTTCGTCACTATTTATCACAGTGGCGCAATTACATTTGCCATCTCGATTTTTCATGGCTAAGGAACATGCGAGTAGGAATACTTTAAAAGAATGATGTTTAGTTCGTGTTCCCAATGGTAACTCGCCTATAATCAATATTGAGTCTGTCACTCAGGACTCGGCACTGGCAGGGTTACGCTGTGTAGATATCAGTCCTTTCCGTGGCACACGTTCCGCAATACGCCAGTTTCACTAAGTACAGGCAGTTTTCGAGAAGATAAAATATGTTTAAACCGTAATTTCTACAGGAACCGCTAGTGTCCTAATCAATATCAGCAACAGCACAGTACAGAAATTTCAATCAGACCCCCAACAAACTGTGGTGGGCCTACGTTGTACAATAATGGGCTAAAGTGTGTCATGTTATCTGGCGTTACAGTCCCCCCTCGTTCTATAATAGATTATGGGTTGTCCACGTGACGGGCTCTGTATTCCCCCCATACATTGCTGGTCTATGAATGTCCAGTATCTGAGTCCTATATTCCCCATACATTACTGGTCTATACACACCGAGTTGCCCACTAGTATTACCCCACCATGGGTTACTATGTTTGCCCCCCAAACTAATGATGGGAATTGTAGTGACAATCCACAGCCCCCTCATTCATTGAAAGTATGAATGTCCTTCGGGCATTCTCTGTCTGCGTCCATACCTGGGGTCTCTTCCATTGGATGTCTCTGGTTTCTGAAGACCAAGGTCCCAGCTGGTTGTACCCCATTGATTTGGGCTCCGCAGGAAACATGGGATCCTCAAAGAGTCGCCCTTGTTGCAGACACTCCTGAAGCAGCTTGTCATAGTCCTGCTCCAGGTATGGTCGGGTCACTTGCCTGGGAGAAGGTAAGTCCCCATCCTTCAGCAGACGCACAGTGATAGCTGCTGGAGCCATTGTCACCGTACAGATCCTTCCTACGAATGTGAGTGTAGTGTATGTGTGGGAGGAGGGGGAGAGGTCAGAGAACATTTCAAGGCTGATATAGAGATTTTCATACAGGTGGCACTGGGCGGAGAGTAACTGTATCAACTACACCCTAAGGCACCTAATACTATACACCTGCAACCTGTCAATACACACAGATACACACCTACAAAACGGTAACACAATGCTTTATAGGCATGACTTACTTTATGTAAAAAAAAATGTGATGTTTATACAAAGACAGAGACCGACACCAAGACAAATACAGAGATACACAAACACACACAAAGATACAGAATGACACAATCACATTATACACACTGTATTGCTCAGGAGCTCTGTGATACTCATTGATACATTGCACATTACTGTGAGTTTATAGCTGTGGAGCTCTGTGATACACTCATACATTGCACATTACTGTGAGTTTATAGCTGTGGAGCTCTGTGATAACTCATACATTGCACATTACTGTGAGTTTATAGCTGTGGAGCTCTGTGATACACTCATACATTGCTCATTACGGTGAGTTTCATTGTTGTGGAGCTCTGAGATACACTCATACATTACACATTACTGTGAGTTTTATTGCTATGGAGCTCTGTGATATACTCATACATTGCTTATTACTGTGAGTTTTATTGCTGTGGAGATCTGTGATACACTCATACATTGCATATATCACTGTGAGTTGTATTGCTGTGGAGCTCTGTGGCATTCATACATTGCTCATTACTGTGAGTTTTATTGCTGTGGAGCTCTGTGATATACTCATACATTGCTCATTACTGTGAGTTTCATTGCTGTGGAGCTCTGTGTCACTCATACATTGCTCATTACTGTGAGTTTTATTGCTGTGGAGCTCTATGATATACTCATACACATTGCTCATTACTGTGAGTTTTATTGCTGTGGAGCTCTGTGACACTCATACATTGCTCATTACTGTGAGTTTTATTGCTGTGGAGCTCTGTGATATACTCATACACATTGCTCATTACTGTGAGTTTTATTGCCGTGGAGCTCTGTGACACTCATACATTGCTCATTACTGTGAGTTTTATTGCTGTGGAGCTCTGTGATATACTCATACACATTGCTCATTACTGTGAGTTTCATTGCTGTGGAGCTCTGTGATACACTCATACATTGCACATTACTGTGAGTTTATAGCTGTGGAGCTCTGTGATACACTCATATATCGCTCAATACTGTGAGTTTTATTGCTATGGAGCTCTGTGATACACTCATACACTGCTCATTACTGTGAGTTATTGCTGTGGAGCTCTGTGATACACTCATACACATTGCACAATACTGTGAGTTTCGTAGCTGTGGGGCTCTGTGATACACTCATACATTGCTCATTACTGTGAGTTATTGCTGTGGAGCTCTGTGACACTCATACATTGTTCATTACTGTGAGTTTCATTGCTGTGGAGATCTGTGATACACTCATACACATTGCTCAATACTGTGAGTTTTATTGCTGTGGAGCTTTGTGATACACTCATACACATTGCACAATACTGTGAGTTTTGTAGCTGTGGAGCTCTGTGATACACTCATACATTGCTCATTACTGTAAGTTTTATTGCTGTGGAGCTCTGTTATACACTCATACATTGCTCATTACTGTGAGTTTTATTGCTGTGGAGCTCTGTGATATACTCATACACATTGCTCAATACTGTGAGTTTTATTGCTGTGGAGCTCTGTGATATACTCATGCATTGCTCATTACTGCGAGTTTTATTGCTGTGGGGCTCTGTGATATACTCATACATTGCTCATTACTGTGAGTTTTATTGCTGTGGAGCTCTATGATACCCTCCTACATTGCTCAATACTGTGAGTTTTATTGCTGTGGGGCTCTGTGATATACTCATACATTGCACATTACTGTGAGTTTTATTGCTATGGAGCTCTGTGATACACTCATACATTGCTCATTACTGTGAGTTATTGCTGTGGAGCTCTGTGATACATTCATACACATTGCTTATTACTGTGAGTTTCATTGCTGTGGGGCTCTGTGATAACTCACACCCTATATATACCTGTGAGTTTTATTATTATCATCCTTTAAGTTTTTATAGTGCCAACACATTCTGCAGATAGTATATAGCACTGTCTATTCATTGGATTTATATCTTGGTTGGAATTATATAGCTGTGGCCGTTGATGTTGTTATTAATTATTTGGTTAATATTTTACCAAACAGGGAAGGAGATATAAATAAAGAGTATGAGGGGGAGGGATTTTGACTCATATTGAGAGATTATGAGATTATGCACAGTATTACTCCAGTTCAAAGTACCAAGTCTAGCCTCTAAAAGTACTGACAGCAGTCCAGCCAATCTTGGCATGGTGAGACAGTCCAGCTAAGCCTGGCACGGCGAGACAGCCCGCCAATTCTGGCACTGTGAAACCGCCTAGCCAATCCTGGCACAGTGAGACAACCTGGTCAATCCTGGCATGATGAAACATCCTGGCCAATCCTGGCACCATGAGACAGCCCTGCCAATGCTGGCACCATGAGACAGCCCTGCCAATCTTGGCACAGTGAGACAGGCCGGCCAATGCTGGCACAGTGAGACAAGCCGGCCAATGCCTGCACAGTGAGACAGCCTGGTCAATCTTGGTATGATGAAACATCCTGGCCAATCCTGGCACCATGAGACAGCCCTGCCAATCTTAGTACATTGAGACAGTCTGATCAATTTCAGCACAGTGAGACAGGCCGGCCAATGCTGGCACAGTGAGACAGCACAGCCAATACTGGCACGGTGAAACTGACTGAGACAGCCCAGCCAATCCTGGCACGATGAAACCACCCAGCCAATTCTGGCACAGTGAAGCCGGCCGGCCAATCCTGGCACTTGGAAACAGCACTACCAATATTGGCACGGTGAGACAGCCCGGCCAATTCTGGCACGGTGAAATCCCTGGACAATCTTGGCACGGTGAAACAGCCAAGCCAATTCGGGCACATTGAAACCGCACGGCCATTCTAAGCACGATAAAACCGCCGGCCAATCCTGTGATGGTAAAACAGCCCGGCAGCTCAGCGAATGTCCTATACTGACAGCAGCTCAGCTAGTCTCCACATCGGATACCTGTGTTCAAGGTCATCCAGGAACCATTCCCACCCTTCTTTTTATTTTTGTAAAATGAATGGCTTACAAAAAGTAAACTAAACAGAAATCATCTTATTGAGTCAAAATACTTATTTTCACCTCAAGATTTTAAGCTCTTTCGAGCAGGGTCCTCATCAACCTATGGTTCCTGTAACAGTTTGTTATTCTCTCATTTATTGTTAAATTGCCCCCTTTGATAATATTGTAAAGCGCTGCGGAATATGCTGGCGCTATATAAAAGATGATAATAATCATTTCCTCCATAAAATAAAAAATAATTATTAAATGTTGGAACCCCAGTTAGTTGAGATGAATACTCTTATATAAACACAAAGAATACACCAATTAATATAACATATTGATTAAAAAACTAAAATTGGGGAGGTTAAGAAATTATCATTATTTTTTACAAGGAGTTAGAAGGTTCAGATTGAAATAAAGACACAAAATGAATATTGATGGATGTTTGCGTCATTAGCGAGTGCGTGTCTGACTGTTGCAACACTATTCTCTGTCACAGGTTCATCCATATAATTCGCTCAAGATGGCGGCTGTAAAGATGGCGGCTTTGAAGATGGCAGCTGTGAAGATGGCGGCTGTGAAGACGGCGGCTGTGAAGACGGCGGCTGTGAAGATGGCAGCTGTGAAGATGGCGGCTTTGAAGATGGCGGCTTTGAAGATGGCGGCTATGAAGATGGCGGCTGTGAAGATGGCAGCTGTGAAGATGGCGGCTGTGAAGATGGCGGCTGTGAAGATGGCAGCTGTGAAGATGGCAGCTGTGAAGATGGCGGCTTTGAAGATGGCGGCTTTGAAGATGGCGGCTATGAAGATGGCGGCTGTGAAGATGGCGGCTGTGAAGATGGCGGCTATGAAGATGGCAGCAGTGAACATGGTGGCTATGAAGATGGCAGAAATCAAGATGGTGGCGGCTATGAAGGTGGCAGAGAGCTAAAAAGGCATGTCATACGTACACCCATTGCTCTGTTTACAGTAAGATGATATTAAACACGTTATAGATATTTGGGGAATACTGAATACTGTATTAATGCATTATACTGGGAACTAATAGCTATTTGTAAGGTGATTAATTACGCGATTTTTGCTCATTATTTCAGATTCTTCTTCTGTGCCTCATATTTCTCTTTTACGATTTCGGACAGAAATCGACTGCCGTGTTGCCACCATTATGTGCTTTTCCTGACTACTTACCACAGTGTGATGATGACTGCCTTTTTAATTCGGATACCCCCTTAAACCTTTCAATACCTTCCATTGCAAATAAAGGAAATTAACCTCTCACCCACTAACTCTTAACCCGAGTCACAGTGCTATCCATCTGTTCTTTACAGACCAGCCCTCTGCCTATTAAACTTATTCAAACACATCGCTCGATATCAGAGCTCATGTTCTATTTAGAGACACGCTAAGCTGGGAACAAACATCAGTCAATATTGTATGTGGACACATTATGTGAGATCACAGAAAGCCGTCTGCATTATTTGCCAGTGAGCGGAACGCAGTGAGTGCAGTATATCGGTGGGGGATGGGGGCAGAGCTTATGACTGAAAGACAAGAGGTGGGGAGTCTGTGATTGGACAGCCTCAGAAAGTCTGGGCGGGGTTAGGAAGGGAGGGCTTGCAAAGGCTGCAGAAAAGAGATCTGCAGCTTTTTGCAATCTGTTTTTAGATATAACTCCAATTAATAAATGTATAATTAAATTAATGCATGCTTTTATTGGGGATATATCAAACAAACAGTGATTTTTATTTGGGCAGTGGAGTGTCCCTTTAATCTCTATCGTGGACTTCAAAGACAATATTCTAGTCCACAGCAGGTGTATCGCCAGGCTGGATGGGCTCTGTAGGACGATGCTGCCACCTAGTGGAGTAGTGATTCTCTGCCAGTCATTAATACATAAAGTGCTATAAAACGGATGTCTTAGGGTGCAGGCTGCTGTGACATTGTCCTATAAACACGGGTTTATTAACACAGTAAAGACGACGTTGATGTGCAGGTGACGTTATGAAAAAGACGCACAAGCACGTTTTGTGGTCAAGGGCTAGGTACAGCCAACCGGATCTGCAAGAGGGTTATTTAAACTCACTTATTCCTTAGCTCATTGCCCTGTCGTGGTTTCCCTTAGATGGTTATCCGAGAGTGTGTTCCTGATCCTGTTTTTCTGGTTTTTGACTTTGGCTTCGTTTTGACTTCCCTGATTTCTGGCACCCTTGACTTTTGGCTTTTCCTTATCTCTGTGTCTCGTTCTGTGTCCCTGACCTTGGCTAGTTTTCTGACTATTCTCGGGTACGTTAAGTCCGGCCATTCTAATGCCCGGTAAGACGTTACCCTTAGTTCTAGGGTGTGATACTATTCTGCGTGCTGGATCAATATAATCCTGATATTACGACATGACCACAGATCCTGCAGATATGTGTCAGCACATAGTAGCTTGTGAGAGAAAGCTAGAGGAGAATGATCACCGTATGGATCAATTTGCCCAAGCTTTCGATACGCTACTAATACGTACAGCGCATTTGCAGCCTGAGGTCCCTTCGGCAGGTACACCCACATCTACTGTACCTACACCTATCGTATATAGGGCACATACGATCACCCTATCTTTACGCCCGCATTTTGAAGGTAATATTCATGAATGTCGGGGATTTCTTAATTCAATTGAGTACCATTTTGAAGTCTCATCTGGGTCTTTCCCCACGGATAGAGCTAAAACCGGGTACTTAATTAACCAGCTACAAGGTAAAGCCTTAGCATGCACCAATCCATTTTGGGAGTGTAACAGAACCTTAGAATTACCTGGTTCATGTGGAATAATTTGTATTTAATGTTGTAAAAGACCGAATACCGGACCACCTGGCTGGTAATTAAGAGATATTTTACCTCCCAGCTTTATTTCAGCCGTTCGCATGGTTCAGCACGAATCCTTTGTGTAAAATATAGGTGGCCGCCATTTCGGGACTTTACACGTGTTCGTGCCATCTTGCGCACGAACAGCGGTGTTTGTCAGCAATCCTCTGGAACTAAAAACAGGCGAACACCGCTGACACCTCCATAGCACCGGGGATTCGTGCCAAAACTACCGAACACCCTGCTGTTCGGTAGAAAGACTTAATAGACTATGGGGATTCTAGCGACCATCAAGAACCAAATGGATGGCAAGATTTTCGTGCCTTTTTACCGCACGAACGAGGACCGACCGCAAGGCCAAAACTTATGGAACTATTTTCGGCTAGTAGGTCTGCACGGTCGGTCAAAACTTTGGAGCTCCATAACTCCCGAACCGTTTATCCGAATGGGCTGATTTTTAAATATGTGGTTCTCCTAGACTGGGGCTATCTGGAGATACTGAATTTAGGGATCTTGGGGTACATCCAAATCTCGGGTAAAAATGTGTGTATAATAATTACGTTAACTGTTTATCTGAGGGGAGGGAATGTGTGGGTTGTACTGTTATTTGATTGGTCATTTTATACCTCCCCCTGGGTGTGTTCTGTATGTGCACAACTGTAATAAAAACCAGGCTGGGTGTACCAGCACTCAGTTCTTTTTGACCCTTCAAAACGTAGCCTCGTCTTGTTCTTGGAAGGGGATTGTATTGAATTATTACCTTGCCTTTTTCTACAGCTGAACCTGACTCTCCCCCTGGATCTTGTGGATGGGATTATACCAGCTCTACTTCTACACAGCGACTTGCCGGGGAAAAGGACGTCTCCAACGGCCGATACCCTCTCACTACCAGGGTAGCCGTTACAGGGAGCGTAATAAGACCGTTGCCCATAATTATCAGGAATTCCTTGCAGAATTCAAATTAACGTTTGTCAAACTAACTTGATTGCGTTCTACGAAGAAGTAAGTAGAAGTATAGATCAGGGTGTTGCAGTGGATGTGATCTATTTGGATTTTGCCAAGGCATTTGATACAGTTCCACACAAAAGATTAGTGTTCAAACTCAAGGAAATCGGTCTCGATGAAAATGCTTGTTCTTGGGTAGAACATTGGCTTAAAAACAGAATACAAAGAGTTGTCGTTAATGGTAAATTTTCAAGCTGGACAGAGGTGGCAAGTGGTGTCCCTCAGGGGTCTGTTCTGGGACCCCTTCTATTTAACATTTTTATAAATGATCTTGAAGACAGCATTGAAAGTCATGTTTCAGTGTTTGCAGATGACACAAAACTTTGTAAAATAATACAATGTGAGCAAGATATTACTTTGCTGCAGAAGGATTTAGATAGACTGGAGGACTGGGCACTCAAATGGCAGATGAAATTTAATGTTGAAAAATGCAAAGTTATGCACTTCGGCGTAAAGAATACACAAGCAACGTATACCCTTAATGGAAGTGAATTAGGGATAACAACACACGAAAAGGACTTGGGAATTGTTATAGACAACAAACTATGCAACAATGTGCAATGTCAATCAGCAGTGGCCAAGGCCAGTAAGGTATTGTCATGCATGAAAAAGGGCATTCATTCTCGGGACGAGAATATCATTTTGCCTCTCTATAAATCACTGGTAAGACCACATATTGAATATGCTGTGCAATTTTGGGCACCTGTTCTAAAGAAGGATATCATGGCACTAGAAAAAGTGCAGAGGCGGGCTACAAAATTAATAAAAGGAATGGAACATATCAGCTATGAAGAAAGGTTAACAAATTTAAACCTATTTAGTTTAGAAAAACTAAGAGGGGATATGATAACATTATACAAATATATTCGGGGCCAATACAAAACCATTGTGTGGAAATCTATTCACAAACCGGACTTTACATAGGACACGAGGCCATGCGTTTAGACTGGAAGAAAGAAGATTTCGTCTAAGGCAAAGGAAAGGTTTTTTTACTGTAAGAACAATCAGGATGTGGAATTCTCTGCCTGAAGAAGTGGTTTTATCAGAGTCCATACAGATGTTCAAACAGCTACTAGATGCATAATTGCAAAGACATAATATTCAAGGATATAATCTTTCAATGTAGGGTAATAACTGCTTGATCCAAGGATAAATCTGACTGCCATTCTGGGGTCAATAAGGAATTTTTTGTCCTAGCTTGTTGCAAAATTGTGCTTCAAACTGTTTTTTTTTTTTTTTTTTGCCTTCTTTTGGATCAACAGCAAAAAACAAATGTGAGGAAGGCTGAACTTGATGGACGCAAGTCTCTTTTCAGCTATCTAGCTATGTAACTATGTAACCATTGGGAAGGGAGAGCAACACCTCCACTGCCCTAATGCATATCAAGCAAGGGAACCAGTCTGTATCAGAGTATGCCATAGAATTCCGCACCCTGGCTTCTGAGATAGACTGGACCAATGGCGGATTGATCACCGCATTCTCAGAGGGATTATCCGAAGCTATCCTTGATGAGATTGCAGCCAAAGAACTACCAGGGAGATAAAATAAATACATCACTTACATGATGCCTATAGGTAATTGACTAAGGAATTGGGAGATAAATAGAAATAGAACCAGACGTAGGAATATGTCATTGGCGCCTCGCTTCTCTAGTCCTGTTGTTTCTGGCCCTCCTGTGCAATCTGAAACTGAACCTATGCAGTTAGAGGTTATGAGACTGTCAGAGTCAGAAAGACAGTTTAGGAGAAAAGAGGGCCTTTGCTTATACTGTGGCAAGGAAAAAACATGAGAAATGCTTGTCCCATACGTCCGGAAAACTTGCGCACCTAAGAACCATAAGGTGACCGGTCTTAGGTGTGATGGATATGTCCCGTGGTACTACACAAAGTAGATTTCTCCTTAATATTACTGCTCTATGCAACAAGAAAAGTTTTTTTATGTAAAGCCCTGATGGACTCAGGTGCTGCAGGATACTTTTTGTCATTAAACACCTCCTACCCATCAAGGAGAGATCATCACCCCTGGCCGTCAAGGCCATTGATGGGAGACCTCTCTCTCAACCTCTAATTACCCACAAAACTATGCCTATTACTGTTACTATAGGAGCGTTACATAAAGAAATCATTACATTTCAGATAATTGCTTCCCCTTCTTGTCCCATTATACTAGGATTCCCATGGCTTGTTAAGCATAATCCTCATATTGACTGGGCTAAGGAAATACTGGAATGGGGTAAAGAATGTAGTAAGAGATGTATGTTACCCATTACTAAAAGAGTGGGCATCATTGCTCTACCTATTCCTACGCCTCAGTCTACAGAAATTCCTGTGTTTAGTAAAAGTCACACCAATACGATATCTCCTCACAGATCTTATGATTGCTCCATAGATTTGTTACCCGGCACTATGCCCTTTAAGGGGGCAGTTTATACCTTATCACCACAGGAAAGTAAAATTATGGAGGATTACATTAAAGCGTCTCTACAAAAAGGTCACATACGTAAATCTTCTTCAACTTCTTTTGTATCCAAGATAGATGGAGAGTTATGGCCATGTACTGATCTTGAGCAAGATCACCATCAGAAATGCTTACCCCATTCCCCTTATCTCGGAATTGTTTGACAGTCTCCAGGGCGCTAAGGTGTTTACCAAACTCGACCTTATGAGTGCTTACAATTTGGTAAGGTTTATAGGACCACTATAGGCACCCAGACCACTTCAGCTCAATGAAGTGGTCTGGGTGCCAGGTCCCTCTAGTTTTAAACCTGCAGCTGAAAACATAGCAGTTTCAGAGAAATTGCTATGTTTCACTGAGGGTTTATCCTGCCTCTAGTGGCCATCTTACTGACAGCCGCTAGAGGTGCTTCTGCTATTCTCACTGAAAATCACAGTGAGAAGACGCTGGACATTCATAGGAAAGCATTGAGTAATGCTTTCTTATGAGCGGTTTGAATGCGCGCGTCTCTTGCCGCGCAATGCACATTCGGATCTGACGTCGGCAGGGGGTGGAGAGGTCACCAGCGCTCGAGAAAGGTAAGTGGCTGAAGGGGTTTCAACCCCTTCAGCCCAGCGGGAGGGAGGCCTTAATGACCCTATAGTGCCAGGAAAACGAGTTTGAGAACTGCATTTAACACGAGAAGTGGTCACTATGAGTATCTTGTCATGCCCTTCAGCTTATGCAATGCTTATGCATATTTCAGGATTTCAATGATGTTCTCAGAGACTACATTTATACTTTTGTATTAGTATATCTGGATGATATTCTCATTTATTCCCCCGATCTCTAGACTCATCATAGGCATGTTAAACAAGTATTGCAAACTTTGCTTAGAAATGGGCTATATTGCAAACTTGAGAAATGCACAATTGATCAGATGGAGGTACAGTTCTTGGGATATAATATTTCTGGTTTTCAGATAGACCCTCGCAAACTAGAAGCCGTTCTACACTGGCCATTACCTAATGGGTTAAAAGCCATTCAAAGGTTTATTGGGTTTGCAAATTACTATAGGAGATTCATCAAAGCGGTTTAGTCCTCGGATCGATTTACATTTACTTACTTACTCTGTTATTGGGCCAGAAGAGTGGCTTAGTGTGAGAGTAGAATCTTTTAAGGGGTGCATTAGCTCCCTATGCAGTTAGGGGTTATGAGACTGTCAGATGCAGAAAGACAGTTTAGGAGAAAAGAGGGCCTTTGCTTGTACTGTGGCATAGAACAAAAATGAGAAATGCTTGTCCCATACGTCCGGAAAACTTGCGCACCTAAGAACCATAAGGGGACCGATCTTAGGTGTGATGGATATGTCCCCTGGTACTTAGGAGTATCAGGTTAGTTATTACTTTCCACTTCTCCTCTCCACTTCTAAGCTACTCTACATCGGCATTAGAAAAATTATATATTGATTACATTGGTTACACTTATTCCGATTATCTGCCTAATTAAAAGTACCTGATAATACTAAGAGGACCTTAATCAGCATATTATATTTGATTCAATTCTAATTTTAATCGAATAAATTAATAAAAGTTAAGTTTTATTTTCCTATTCTCTTTCGATATATGTAACGGATCACCTGGGTACCTCCGGTGAAGGATGCTCCTAGCGCTTCCTGAGGACTCCAAGCACTGCAGCAGACACCATAACCACCATAGACTCCTCCAGAGAGCAAGGCAGGAACAAGCTCTTACAAGAGCTTAGTAGTGATTTAGCAAGGGAGTATGACAAGCATAGCAATCCCTTGTAGCAGATTCCCCCAATAAGAGACGGCACTCCAAATTGAGAGTGAAGTAGAACTCAACTTTTATTCAAACACTCTGCTTTTATGCCTATTCTACAAACATAGTACCGTCCACAGGGTTTTGAAGTACAACCAATCAATACATACAATACACTCAGAAACTCCCACACAAAATCCTCCCCTCTGCCTGTGATATAATTACTGAACACAATGAGCTAACCTAATTATCACAGGCAGGAAAATACACAGTTTTGCACAATATTCATAACTCCAAAAGTATACATCACATACACATAACTTACATCTTCAGAATCAGCATACTCCAAATACCAACATCCGTCAAAATCATACAAATTGGTCCAGTGGGTCAAAAGTTAGATCGACATTCTTTGTGACCAAATGAAGCATGGCTTTTCTGCCCAAAACCAGTTCCACAGAATCTTCTATCCTGGAGATAATTGGGAAGTAATCCAATTATCTCCAAGGACAGAGGCAAAACTCCATTGAACACATGGTAGCAAAATACAATAAAATACATAAAAATAGGGCGTGGCCTAGCGCTGGAGCTGAACGGTCGCATGTAGGAGCAGCTCCCAGCAACGAAACCGAAAAGGAGCCAATATAACCGGAATAACAAGCAAAACAGCAAGTATATGAAGGGGAAACGAGCATTATGTCCCAGCGCCCCAAAACCAAATCCGGGAAAGCGGATAAAGCCTCATTTTTCGGGGCAAAAACCGCGGCCTCCAAACATCACAAAGATGCTGAGCCTGGGCAAGATGGCGGCGTCCCGAAACCGCGGGAAAATTCCCTCTCACCACCTTCATCTCCCACAAACAACACGGACGATCAACCTCCAACGATGAGAGGCATAAGAGAACTGATGGCAGAGTTCTCTAACACTATACAGAGAAATCTGCAGCTGCAAATAAAGACCATGACAGCAGACCTGCAAAAAGACATACAGGACATTGGGAACCGTACAGCCCAAATGGAGTTCAAGATGGACGAGTATGCTGAAGCACATAACAGTTTAGCTGATAAATTCCAAGAATTTGAAGCCACACTGGAAGCACAAAGGTTAAAGCTAGCTGACATGGAGGACAGAGCGAGGAGGAACAATCTCCGGTTCAGGGGAATACCAGAGACTATCACAAATGCTGAATTGCATAACTATCTCTCAACTATGTTCCAGAGCCTGGTACCAGAATTGCATCCAGACCAGCTGTTAATTGATAGAGCTCATAGGCTGCGCAGGGCGAAACATCTGCCGCAATCCGTCAGAGATGTAATCGCCAGAATACATTTTTTCCACGCGAAAGATAAGATCATGAGAGTCAGCAGAAACTCTAACATGCCAAAAGAATATAGCTCCATCAAAATATTTGCAGACCTATCCGCAGACACGCTGCAGTTCAGGAAAATGATGGCGCCGATTACTTCTACCCTACGCGAGCACGGCCTAAATTACCGTTGGGGATTCCCGGCTAAGCTTCTGATCTCCCATCAAGATGCGATACACTCCATCACAACTCCGACTCAAGGCATCCAGAAACTGAAAGACTGGGGACTACCAGAACCGGCCAAGCAGACGGGAGTGCCCAGGTTGTTGCCTGAATGGACCGCCAAATGAAGGACTATTACCCTCCTGGAGAATGCGTAACTATTCTAACATTATGGTGCAACACTAGTTACTAGGACTTTACCTCAGAATAATTATAGGTGCACTTCAAATGTAATTGTATTATGTTGCAGACTAAGCCCCATTATAAGCGGCAGCAAATGCTGGCTAGAATACGCCACTGCCCAATGTCTAATCCAACCCCCATACTCATGGGGCCATGCACCATTATGTAAGCTTTGCTCCAGGGGATACTGTTAGACAGTAAGGATACACTTACTTAATTGTTGAAATATGTTATCGTTGTTTTTTTCTTCTACTTTAGCACACTATTGGTATGGTTAATCTTTATGTTAAAAGTGCTCCTAAGGTTTCATGGTGGAAGTCCAACATGAATACAGACTTCACCACCACTACCCCCGTTAGACGTGCCTACCTACTAGGCAGAATCTCAAGGCTCTATTTGGTGGAGCCGACTTGGGTGTGTCACCCACTTGTCCCTATGACCCCGTCCCACCCCGCTCACAGCCCTACCCTTCTTCTTTTTAGTCACGAACCTAAAATTCTGAAAAGGCAGTACAACCCTAAAGATTGGATGCCACAACCTGGTAACAGACCGATGGTTCCTGCTAGACAACTGTCCAAACAGATAGCATCCCTCACCCCCCTGAGTTCTAATGGTTAAGATACTAACGTATAATGTAAAAGGCCTAAATTCCCCCGGCAAACGCAGGCTGTTACTGCAAGACCTTAAGAAAGACGGGATAGACGTAGCGTGTATACAGGAAACACATTTCACAAAAGCCCGAACTCCTGCTGTGTTCACTAAACTATACCCCGCACAGTACGATGCCCTATCTGACAACAAGACAAAAGGGGTATCTATCCTGATACATAAAGACATAGCATTTCAAGAACAAGCCCTCTCTGTGGACACCCAGGGGAAATATATTATTTTAGTGGGCCTTTTCAATAATGTTCAATACACATTAGCCTCGGTGTACTTCCCCAACACGGATCAGGAAAAATTCCTGCGGCACATACTCCATGAGATAGACAAACTGAAACAGGGAGGATTGATATTGTGCGGGGACTTTAACTTTATAACCTCACCAGACATTGATACGACTGCAACCCCCACAGGGACCAGACGAACAAGTACAATATCTATGAGTAAAAAACTATCTAGATTACTCATGCTCCATAACCTATATGATAGTTGGAGAGTACTCCATCCAAAAGAACGAGATTATTCCTTCCACTCCAAGGTGCATAACACCTACACCCGCATAGACACCTTTTATGTGGACCAATCCACGCTGGCACAGGTATCAGGGTGTGTCATGGGCGACATTATCTGGTCGGACCATAGTCCGGTATTCCTTGAGCTGTACGATAGGTTCCAATTCAAGGGGAGAGGGAACTGGAGACTAAATGAATCCTTATTACAAGATAAGACATTTGTGGACCAAATAACAGCAGAACTTTCATATTACTTCCGGACAAACTCTGAGGGAGGGACTCCGGACAATATAGTATGGTCGGCCCACAAAGCTGTAGTAAGAGGACTGTTTATTAGACACTCCTCATACCTTAAAAAAACAGGCAAATTACTACATTAGACTGCCAAAAACAACTGGTGACCTTAACCGCCCAGAATAAACAAGCCCCCTCACAAAGCTTAGCAAGACAAATCCAAACTATAACGGACAAACTTGCAGATCTGCAGGCGGCCAAAACCTCCTACTTCCTACAGAAGCTAAAAGCGACCCAATATCACCATAGTGGAAAAGCCACAAAACAACTAGCTGCTAGGCTCAGAGAGAAACTAGCAGCAGCTAAAGTAGCATACTTACATGGCTCAGACGGCCACAAAATACAAAATCCAGAGGACATTACCCAGGAATTTGCAAAATATTATTCGGGGTTGTATAACCTAGGTGACAAACCTGACACCCCTCCCATACAAGAGGGAAATATTAAGAGTTTCCTGGCCCGACTCCCCCTCCCTAGACTACATCAGTCCCACATAGACTCATTACTTCAACCCATCACCCTACCAGAAGTATTACGCACAATAAAACTCCTTCCTTCAGGGAAGTCACCAGGGGCAGACGGTCTACCCAACTCGTATTATAAGACGTTTGCCGAAATCTTGGGCCCTAGACTTGTCCGAGTGTTCCAAGCAGCCACAGCCAAAGGGGAACTGCCACCGGAGATGTTACTGGCAACGATTGTTACTCTGCCAAAACCAGGGAAATCCCCAGACCAATGTAAGAATTTCCGGCCTATTTCCCTGTTGAACACAGATGCTAAATTATACGCAAAAATCTTGGCCACTAGGCTGAGCACGATACTACCCTCACTCATTGGGGACGACCAGACCGGATTTGTACTGGGGAGACAGGGCCTTGACAACACCCGAAAACTATCCCTACTAATGGAGAAACTGAGGGGGACCGGCCCAGGTGGGTTGCTACTGGCTCTAGACGCAGAAAAAGCGTTTGACCGCCTGAACTGGTCCTTCCTTCAGCAGGTCCTATTGACATTCGGATTCTCACAACAGTTCGTCCAACAAATATTTGCTTTGTACTCCCATCCTAGGGCCCAGGTCATGCAGGCGGGATTTAAATCTGACACATTTACAATTACAAATGGCACCAGACAGGGATGCCCCCTGTCACCCCTGCTGTATGTACTGGCACTAGAACCACTACTTGTAGCGATTAGAACACATCCGCATATAATGGGAATGGACTGGCATGGACATCAAGTTAAAGTCGGTGCGTTTGCAGACGATATCCTATTGTATGTCTGCCAACCCGATAAATCTCTACCACACATAATGCAACTCATCAAAGACTATGGGGACATCTCCTATTACTCTTTGAACACATCCAAAACACAAGCACTAGGGCTACGCTTGGATCCACAGATACTGGCACAATTGCATAAAACCTACCAATTCGAATGGAGGAAAAACGATATTAAATACTTAGGTCTGACATTCACTAAGAAAGCCTCTGAAATGTTCCCTATGAACTACACTAGGGTGTGGAATGAATGCGTGTCTATGATGAGGGGTTGGGGGAGGCTGTTCCTTACTTGGACGGAACGCATTGTTGCTATTAAGATGTCCGTGTTACCGAAGTTACAATATGTGTTCAGGAACCTCCCTCTAAGGGCCCCACAATCCTACTTTAAACTCATACAATCTAAACTACTTCAGTTTGTCTGGGGGACGAGTCGGGCAAGGATTTCTAGCAAACTGCTGATGGCTCCAGTAAACCAAGGTGGCATGGCATTTCCAAACGTAAAATCCTACTACCAAGCCGCGATTCTAACGCCGCTATTGACACACATGGTGAAAGGACCCCGGCCACAATGGGTGACTCTAGAAAACTTAGCTATTAAACCTTTCCTGACCACTAATCTGATATGGTTACATAAAAATAACAGACCTAATACCCAGTTAATGCCTCTGCAGTTACGATTAGCGCTACAAATATGGGATGCGCAACGTGTAAAACTTGAGACTGCTAACCCCCTTTCTATGGCAACTCCTATTGACGCCATAACATACTGCATTCCAACGTTTCATGCTAAACCATGGATTGAGAAAGGGGTAAACTGCTTGGCTCAGATATTTGACTCAGGTGAACTAATGAGTTTTGAGTATCTGAGCAGAGAGTATGACATCCCATGCACGTCACAATACTCGTACATTCAACTTAAGTCCTTCCTACACAAACGTAACAAACCCAGGGTACTATCAGTATGGGAACAAATAGGAATCGCAGGTCAATTCCCCCCAAGGTTCAAACCACTCTCTGAGAGCTATAAGCTCATACTGCTATACCAGCCTTTTGCTGGCTCAGTACAGGCCAATCAATGGGAGCTGGACCTCCTAACCCCTGTTACTGCACACCAATGGAAGGAAATCGCACACTCCCCCAGGAAACTGATCAAATCTGCCCCTCTTATGGAGCAGCATCAAAAAATGTTGTATAGGTGGTATATGGTGCCCACACGCTTACACAAAATATATCCCCACACATCCCCGACGTGTTGGAGATGCAAACAAGACATTGGCTCGGTCCTCCACATTTGGTGGAGATGCCCACGCTTAATTAGATATTGGATAGATATCCAAAAGATCATTACTGCAGTCACAAACATTACCTTACCCCTTGACCCCATGACCTATTTGTTGCTGGGAGTCCCCAAAGATATATCTACACAATCGAGGAAACTGATATATCATGTACTATTAACAGCACAAAAACAGATAGCAAGATCATGGAAGACCACGGGAGCCCCAAGCATACCACACCTTCTCCAAGAAATAGATAACCAAGCGATCTATGAGACAAATTTCTCTAAGACGCGTTCTGGAGCAAACCGCCTAGGCGGTGCGTGGGACCAGTGGCGTGCTTGGAGAACGACCAACCCATAAAGACCAACCCATAAACACCAGGCAGATCACAAAGGTAGAGTTGGTCTAGTGGACGGATAAGGTAGGCAGCAGGTAGCAAGAAGCGTGGAGTCAGGCTAGGACCAGGATCCAGGCCTAGCAAGCAGGTTCCGTAAAAGGTTGTTTGGAAATATAATTAATCTAACTGAGGTGTAACACTAGATTAATGTACCTAGATGTAATCGCTTGCTAACTCTACTGCATTGGAAAAGAATGTACACCATTGTATAGTGACTATATCCCCCCCCTACTCCCCTCCCTCATCACCTGTCTTCTTTCTGTACCCCCCCCCCCCTTCCCCTTATGTTTATGACATGAAAAAACTAATAAAATACAAATTTCAAAAAAAAAAAATACATAAAAATATATAACTGTGCAGCTATTGCATAAAACAGGTACATTCAACATATCCCCAGATAGCTTAGATCTGAGCGCACATTATTACTGAATGGCGCTCAGACCACACACATACAGTTCAATTGCCATGGAGCCAAAGTATTTCCCATTGTCTTTCGTTATCCGAATGGGCTCCATGGCATAGCTATCTGGGGTATCACTGTTCAAATAGGGCAAGTACCGAATGACACGGCTTTCGGGTCTTTGCAGGGGAAAATCAAGTGTTTCAACATGGGGCAATAGTCACAGGGCAGGAGGCTGGCAATCAGTCTTCTCCAATGCCCAGTGGCGAGCCTGGTTCCGCCACAACATACTTTTTGTTTATTTATTTATTTATTTTTATAATTTGAATTTCACTACTTAGGGGTTACCCCCTTTTATTTGTTTATGCTTCTTCGCGGTGAAACATGTCCGCTTTTGATTAAACCAATGAGATACAGCTTTTGGATCATGTGCTTGGATGTTAGTGGCCAGTGCTCACATGGCTAATATGATGGCCATGTATACTGCACAGAAGACCCAAATAATTGATGCCCAGCTCCCTGACGAAGGCGAAATTATATACTGCAACAGGTATCTGGTCTTCTTTATATATCTTGTCATTCACTACGGGTAGCACGTAATACATATCTCCTCTTAGCACCCTCTGAGGTTATCGCATTGTTTTCAATGGGTTAGAATTCTCATCTCTCCTTATATATCCCTGTAGGATAGCTTGTTTATATGTATATGCTTTATCTCTAGGTGTTACAGCGTACCGGTTGGTTTGTTTGGCAAGGAACTCAGTTGCAGTGGAACGGCAACCCCTTGCAAACACGACCATCCCAGGTGCTTGAGAGTCCTACGGGAATCTAGGAGACCTATATGGCATGGGTGCCTTTATTTACAGAGTAGGAGAAAAAGTCAGAAAGGAACAGGCAGTAAGCAGTGATGGTCCGATGGTCAGGACTAGCAGCAAAGGAGAGAGGACAAGTGTCAAGCCGAAGGTCAGAAACTGGGATATCCATGAATAGACAGCATGATATCAGATGCCAAGGGTCAGAGACAAGAAGTGTGGTCAGGGTCAAAGCCAAAGGTCAGAAGCCGAGAAGTATTACTGGGAATCAGGAACTGGAAATCAGGAACTAGGAACATGGACCAAGATCAGGAACACAAAACAGGATTAGGAACATGGACCAGGATCACGAGGAGCCTGGAAGCAAGCACCAGAACAACCAAGCATTGACTAAGTGCAGTATTTATAGGTAAGAGACTCCCACCTCCTTGTAGGTGGCGCCCCAATGCAAATAAAGGAGGAGAGGAGAGGAGAGGTGCCATCTTGGCTCTTCCCAGTCACTTCCCTCTGCTTTCCCAGGTTGCCCTCCCACTGGCTCTCCCAGATCCCTTCTGCATGTCATGCCTTCAGATTTACATGCAACCTAGAGCCAATCGGTGGTTTAACACCTAGGGGTTGATGATATCTGTTGTTCCCTGAGCTACAAGTCCCATATGAGTTCACCCCAAAGTCAGACCGTGCAATGATAAGAAAACTTTCAAATAACCCAAATGTTACATCTTAGACTCTTGAAATAGTACAGATATACTGTTTATGTTGGCACTGTGCACTTGTCTCTGACCATTTTTTTTACTTTATGTGAAATAAACCGTGTTATTTTATTACACATTATGGTTTTATTTCAATAAGCATCTTATTTTTATTTTTATATATCTGATAATTTCATGCATCGTTTGGGTTGCAAGCTCCCTTTAGTGTTTGATAAAGTATTTACTCACTTTTCACTTTTTTTTTTTTTGTCCAACACCTTAGGCTCTACAAACCTCATCTGTTATGTTAATAACAGTACAATTAAAAACATACTAAACAATTGTTGTTTGTTTGCAAGGGTTAACAGGAGAAAGTATCTTCTCTCTAAAAAGAACATGGCAGCATGACTTAGGTTTGCAAAGTTGTAGCCGAACAATTCACAAGAATTCTAGAACAATGTTCTTTGGGCAGACAAGACCAAAGTGGATATATTTGACCATAATGCACTGCGCCACGTTTGGTGAAAACCAAACAGAGCATATCAGCACAAACACATCATATCAACTGTCAAGCATGGTGGTGGAGAGGTGATGAATTGGGATTGTTTTGTAGCCACTGCACCTGGGAACCTTGCAGTCAGACGACCATGAACTCCTCTGTATACCAACGTATTTTAGAGTTACATGTGAGGTCATCTATCTGACAGCTCTAATTTGGCATAAATTGGGTCATGCAACAGGACAATGATACCAGGCACGCCAACAAATCTACAACAGAATGACTGGAAAATAAAAGAATCAAGGTTTTGCAATGGTCCAGTCCTCAACCCGATTGAAATGCTGTGGTGGGACCTTAAGAGAGCTGTACATATATAAATGCCAACAAACCTTAAAGGAACACTATAGGGTCAGGAACACAAACATGTATTCCTGATCCTATAGGGTTAAAACCATCATCTAGTCCCCCTGGGCCCCACTTGCCCCCATATATATAGCAAAATCTTACCTTTATTCCAGTATGCTGCTGCTGGCTCTGCCCCTGACCTGCCTGCTTGGCTGACATAATCAAAAATGGTGATCTGATCCAATCACAATGCTTTTGTAGCGGACCACCAGGTAACCCGACCAGTTAGGGACGGCACTCAGTCCTGGAAGCTCTTAGTCCTTCAAGGACTTTCCCCTCTGCATCTTCTGCAAGCTGGAACAGCAGACACAGAGGTTTAATCTTCCTTCCCTCCAGTAACCAGACGAGACAAAGTTCTGGAGGTTAAAACACTGACAATCTTTATTTGGAACACACAGCTTTTATGCACAGACCCCCACAGGGGGTCTCCATTCAGTACAACGCAACCCCAGGCAGGAGGGTGCTGGGTTACAGATAGCCATCTCCCGCTCTGGGAGATACCAACAGCACATAGGGACACACATTAAAACATATTACATACCGGGGAGTAAACTTTGGGGCTCGGCGCCCCGGGAAAGGAAGGGGTCACACAGATAAAACGTATCTTACTAGATAGCCCTGGGTCCTATCTGGGATCCCTGCAAATAGCGGGGCGATCAGATATACAGAGCCCAAGAAATCATTGTCTACATTCTAGGGCTCGAGGTTCTGTACACCCCCGAAATTAGTTCCATGGAGTTGCTTGGTTTAGTCCGGCAAATTCAAACTTCGCGCCTAAACAAAGCAACAACCAATCAGCTATAAAAACGCAAAACCAAATTGCGCCAATAAGCTTGCAGGGAGGAGAGGAGTTTCACTGACCAATCAGGCGAAAGGGCGCAAGAATTGGTTACACCAATCGGCGCTCGGGGAGGAGAGGGGTTTCGCCTCCCAATCAGGAGAAAAGGCGCGAAACCCCATTTGAAAGAGAGCTCCTCCTCTGATAGGTCGCCGCAGCAACTGATCAGCACCCGTTCATGCCGACCAATCAGGAGAATGGAGCGAACCTAGTTTGAATGGGCGCACCTTCTCCCATTGGTCGACAAGCACTTCCATGCGGCCAGCGGGACCCCTGTGGCTGTGTAGCTGACTCACAGCTCCAGGGATGCCACTGGGGCTCGCGCCCCTCTCCGGGGCAACCTCCACTCAGGTACAAACCAGAGAGAGCGCTCGCTTGGGCAGCTACAAGCCCAGCCTTGTAGCTCCCAGGCGGGAGGGGGGGGAGGTGGACAGTGACTATAGCTCCGTTAGGAGCAGGTATGGCGATCCCCGACGCGGGGACCTAAAACAGTGCGAGCATGCTGGTTCGGGATACGAATGCTATCCCTGGTTGGTGTTCATTTATCCGAACCAGCGGCCACCTAGGGGAAGCATGAGGCGCTTGTTTCCCTTGCGGTTTGTGGTTTTCACACATCGTTACAAGGTGTGAACGTTCTATACCTACATTCTAAATGAGGTATTGGGGTGGTCCCCATTCGGGCCCCGTTAGTATGAGCTCTCCCAAACGGGGAGCAGGTAAAACACACGAATACATTACAATTACATGGGGAAACACAGAATGCAAGGGAAAATCGTGGAAATAAGCATTGGGTACACAAAATACAAGGGCAAAACATATGAATATTCAGTGGGCATGGTACTTAGTGGCAGTGGCCTGGCACAGCTTTCACATATGAAAGCATTAGATTGGCTGATCATCCTGATCAGCCAGAGTCAGCATCTCCTCATAGAGATAAATTAAATCAATACATCTCTATGAGGAAAGTTCAGTGTCTGCATGCAGAGGGTGGCGACACTGAATGTCAGTCACACTGTGCAGCACTGCCCCAGGAAGCACCTCTAGCAGCCATCTGAGGAGTGGCCAGTGGAGGTATCCCTAGGCTGTAATGTAAACACTGCATTTTCTCTGAAAAGACAAGGTTTACTGCAAGGCAATATGCAATAAACTGTAGTTGTTTTGGTGACTATAGTATCCATTTAACCCCTTAAGGACACATGACGTGTGTGACACGTCATGATTCCCTTTTATTCCAGAAGTTTGGTCCTTAAGGGGTTAAGGAACTAAAGCAATGTTGTAAAGAAGAGTCAGACAAAATCCCTCCACAATGAAGTGAGAGCCTGATAAAGTCATACAGAAAATGATTACTTCGGGGGCGTGGTTTGCACCGGAGCAAGATGGACGTCTCCATGTGAAGCTCCGCTGGGACCACACAGCCAATAGCTTATTTTAGCGCATAAACTCACGAAGCAATCTGGGGTGCTATCGGGGGAACAGCCATGGAGAAGCGGCCCTGAAGAAACAACCCAAAAAGCAGACGGAACAGGGCACCACTGTCTCTGAAATGTTCGCGGCCTCCCGCGCAATGAGATCCATGCTTCAAGATGGCGGACGGGAGAGCCCGCGAGTGTCCCACTCACCTTCCAGCCCTGGAGCAGCGGCGACATCGGAGGTCTCGGACACAAGTGCCGCACAGATCTTGGCGGATCTGGCGGAGGTACGTAGCTACCTAGCCACCGAAATCGCCAGAAACACAAAGGAAGTGAAAGCGGAAATACAGGCCCTGGGCGCGAGAACGGCCGAGCTGGAAACGCGGGTTGAGTCCACAGTACTGGCTCACAACACTGCTACAGCTCACATTAACACACTGACCTCGCGATTGACTATAGCGGAAGCTGCCCTGGACGATATGGGGAATAGATCCCGCAGGAATAATATCCGACTGCAAGGTCTGCCAGAGAGGGAAGGTGAAGGCCCCCTGTTGGAGGTCGTCACTGAGACATTGAAGTCGCTTCTCCCCGGGATCCCTGACTCCCAATGGCATATCGAGCGGGCACATAGGGCACTTCAGCAACAGCGGGCTGACGATAAACGACCCAGGGACATCATCATTAAGTTTATGTTCTTCCGAACGAAGGAAGCCCTTATGAAGCGCGGCCGTGAGGGTCCTATCAGATATGGCGGTGTTGAACTTGCCCTTTATCAGGATTTGACGCCGGAGACCCTGCAAAAACGGAGGCGGTGGCGGCCGGTGACAGAACTCATCCAGAAACATAAAGTGCGGTACGCTTGGGGCTTCCCTTTTCGGCTGCTGGCGTTCCGGGACGGGCGCACCAAAACCCTGTACCCGGAAGGAGATCCGGTTACCTTCTTGCGGAGCGTGGGGATCCAGATTGATCTTGAGGCAGCAGCGTTTCCCCCGGCAGCAGAGGAGCTCCGACCCCTCCCGCGTGAATGGTACGCGGCAGGCGACTGAGGCCAGTTGGGTTAGCGGTCGACGGAGAGATCCCGACTGCATCACTGGCTGGGCCGGGTAGGTGAATGTCCGTTGGGGGGGCTCCTGCAGGTGACGGGCCTGTCCTGGGGGGCCCCAATGGGTGGGGAGCCGACTTTTCCTTTTTTATTTTTAGGAGGGGCATTTGGTAGAGCTCCTGGGGCCAACGGGTGGGGTGTACCAGGGCCACCGGATCCCGTTTTTGGGTGGGCTAGGGTTGAGAGCTTATGCTACCTAGCGAATTACCGGCAGCACAACCAATATAGCGTGACTTCCCATCCAGTCCGGCCCCTTCAGGACTGGGCATTAAATGTTTTTTCCCTATTTCGGATGTGGTTTCTGTTTGCCTCCTCGCATTGTTGGTCGGGCCAGAGTACTGCGGTTAAAACCAAATCTCTAAAGGTGCAACAGTTTTAGCGAGCGCCATGCCTAATTGTTTCGTTGATATGAAAGTGTATAATGTTGGGGCGTTTGGTGTGGGTTTGATGCAATAATGTGGATGACTGATGCTTTATGAAACCTCTCCTACATGCCCGAAAGTATCACACATGGCTGTAGGTCGTATGCCTCTATCTTATACGTTTTTCTAATTTATGAATAATTGCATTTTGTTCGGCTGAGGCTGCCACCTTGGGCATGGACTCTTGCTGCCCAGATTGTGGAGTTTATCTCTTTAGCTTATAGCTGGCACTGGAAAGTGCCCGCATTGGCTGGTCCATGTCCCTTCTGCTCCAGAGCTTTCTCTTCAGGCGCTGGGGGGAATGGGACATTTACCCCAATGTGGCCTGGCTGCAGGTAAGACCAGGCGATTTCTGTACAAAGTTCTCATCTCTCTTTCTCTAACCCTCTTCTATTTTTCCTTTACCCTACTCTCTTTCACCTTGACCTTTCTCTCCCTCTTATTTCTTGGGGGGAGGCGGGAGGAGGCGGTCCGAAATCATAGCCAAGAAACGGGGAAGAGGAACGGTCTATTCATAGCGGTTCACCCTAGACAGACACATGCCCATTAAACTGGTTTCACTTAATGTTAAGGGCCTGAACGCACCCAAGAAAAGGCGGCTCTTATTTAGGGAACTTAAACGTTTAGACCCGGATATAGCTTTTATACAGGAGACACATCTCCCCAGATCGGCCAAGTTTGCACTTAAAGACCACACTTACAACACCACTTTTGAATCGAGAGCCCTCAACAAGAGGAATGGCGTAGCCATCCTAGTACATCGTAGATGCCCGATTAGCATTCATAGGGTGAATACAGACTCAGCAGGGCGTAGCATACACTTGGCAGGCTCCCTGTTTTCCCACACGATTCACGTCTCCAACGTTTACGCTCCCAACGACCCTTCCAAAGAGTTTTGGGCAGACCTCGCCAACGTTGTAAATACACTCCCGAATGGTATGGTGATAGTAGGCGGAGATTTTAATGCAGCTCCTTCCCCGGCGGTAGACAGAGGGCCATGCAGGGGACTTCCACGGTCCCATAGGAGAGGAGGCCAGGACAAGCTGCTTCATACGTTTATACAACAGTCGAGCCTTATAGACATCTGGAGAGCCCAGCACCCGGACACGAACGACTACACGTTTTACTCGCAGCCCCCATGATATTCCCGTATTCCAGGATCGACTTGTTCCTAGTTAACCCCCAGACTGTTTCTAGGATTTCGGACTCCACGGTGGGGTCCATATCCTGGTCGGATCATGCGGATTCTCCATTACCCTGGACAAACTGTGCGCGGCAACACCATGGACGTGGAGGCTGAATAATTCCCTGTTGCGGGACCCAGAGATAGTTGAAATTGTCCGCAGGGAATTAATCGATTACTTCCTTAGGGAAGCCGCATCGGGGATATCTCAAGCCGTAATTTGGGCGGTGCATAAGTCTGTCATTTGGGGTATACTCATCAGGGAAGCGACCCTAAAGAAACGCCGAAAAACCCAATTGCTGACATCGCAGATGAACGCTCTGAGATCGGCGGAACAGAGACACAAGTCGGACCCCACGCGGGCTACCTTGGAAATAGTACAAGGGTTGAGGCACAGTATACGCGACATACTTATGGATGACACCACGAGAGCCGTCTTGTGGTCTCGGCGGTCCTTTTATGAGAAGGCCAACAAAATGGACACCTTGTTGGCGAGATCCCTCAGGTCGCGTCCGCGGAACACGCATATTACTAGGCTTAAAGATGCTACGGGAGTTTACCGGACGGATCCCGATGATATCGCCAAAATATTCTCTGAATTTTACTCTGACCTATATAACCACTCAAGAGGTGAAGACACGGAACCTCAAAGACGAATGGAAGAGATCCAAGGTTTCCTATCTGGGATCCATCTCCCGACACTGAGCGAAGCCGATGTGACCACCCTTAGTAGCCAGATATCGGCGGAGGAAATAGATGCGGCAATATCGACTCTGAAGAGCAACAAGGCGCCTGGTCCGGACGGCTTCGATGGAAGTTACTATAAGACGTTCCGGGAAGAACTGGTACCCCACCTCGAATCATGGTTCAACGATCTACAGGACGGGGGGATCCCGGATCGAGACATGTCCCTTGCGAATATCGTCCTACTGCCAAAACCGGGAAAGGATGACTCCCTCACGGAGAATTTCCGCCCGATATCATTAATCAATCATGACTCCAAGATCCTAGCGAAGGTGTTAGCGATCAGACTGAACCCGATTCTCACTGGCCTGGTCCATCCAGACCAGGTGGGTTTCGTGCCAGGTAGGCAGTTGTTCGAGAATACGAGACGAAACATAGATCTTATAGAGAGACAATCTCGACTGCAAATCCCGACGTTGATGCTATCACTAGACGCTGAAAAGGCATTTGATAGAGTCAAATGGGCATTCCTATTCGAAACACTGCGCCAATTCGGGACTAATGTCAGGACTCAGGTTAGGATAACGGGAGCGAGGTCGATCCCATTCCCACTGAGCAATGGCACGAGGCAGGGCTGTCCCCTGTCACCGCTGCTATTTGTACTATCATTGGAACCTCTCATGCAAAAGATACGCACCACCCCAGAGATCAGGGGCATAGCGATACGGGGACAGGAATACGTAATCTCGGGATTCGCCGACGATGTATTACTGTCGTTGACAGCTCCGCTGAAGTCAATGACAACCCTGCGGAGGATATTGGCAGATTACGGCAAAGTGGCCGGTTACAAGGTTAACCTCCACAAGTCGTGCGCGCTCCCCATCGGGATGAGCGACGCCGAGACTACGCACATTGGGAGGGCATTTAACGTTCAAGTGGTGAAGGATCATATTAAATACTTAGGCATCTGGCTAACAGCTGCCTGTTACACCAACAGAACTATGTACCCCTAACTAGACAATTAATGCGTGACTTGGAGGAGTGTGTAGATAAACCGATTTCGTGGATCGGGAGGATTCATTCGGTAAAAATGAATATTTTGCCTAGGATACTTTCAAGCCCTCCCGATCCACTTGAACAAATCCAGCTTGGGGCCGCTCCAACAGGCAATCGGTAGGTTTATCTGGCAAAACAGGAAACATAGGACGTCGCGAAATATACTCTACAGGGCGAAGGAAAGGGGGGTCTGGGGCTGCCAAATCTCTATTATTACTATGTGGCGGCCCAGTTAGCCCAGATAGCGTTGTGGCATACGCCTCCTGCCGAGAGGCGGTGGGTGGACTGGGTGGAGTCCTCTTTGTTGAGCCCGGACCTCCCCCAATTCCTCATATGGACCCCAAAAGAATTTAGACCTCTAGACAGAGTCCCGTGCCAAGCGGTTCAGACCTCTTTGAAGGTCTGGGACACGGTCGCCCTTAAACATGATCTGACTACCGCTTTATCCCTGATGACTCCGTATTTGAGAAATAGAGATTTCCCCCCAGGTATGCAGGCCCGAGACTTTAGAGGTTTGGAAACCGCGGGACTGCAGAGACTGCATCACCTATATGTCAACCAGTCTATGGTCTCCTTCGAGGTTTTAAATGGCAGGACCCCGCTAAAGCCTTTCGACTACTTCCGTTATATTCAACTTCGGGATTATGCCCGAGCTGTCAGGATCAAACAAGCGGCACAGACGCCCTTTACGTTCTTCGAGAAGATGTGCTCTAGGGAACAGTTTCCGAGTGGACTCATCTCCTGTATATACGTTTACCTGAGTACGCACACCTCGGAATGGGGGACCATAAAATACACCGATCAATGGGAAACGGACTTAAACGAAGTGTTGGAAGGAGTCGAATGGCAAGAAATATGGGAGGCAGCCGTGACTTCTTCAGTGTGCGTAACCCTGCAGGTACAATCGTATAAGACCCTTTTTCGATGGTATACCACCCCGGCGACACTTTTCCGCATGGGTAAAGTTCCAACGGACGTATGCTGGAGAGGCTGCGGCCAGAAGGGTACGTATATTCATATGTGGTGGGAATGCCCAATAGCGCAGACATACTAGAAGAAGATAGCGACATTGTTAGGAGACATATTTGACAGGGGAGTAGAGCTAGACCCGTGGGTGTTCCTGTTATCGAGATCCCTGGAGAATTGGTCACGAACAGAACAAACCCTCCTCCACAAAATAACCCTTGCCGCAAGACGACCCTTAGCGCAAACGTGGCTACAGAGTGATGCCCCTACCATGGCATTCACAAAACATAAAATAAAGGACACTTTTCTGATGGATAAACTGACGGCTCAGGTTAGGGGGACCACCAGGAAATTTGAAAAGATTTGGGATCCGTGGGTTAATAGCATAGCTAACGACTGAGACGCGACCTGACTCGATCATTCTTGATCTAAACCTCACCTCACTGACGAAGCCAGGGGGATTGGACTCCCACCGCGCCACGTATATCCCGTGCCACAGTGGGATTGCTAACAGTGGCGCCTAGGACGGGTAGATAGTGGGGGGGGGGCTCCTCCCCTCCCCCTAGTATCGCTAATGGTATAGAGGTGCTGCTCGGACCGACCTTCCTCCCATAATCCGCCCCATTCCAATTAGCCTTCCCTCCCTCTCCCCTTCTTCTTTCCTCACCTCTCTCTCTCTTCATATATCCTTTTCCTCGAATCTTCGAGGAAACTTACCTTCTTTCTTTCTCTTGAATTTCCTATATTTTGAACTATCTTACGTAGCCAGTATAAGGGATTGCTGGCAACTGCCGGGGTTATGAGGGGCTTGCCGTATAGCTCGAGAAGCAAATGCGATTATTCATAATCCCCTTAGTGGTGCGGAATTGTGACTAAGTCATGATAGTTCCTTGTTTTGTTTTATCTTATTGTTTCAAGATTAAAAAAAAAACTAAAAACACTTTGTGAGATGTACAGCGATACTCAAAAACGCTTCGGCATGACTGGAAATTACGGGCAACATCATGTTGTACGAGCATGGACATTGGACTGTGACACACTCGCACAGTGCGTCTTCACGGAAGCGGCTTTTTCGGAATACCATTAGATAGATGCATATCAACATGCCAAATTTCTGCTCTGTTTTGTTGTTGTTTTTTTCTGTATGATATGTATCTGCTGTCTCGCAAAGCAAAAAATAAAGAATATAAAAAAAAAAAAGAAAATGATAACTTCAAGTAATTGCTGCTAAATTTGGTTCCACGAGCTATTGAATAATAAGGTGTACATATGAAAACATTTGGGAGCCGGGTTTCTAGCGCATACAGTTGAAACAGATAGGCAGCTCAAAAAAACAAACCAGAGTTTCTCCATTCTGGTCAAGGAGAGGGAATAGCACCTTGAGGTAGATAGTTCTCAGAGGTAACGGAATATGTGGAAACAAAAAAATATAGTTTAGTATGTCCCTCACAAATGAGAATTTGAGAAAAGAAAATGCACTTACATATTTTAGAGCCAGGGTAGCTGTACGAAGACGCGCGTTGGCGGTATAATCTCCACCTAGGGATATTCAGTGACTTTGTTAAAGTGCTTCAGTGCAAAAGACCTCCAGCCAGGTATGGTGGCTCAGGGTGGTATACACCCCACCTTGGGGCCTCGCAGGCTTGTAGGGGGATTCGTAATTTATATAAAAAACTGAAAGTAAAAAAAATATAGTGCTCCCTCATGTTACTGTACAATAATAAGAAATTGGAGAGGTACTCACAGGTAAAGAGCAAAAAATAAGGTTTTGCTCAATCCACAGCGTTTAGGTGTTATTTTCCCCATCAAAGGAATGTGTGTCCAGGCTCCAATCAGAATAAAGTCCAAGACGGTAATCAAATTTACTACTTTATTGAGTATCTAAAAGTTAATAAAACAATAAAGCAACACGTTTCACCTTCACAGAGGCTTTTTCAAAAGGTGTACTTAGTTTTTCACACATGCCTTCTCTGTTTTCGCTTTATTTTTGTTAAATCATGACACGGTGTAATATGTCATGTGTTGGTGTTCATTGAGGTTGTGTTTACCTAATTTTAGAACCTGCTAAGGAACAGGCGATTGTGATTATGCCCTGATATGTAAAACCACAGAATTCAAAGAGGGGGTATTTTCTTTTTCCCATGACTGTATCTCACTTTGCTACAATTCTGTGCACCGCAATTGTGGAACGACCTCCCGCACACTTTCAAATCTTCCCTAAGCCTAAAGTCCTTTAAGAGATCCCTCTCTACATACCTCAAAACAGAATGCACCTGTCGTGGTTGATTATATATTTCCTGCCTGTTCTATGTTAAATTTTGTATATATTGTATATTAATATTGTCTTTATATTTTATTGTACCTTAATTGTAACAATGCAATGATTTGTGGACCCAGGACATACTTGAAAACGAGAGAAATCTCAATGTATCTTTCCTGGTAAAATATTTTATACATAAATAAACACTGGATTGGAAACTTTCATTTAGTTGGCTGTGCTTCCAGATAATTTTTTTTGGTCTAAATTTTAAATTCACTTTGGAGTCCTGAAAAACCTCACTTTAGAAAATAATCCAGTTTGGTTTACTGACAATTCTCACTTTAGTAAATAAACCAGTTTGAAGTCAGCCTACAGATAGCGGTGCCTGAAGGTTTGCAATCAAGCCACTAGATGGCGGTGCAGATGCAGAGATCCCCCTTTTATAAGCCGTTATATTAGTGCATTCCTTGGGTGGGGTTGGCACCCACAGTGCAGATCATGGAGGGCAGTGCTCTCCCACTCAGTTATTCTTGTTCTATTGTATAATTCCAGCTGTTTTCCACATTGTCAGTTTGGCCCTAACATCATCTCCCATTACTTCTGTAACCTGCTAACCCTCTGCTCTCTTTTTGGAGAGAATTAAGGTGATCCCTCCTTTCCATGCAGCCCCCACTCCCTGCGTCCCACACCCTGTTCCTGCCTCTTTTTCCAGCCCTCCTGTGAAATGTCTGGGGAGGCTCTGTGTGTTGTATCATACTGAGATCTGGACAGGAGAGAGTGGGAGAGCAGAGGGCAGGACAGGTATAAAAGTCAAAGAGAGGGACAAGATTTTTGGAAGATTTTTTTAGTTTTTCTGTTCCTGTGGTTTGTCTTTACACCACGTCTAAACATGTTCAGCTGGATGGGTAAACATCAGAAGAAGGAGACCCCAGAAGTCATCCACACAGTGACGGAAGGTCTGAAGGACCTTTACAAGAAAAAGCTGAAGCCAGTAGAGGACTTGTATCGGTTCCATGACTTCCATTCTCCGGCGCTTGAAGATGCTGACTTTGATAATAAGCCCATGGTGCTTGTGGTGGGTCAGTACTCAACTGGGAAGACCACCTTCATCAAGTATCTCCTGGAGCAGGACATCCCTGGCAGCCGTATTGGTCCAGAGCCCACCACCGATTCCTTCATTGCAGTTATGCATGGGGAGACAGAAGGGGTAATCCCAGGCAATGCTCTCATGGTGGACCCCAATAGACCATTCCGCAAGCTCTCTCCTTTCGGCAACACTTTCCTCAACAGGTGAGTTGGGTTGGACCTGGTAGATCTTGACAGGTGCAGAAAATATCTCCGGTCAGGGTCCTACAGATATTAGTCTATTTCAGGATCACTTCAAAATTCACTGGGCCCTGTGGAGCTTGGTTACATTTTCCCGGGGGACGAGTCCCACATTTGAGTTGTGGGAGAAGTGGTAAAAAAAAAGTTCCCCTGTGTTTTCTGGGCTTATTCTGTAACAGCATGGATTCCAGTCATTGTCTGATTTCATTAGATGTAGGGTCTGTCCCCCTAGACTATACAATACAGGACATTGTGCACCCCCGATTTAAACGCAGGACACCTCCTCCCCACTTTCCCCTCCCTCGCCGAAAATTCCAAAATTATCAACCACTAAAGATTTCATGGTCTCACGCACACTATAAAGATGGGTCTAGCCCCCACTGTACAATACAGTACCTCAGAACACAGCACAATACAGGGTCTGACCTGTCTCAGGCTGTTTAATACAGGGTCTATCCTCCCCACACTGTAAATGAAAGAACCTTACCCCTTCTGTGAATACACAATCTATACACATTGTATAGTACAGACCTCACTCCTATCTCTATACATGTGTTGTATAGGGTCTTGCACTATCTGTACAGGACTAACCCTAACTATACAACACTGAACATCCTTCCCCCACACTGTACAATACAGAGTCTGATCTCCCTCATGTTGCACAATACAGAGTATGATCTCCCCCCACCCTGTACAATACAGGGTCTGATCTCCCCCCACCCTGATCTGATCTCCCCTTACTGTACAATACAGAGTCTAATCTCCCCCATACTGTACAATACAGAGTCTAATCTCCCCCCACCCTGTACAATACAGAGTCTGATCTCCCCATACTGTACAATACAGGGTCTGATCTCCCCACATTGTATAATACAGAGTCTGATCTCCCCATACTGTACAATACAGGGTCTGATCTCCCCACATTGTACAATACAGGGTCTGATCTCCCCCACACTGTACAATACATGGTCTGATCTCCCCATACTGTACAATACAGAGTCTGATCTCCCCCCAACTGTACAATACAGGGTCTGATCTCCCCCCAACTGTACAATACAGAGTCTGATCTCCCCCCAACTGTACGATACAGGGTCTGATCTCCCCCCAACTGTACAATACAGAGTCTGATCTCCCCCACACTGTACAATACAGAGTCTGATCTCCCCCACACTGTACAATACAGAGTCTAATCTCCTCACACTGTACAATACAGAGTCTGATTTCGTTCACACTGTACCATATAGGACCTAAACGCCACAATACTGTTCAGTGCAGCGTCTGATTTCTTAAACTATTTAATATGGAGTCTAACCTCCCCACACTGTACAATACAGAACCTGATGTCTACAATGTGCAATAAAGGTTTTAAACCTATAGACTGTAAGCTTGTTTGAGCAGGGTCCTCTTCAACTTATCGTTCCTGTAAGTTTTCTTGTAATTGTCCTATTTATAGTTAAATCCCCCCTCTCATAATATTGTAAAGCACTACGAAATCTGTTGGCGCTATATAAATGGCAATAATAATAATCTCCCCTTCTCAGAATAGTACCATGCCCGTTGTTTGTTTAGTGCAGGTTTATTCCCCACTTGTCTTGTGCACGTTTGGCCAGGGAGGTTGGCATGCTGATCCCTGGTGGTTTAGTAGGTGGAACAGGTGCCCTGGTAAACTGGTGGCAATGCTCTGACACATTCAGGGTGGTTGGGTCTCCTGGGAGGAATACACATTGATATCAATATTGGGGAGGTAGCAGTGGGCAGTGCCAGGCTGCATTAGCATTTTGTAGTCCTGGCATGGCTCTGGGTGCAGTGCCAGTCTGTATTAGCAGTTGGTAGGTGCTGCCGTGGCTCAAGGTGCAGTACCAGGCTGTATTAGATGATAGTAGGTTTTGGCATGACTCAGGGTCCAGTGCCAGGCTGTATTAGCAGTTGGTAGGTGCTGGCATGACTCAGGATACAGTGCCAGGCTGTATTAGCAGTTGGTAGGTCCTGGCATGACTCAGGATGCAGTGCCAGGCTGTATTAGATGATTGTAGGTTCTGGCATGGCTCTGGATGCGGTGCCAGGCTGTATTAGGCATGCTGGCATGACTCAGGATGTAGTACCAGGCTGTATTAGCAGTTGGTAGGTGCTGGCATGACTCAGTATGCAGTGCCAGGCTGTATTAGCAGTTGGTAGGTCCTGGCATGACTCAGGATGCAGTGCCAGGCTGTATTAGATGATTGTAGGTTCTGGCATGGCTCTGGATGCGGTGCCAGGCTGTATTAGCAGTTGGTAGGTGCTGGCATAGCTCTGGGTGCAGTGCCAGGCTTTATTAGCAGTTGGTAGGTGCTGGCATAGCTCTGGGTGCAGTACCAGGCTGTATTAGCAGTTGGTAGGTCCGGGCATGGCCCTGGGTGCAGTGCCAGGCTGTATTAGATTATGGAAGGTCCTGGCATCGCTCAGGATGCAGTGCCAGGCTGTATTAGCAATGAATAGGTGCTGGCATGGCTCAGTGTGCAGTGCCAGGCTGTATTAGTATTTGGTTGTCTCTGGCATGGCTCAGGATGCAGTGCCAGGCTGTATTAGTAGTTGGTTGGCTCTTGCATGGCTCAGGATGCAGTGCCAGGCTATATTAGCAGTTGGTAGATGCTGGCATGGCTCATGGTGCAGTGCTAGGCTGTAGTAGCAACTGGTAGGGCCTGGCAAGGCTCGGGGTGCAGTGCCAGGCTATAGTAGCAATTGGTAGGCGCTGGCATGGCTCCAGGTGCAGTGCCAGGCTGTATTAGCAGTTGTTAGGTCCTGGCATAGCTCAGGGTGCAGTACCAGGCTGTATTATCAATTAGTAGGTCGTGGTATGGCTCAGAGTGCAGTGCCAGGCTGTATTAGAAGTTGGTAGGTCCTGGCGTGGCTCTGCGTGCAGTGCCAGGATGTAGTAGCAGTTGGTGGGTCCTGGCGTGGCTCTGGGTGCAGTCCCAGGCTGTATTAGCAGTTGGTAAGTGCTGGAAGAGCTCTGGGTGCACTGCCAGGCTGTATTAGTAGTTGGTAGGTCCTGGCATAGCTCAGGCTGCAGTACCAGGCTGTATTATCAATTAGTAGGTCATGGTATGGCTCAGGGTGCAGTGCCAGGCTATAATAGAAGATGGTAGGTCCTTGCATGGCTCTGGGTGCACAACCAGGATGTAGTAGCAGTTGGTGGGTCCTGGTGTGGCTCTGGGCGCAGTGTCAGGCTGCATTAGCAGTTGGTGGGTCCTGGCATGGCTCTGGATGCAGTGTCAGGCTGTATTAGCAGTTGGTGGGTCCTGGCATGGCTCTGGATGCAGTGACAGGCTGTATTAGCAGTTGGTGGGTCCTGGCATGGCTCTGGATGCATTGACAGGCTGTATTAGAAGTTGGTGGGTCCTGGCATGGCGTTGGGCACAGTGCCAGGCTGTATTAGCAGAGCAGTTGGTGGGTCCTGGCATGGCTCTGGGTGCAGTGCTAGGATGTAGTAGCAGTTTGTGGGTCCTGGCACGGCTCTGGGCACAGTGCCAGGCTGTATTAGCAGTTGGTGGGTAATGGCATTGCGCTGGGTGCAGTGCCAGACTGTATTAGCAGAGCAGTTGGTGGGTCCTGGCATGGCTCTGGGCACAGTGCCAGGCTGTATTAGCAGTTGGTGGGTCCTGGCATGGCTCTGGATGCAGTGCCAGGCTGTATTAGCAGTTGGTAGGCCCTGGCATGGCTCTGGGCACAGTGCCAGGCTGTATTAGCAGTTGGTGGGTAATGGCATTGCGCTGGGCGCAGTGCCAGACTGTATTAGCAGAGCAGTTGGTGGGTGCTGGCATGGCTCTGGGCACAGTGCCCGGCTGTATTAGCAGTTGGTAGGCCCTGGCATGGTTTTGGATGCAGTGCCAGGCTGTATTAGCAGTTGGTAGGCCCTGGCATGGCTCGGGTGCAGTGCCAGGCTGTATTAGCAGTTGGTAGGTCCTGACATGGCTCGGTAGGTATGGTCAGTTGGTAGGTCCTGGCAGGGTTCAGCAGTGGGAGATCAGGAGGCTCTATATTGGAGAGTTTCCTGGTATCACAGGATCCAGTGTTGTATTACTAGACGGGCTCTGTTTATGTTTGGTGGGGAGGACTTCCTGAAACACGCATTGCCCTGACTAATTTATAAACATGGATGTACCCTGCATCCTCTGCTTGGGGATGGAGACTCATCATATCCAAGATTAGGATTTTAAAAGCAGAGTCTGGCTAACCCTATGTATTTATAGTATATTAAATCCAGGTTCTCTATTGCTATTACTCCACCCTGTGTCTCTCCCCATTGTCTGTCTCCACTACCAAACCCCTGAACCTCCACTGTGTGCCTCTATTACAACAGTAACTCCTATTTCCTTTATAGGTTTATGTGCGCCCATTTACCCAACAAAGTCCTGGAAAGCATCAGCCTAATAGACACCCCGGGCATCCTGTCTGGCACCAAACAACGTGTGTGCAGAGGTGAGTTAGATCCATCACGCCAAAATACCTTCTTCCTGTGTGTCTGATATACATATTAAATAAATATATAACGCCATTAAACATTTCCCCAGGTTAAACATTATAAGCAAATTCTTACCGGGCTCTATAAAGTACTATCACTACCTCTCTATGTCCTCCTGGGATCTGCTCTATAGAACTGAACACAATACTCTAGGTGAGATCTTACCAGGGATCTATAAAGTACTATCACTACCTCTCTATGTCCTCCTGGGATCTGCTCTATAGAACTGAACACAATACTCTAGGTGAGATCTTACCAGGGATCTATAAAGTACTATCACTACCTCTCTATGTCCTCCTGGGATCTGCTCTATAGAACTGAACACAATACTCTAGGTGAGATCTTACCGGGGATCTATAAAGTACTATCACTACCTCTCTATATCCTGGGATCTGCTCTATAGAACTGCACACAATACTCTAGGTGAGATCTTACCGGGGATCTATAAAGTACTATCACTACCTCTCTATGTCTGCTCTATAGAACTGAACACAATACTCTAGGTGAGATCTTACCAGGGATCTATAAAGTGCTATCACTACCTCTCTATATCCTCCTGGGATCTGCTCTATAGAACTGAACACAATACTCTCGGTGAGATCTTACCGGGGATCTATAAAGTACTATCACTACCTCTCTATGTCCTCCTTGGATCTGCTCTATAGAACTGAACACAATACTCTAGGTAAGATCTTACCGGGATCTATAAAGTACTATCACTACCTCTCTATGTCCTCCTGGGATCTGCTCTATAGAACTGAACACAATACTCTAGGTGAGATCTTACCGGGATCTATAAAGTACTATCACTACCTCTCTATGTCCTCCTGGGATCTGCACTATAGAACTGAACACAATACTCTAGGTGAAATACCGGTATATCTCTGTATGTCCTACCAGGATCTGCTCTATATTGTGCAAACAGTATTCTATAAAGGAATGTTCTCCTTTAACCCCTTAAGGACCAAACTTCTGGAATAAAAGGGAATCATGACGTGTCACACACGTCATGTGTCCTTAAGGGGTTAATCAAATATAAGTTTGTTTTTTTTTTTAATGTTTAAAGAATTATATCTAAATAGGATCATCTTGCTTGGATTGCTGAATGCCTTTATTTGGGTGTAAGATAATTTTAGAGCATTCCGTCTTTGTTTAGAAAGTTCTCTGGAGGGTCAGTTTTTGCTGTATATATCTTATTACCCCAGAGCAGTGTATTAATTCTACTTAGCAGTGAAGGCGGAGCCTATCAATTTTAGGAAAAACTTGACTTTTTGATAGATTAAGAGCAAAGTACGACATAGAAAAGCTGCATTTACAGGACGCACTCAACGTTTCACTATGTGAGGTATTCATCAGATCTCTATTTATTACAATTCATGTACGTCTTGTCTATTGTCTTCTGATGACATTATTTATCTTTTATCAATGTTTTCCCAGCATTTGGTTATTGGACATGAATTACCCATTTCATTCTTTTTTTTATTTTTTCATTTTATTGGAGCAGAGATAATGAGTATTTTTGCCGAATGAGGTAACGACAAGTCATCATAACAAGTACAGTGAGTGTATATATACAACCTTTTGTATATGAGCATACATGAGAGAGATTTTAATCGCACAGTGTTTGTTTACTGGAGTTAACTGAGAGTGTACGATGGGGTAGACTGTTAAGTCGTGGTGTCTTGCGGTATCCCGCTAAGTATGAGGACTCTATTCTTTTGTGGTCTCAGTGGTTGGGCGATTACCCTAGGTCCCGACGGGGAAGGGTGTCTCTTGCGGACCCCAGTGTATGGATCTGTAGGGATGCTACAGTTAGTTCTCAGTGGGGGAAGACAGTCAGGATATCGGCGTAGCTATGTGCTCTGGCTGGGAACGTAGAGAGAGCAGATTACGTGCCCTTTATTATCTGATGGTTTCATGGGTGGCATTCGTAGGACAGCTCGCTGGTGTAGGGCAGTGCGACTCAGGATTGCTGCGGGGGGAGGAGGGAGAAGATAATTGGGGCTGTTCCAGTAGGCCTGAAGCCACTGTCCCTTAGCTGACTGCCTGAGGGGACTCATGGATGGGATTCACCTATGTGTTGTCTTGTGATAATGCATAGCATAAGTACGGGCTATTGTTAATTGAACAGAAAAGTAAACAGAAAACTAAGCAGTAAATAAAGCCAGAACTGAATCAAGCCTCACAGCATGCATACAGCATGCAGTATCTGGTATAGGTCTAGTCCAGGAGACCAACAGTGGGAGTTCATGTGGTAACCGCCACGTAGGCGTCTGCAGAAGGACTCTGGGGCACAAATGGGGCTGTGTTAGCCGGGTCCCAGATATGCGGTCTGGCCTTGTCGCTGTTCCCCTGTTAATGAGAGAGTCTTGTTGGAGACCCAGATTTTCCAAAATAGCCTCTGCTCCTTCAAAATCATGGACAGGTTAGGAGAAGCCGCCCTGCAGTACCACCAGCGCGTGGGATCTCTTCCATCTCTAGGAGATGTCGCGCTCTCGGAGGAGTGCCGTGAAGGGCTGCAGCGTTTTTCGCCATGCAAGGGTGCTCCCTGATAAGTCTGCGTAAAATGTGAGAGATTAATTCTCAAAGCTGTAGGGAGATTTCACCCACTACTGCTGTCTTGTCTTGCCCATTTTGGAAGCGTACAATCAAGTTCCTTGGAGCTGTGACAGGTGCCTTGATCGGTCTTAGGATCCTAAATATTACCTCGATCATTACCGATTTTGCCATTTTGGGGGAGAGTAGGGCACTTAGTAGACGTCTCATTAAGTGTGGTAGTTCCGCTTCTGGTACTGCCTCTTCTACCCGTCTGATTTTAAGGTTCTTGCTGTGCCTGGAATTCTCCATCATTGCGAACCGTTGCTCCATGGTGACATGTTGATTTTGGAGCGTGTTTATCTCCTGTTGCAGGTGAGTGAGCTGTGCCTTAGCATTGTGGGAGTTGTCTTCTACAGTGCCCATGTGGACTGTCAGGCCTTGTAGATCTTTGTGGAACGTGGCCATATCCGCGTGGATGTCTCTCCGGAGGCCCGCCACCAGCTCCTGTATGTCGGCTTTTGTTACTGGCGTTGAGTCTGGTTTGGAGGCAGCGGGTCCCGGAGTTAAGTCGCCTCCCGCGAAGCGCTCCAAGGTTTGGTTGTCTGAGAAGTCGGAGCGCTCTTCCAAGTAGGAGGCCATCTTGGGCAGTGAGGTGCCATGTGCCTGCTGCCACATATCGCCGATGCTCATGCCCACTCTCGGTTTATCCGCCTTCTGTTTTTTTGTTTTTCGGCCAATGGCAATGTGGGCTGTCCGGGGGACCAGTTGGGGTTGCTTAATTAGGGGTAGGAGTTGTTAATAGCAGTAAAGATAGCCCATACGACCGCTCGGTTCTGTACCTGGCTCCACCCCTTTATTCTTTTTTTATGTACCGTTTATAGAGAAGCATTGTTTTAATCATCTGTTTATTGTTATGGTATTGGCCATGGGCCACAGTTCAAGGATCGTGGCCGTAGTGACATGGTATGATACGTGACATGGTGGGGGACATGCGGTCACACACCTGCAGCCTATTTCACGGTGACATGGGGTGGGGGTCACTGTCTGTTTACAGAAGGGAAGGTCAGTTTGGAGGCCGGATTCAGCACTTACTAACTGATCTAAACATTAAGCTCCATTGTTTATGGCAACATCCTGACTGGTTTCTGGCGTCGTGCCTCCTGGCGCTGGCCACTCTGTAAATACGGTGATGTCCTCCCAGACAACAGGTTCAGGATCTGACATAGATTCGGCATAAAAAACAGTTAAAGGACAATTATCACCTCAACACAATTTATTTTATACAATAATCCTTTCATCAAGTTTTAAAAGGAAATAGATTCTTTGTTAAATGAAGTATACGAAAAAGAAAAAAAATATAAATCTCATCCTTATCTTTAGTATATGATGGGATAATTCAGCCGTATGCATACACCTTGGGTCAGACAGTAATTGAATACAGACAGTTAGTCTCTATGGTTTGTCTCTATGGTCTTTCCGGCTTCACTCTGTGCACAGCGCAGTGACATCATCAGACCAATAACTGTCACATTCAAACACTGTCTGACCCAATAACTGTCACATTCAATCACTGTCTGACCCAATAACTGTCACATTCAGACACTGTCTGACCCAATAACTGTCACATTCAGACACTGTCTGACCCAATAACTGTCACATTCAGACACTGTCTGACCCAATAACTGTCACATTCAATCACTGTCTGACCCAATAACTGTCACATTCAGACACTGTCTGACCCAATAACTGTCACATTCAGACACTGTCTGACCCAATAACTGTCACATTCAATCACTGTCTGACCCAATAACTGTCACATTCAATCACTGTCTGACCCAATAACTGTCACATTCACACACTGTCTGACCCAATAACTGTCACATTCAATCACGGTCTGACCCAATAACTGTCACATTCAATCACGGTCTGACCCAATAACTGTCACATTCATACGCTGTCTGACCCAATAACTGTCACATTCAATCACTGTCTGACCCAATAACTGTCAAATTCAATCACTGTCTGACCCAATAACTGTCACATTCAATCACTGTCTGACCCAATAACTGTCACATTCATACACTGTCTGACCCAATAACTGTCACATTCAATCACGGTCTGACCCAATAACTGTCACATTCAATCACTGTCTGACCAAATAACTGTCACATTCAGACACTGTCTGACCCAATAACTGTCAAATTCAATCACTGTCTGACCCAATAACTGTCACATTCATACACTGTCTGACCCAATAACTGTCACATTCATACACTGTCTGACCCAATAACTGTCACATTCAATCACTGTCTGACCCAATAACTGTCACATTCAATCACTGTCTGACCCAATAACTGTCACATTCATACACTGTCTGACCCAATAACTGTCACATTCAATCACTGTCTGACCCAATAACTGTCACATTCAAACACTGTCTGACCCAATAACTGTCACATTCATACACTGTCTGACCCAATAACTGTCACATTCAATCACTGTCTGACCCAATAACTGTCACATTCATACACTGTCTGACCCAATAACTGTCACATTCAATCACTGTCTGACCCAATAACTGTCACATTCAATCACTGTCTGACCCAATAACTGTCACATTCATACACCGTCTGATCCAATAACTGTCACATTCAATCACTGTCTGACCCAATAACTGTCACATTCAAACACTGTCTGACCCAATAACTGTCACATTCATACACTGTCTGACCCAATAACTGTCACATTCATACACTGTCTGACCCAATAACTGTCACATTCAATCACTGTCTGACCCAATAACTGTCACATTCATACACTGTCTGACCCAATAACTGTCACATTCATACACTGTCTGACCCAATAACTGTCACATTCAAACACTGTCTGACCCAATAACTGTCACATTCAAACACTGTCTGACCCAATAACTGTCACATTCAATCACGGTCTGACCCAATAACTGTCACATTCATACGCTGTCTGACCCAATAACTGTCACATTCAGACACTGTCTGACCCAATAACTGTCACATTCATACACTGTCTGACCCAATAACTGTCACATTCAAACACTGTCTGACCCAATAACTGTCACATTCATACGCTGTCTGACCCAATAACTGTCACATTCAGACACTGTCTGACCCAATAACTGTCACATTCATACACTGTCTGACCCAATAACTGTCACATTCAAACACTGTCTGACCCAATAACTGTCACATTCAGACACTGTCTGACCCAATAACTGTCACATTCATACACTGTCTGACCCAATAACTGTCACATTCATACACTGTCTGACCCAATAACTGTCACATTCAATCACTGTCTGACCCAATAACTGTCACATTCAGACACTGTCTGACCCAATAACTGTCACATTCAAACACTGTCTGACCCAATAACTGTCACATTCATACACTGTCTGACCCAATAACTGTCACATTCAATCACTGTCTGACCCAATAACTGTCACATTCAATCACTGTCTGACCCAATAACTGTCACATTCACACACTGTCTGACCCAATAACTGTCACATTCAGATACTGTCTGACCCAATAACTGTCACATTCACACACTGTCTGACCCAATAACTGTCACATTCAAACACCGTCTGACCCAATAACTGTCACATTCATACACTGTCTGACCCAATAACTGTCACATTCAGACACTGTCTGACCCAATAACTGTCACATTCAATCACTGTCATACCCAATAACTGTCACATTCAATCACTGTCTGACCCAATAACTGTCACATTCAATCACTGTCTGACCCAATAACTGTCACATTCAATCACTGTCTGACCCAATAACTGTCACATTCAGACACTGTCTGACCCAATAACTGTTACATTCATACACTGTCTGACCCAATAACTGTCACATTCAGACACTGTCTGACCCAATAACTGTCACATTCACACACTGTCTGACCCAATAACTGTCACATTCATACACTGTCTGACCCAATATCTGTTACATTCAATCACTGTCTGACCCAATAACTGTCACATTCAGACACTGTCTGACCCAATAACTGTCACATTCAATCACTGTCTGGCCCAATAACTGTCACATTCAGTCACTGTGTGACCCAATAACTGTCACATTCAATCACTGTCTGACCCAATAACTGTCACATTCAGACACTGTCTGACCCAATAACTGTCACATTCAATCACCTTGCGGCTAACTGACAAGCCGGGCAGGCGTGCGGGCTGCTGGTTGGGCGGGCGGACGGCGCTGGCGAGGGAGCACTTTCCTCTGAGCGCTCTGCGCGCCGCCCGCAGAGAGTGATGCTGGGAGCCGGAATATGACGTCATATTCCGGCTCCAGGTGACCAGCATCACTCTGCGCCCGCGAGAGAGCTGAACAGAGAGCTCAGGGGAAAGTGCTCCTTACTCATTGAGAAAGCTCTGAGATGGGCTAATCCGTTGTGGGAGAATGATAATCCATTAGTCTATAACTATAATGCCTTTGTAGCTGCTTTTAAAAGAACTTTTGATCCCCCTGGCAGGAGGGTCAATGCAGCCAGATTACTGTTGCACCTTAGACAAGACAACCAAACACTTGTGGATTACGCACTAGAGTTCAGGTCTTTGGCGGCAGAGGTAAAATGGAATGAACAGGCCTATATAGACGTATTCTTAAATGGATTATCTGATGTAATACTTGATGAGGTAGCGACAAGAGAGCTTCCCGAGAATCTGGAGGACTTAATTTCCTTTATCTCTCGTATTGACGAACGTCTAAGGGAGAGACAAAATACTCGAGATAGAACCGGTAAATCTTCCTTTACACTAGCACCATCATTTCAAATTTCTGAAACCAAAAATCCACAGGTTTCAGAACCTATGCAGTTAGGCCTTACTCGTCTATCAGAGGAGGAGAGACAGTACAGGAGAAGGGAGGGACTGTGTATGTATTGTGGGGCCAGAGGTCATGTACGTTTGAGCTGTCCCAGTCGTCCGGGAAACGCTCGCACCTAAGTTTCTCTAGAGGACAGACCTTGGGTGTTTCGATTTTGTCCTCTACTCATAACTACAAAGAACATAGACTCCTATTACCGGTCTCTTTAACTTGGGAGAAGGGAACTTTAGAGACTATGGCATTGATAGACTCCGGCGCTGCTGAGAGTTTTATCGACCAAGAGTTTCTCACCAACACACACTATCCCATCCCAGTTAAGGAAGACACCCTTGGCTGTTGAAGCCATTGATGGTAGACCTTTAGTTGAGCCTGTGATTTTCCGGGAGACCATACCTCTTTACTTAACTACTGGTATTCTACACAAGGAGGAAATATCCCTACTACTCATTTCATCTCCTTCTGTTCCCATAGTCCTGGGATACTCCTGGCTTAAGAGACATAACCCCGTTATAGATTGGAGATCAGGGGAGATAGTTTCGTGGGGTCAGGATTGTCAAGAGAATTGTTTAAAGAAAGTGTCACCTCTTTGTAGTGTCAACTCACTTAATAACGCTACCGACTCTACCAAAGTACAGATACCGTCCCTGTATCAAGATTTAAAGGCAGTATTTGACAAAGGAAAGGCTGATACCTTACCACCACATAGGCCTTTTGATTGCAAAATTAATTTACTTTCTGGTACCATGCCCCCCAGGGGTCATGTATACCCTTTGTCTACGAATGAAAACTTAGTTCTAGAGGAGTATATTCGTGAGAACCTAGACAAGGGGTTCATTAGAAGATCCTCCTCTCCTGCTGGGGCTGGATTTTTTTTTGTTAAAAAGAAGGATGGTTCTTTAAGACCCTGCATTGACTACCGAGGTCTTAACAAGATAACCATCAGAAATGTATATCCGATTCCCTTGATCACCGAGCTTTTTGATCGATTAAAAAGTTCTAAAATTTTCACTAAGTTAGACCTTAGAGGTGCTTATAATTTGGTGAGAATTCACGACGGTGACGAGTGGAAAACTGCATTCAATACTCTATATGGGCACTATGAGTATACTGTAATGCCTTTTGGTCTCTGCAATGCCCCGGCGGTATTTCAGGACCTTATTAATGAGGTTCTTAGGGAGTTTCAAGATGACTGTGTGATTGTATACCTTGATGATATACTTATACATTCCAGGGATATTGAGACTCACCACGGACAAGTCAGAAGGGTTTTACACAAACTCCTTCAGCATGGCTTATACTGCAAACTAGAGAAATGCAGCTTTGACCAATCACAAACTACCTTTCTTGGTTATGTGATTTCTGGGGAAGGGTTTGAAATGGACCCGGAGAAGCTCCAATCCATACTAGATTGGCCTTTACCTAAGGGTCTCAAGGCTATCCAGAGATTTATTGGTTTCTCCAATTACTACAGGCGTTTCATTAAGGGATACTCCTCTATCATTGCTCCCATCACCAATATGACCAAACAAGGGGCTGACACTAAGAATTGGTCTACTGAAGCACTTCTGGCTTTTAAGACACTCAAGGAGCTGTTTGCTTCCGCACCAATTTTAGTTCACCCTGATACTACACTACCTTTCCTACTCGAAGTTGACGCTTCTGAGACAGGTATAGGTGCTGTTCTGTCCCAAAGGTTGGGTGTAGATAAACCATTACATCCTTGTGGATACTTTTCCAAAAAGTTGTCAGGTACTGAAAGCAGATATGACATTGGTGACAGGGAACTACTAGCGGTTATAATGGCCTTGAAGGAGTGGAGACATTTATTGGAGGGTACTTTGCATCCTGTTACTATTTTGACAGATCATAAAAACTTATCCTATATTGGAGAGGCTAAACGACTATCATCTAGACAGGCTCGTTGGTCCATATTTCTCACTCACTTCAACTACGTACTCACATATAGGCCAGGTTCTAAGAATTCTAAAGCCGACGCCTTATCTCGCCAGTATGAACCTGCTGCCGTATCTGAGCCGGTTTTGTCCTCTATAGTACCCAAGTGTAACATTATTGCTAACACTACTCTCAAAGTCCATTCTCCGCTACTTGATCAGATAAGGAGCTTGCAGCATCTGGCACCTAGACTGACTCCGGCCTCCAGACTTTTCGTTCCTCCTGAACTCCAATTGGAGCTCTTACAGTGTCTTCACGAGAGTAAGGTGGCCGGTCATCCGGGTGTTCGCAAGACGTACTCTTTGATCTCCAAAGATTTCTGGTGGCCTTCGCTACGGAAGGATATTAAGGATTTTATCGGAGTTTGTGTGGTCTGTACTAAAACTAAATTACCGCATTCGCTTCCTTGTGGTCTTCTGCAGCCTCTGGAAATTCCTGGCAAACCTTGGTCCTGTGTGGCAATGGACTTTATTGTGGATTTGCCTGTTTCTAAAAAGCACACTGTTATCCTCACCGTAGTCGATAGGTTTACCAAGATGGCACATTTCGTACCGTTGCCTAAACTCCCGACTTCTCCTGAATTGGCGGAAATCTTTGCTAAAGAAATTTTTCGCTTGCATGGGATTCCCTCGGAGATCACTTCTGATAGAGGCTCCCAATTTGTTTCACGCTTTTGGAGATCATTCTGTTCTCAATTAGGCATCAAATTGAATTTTTCCTCCGCCTATCATCCTCAGTCTAACGGAGCTGCCGAGCGTACCAACCAGGAGATTGAGCAATACCTACGTTGTTTTGTTTCCGAACACCAGGACGATTGGGTCGGTTTGATTCCTTGGGCGGAGTTTGCGCACAACAATCTCGTTTGTGACTCTACGCATTCAAGCCCCTTCTTCATGAACTATGGCTTTCACCCATCTATTCTTCCCTCGGTTTCTCCTTCCCAAGGAGTGCCGTCGGTTGATGTCCATGTGGCCAATTTGAGGAAGTTGTGGGATCAGACTCGACAGATTCTTCTACACAATTCTATGCTGGTTAAGAAACATGCTGACAAACGTAGAAGGGCGGCTCCGAATTTTGTTCCAGGCGATAGAGTTTGGTTGAGTACTAGGAATATTCGCCTTAAAGTTCCTTCCATGAAATTCGCTCCTCGTTATATTGGTCCCTACAGGATCTTGACTCGAATTAATCCAGTGGCGTATCGTCTAGCTCTCCCAGCCGCTTTACGCATCCCAAACTCCTTTCACGTGTCATTGCTGAAACCTCTAATCTGTAACAGATTCTCCTCCACAATCGCCCCTCCGCGCCCTGTTCAGGTGGAGGGTCAGGAGGAGTATGAGGTTAACTCCATTATTGATTCTCGTGTCTCCCGGGGGAGAGTACAATATTTGGTTAACTGGAGGGGTTATGGTCCTGAGGAGAGGAGTTGGGTACCACAAGAGGATGTTCATGCTCCTCACCTTCGCAGGGCATTTCACTCCCGCTTTCCATCTCGCCCCGGCTCCTTCCGCCCGGTGGGCGTATCTGAGAGGGGGGGTACTGTCAGGGTACCTGAAGCCTCTACCTCTAAGAGAGGTAGAGACTTAGAAGTTTATCCGTCCGGACGGCATGTCTCCTCGGTTCCTCGCGGTTCTCCCGGTCTTGCAAACGCCGGCCGCGAGGGAGCCACTTCCTTTTATAGCAGGAGGCTCAGAGGCCGACGTCATGACGCCAACCCGGAACACCCTGTCACTCAAATCAGTGGAGACGAATCAGGACTCGCCGGAGGCGTGTCTTCTCTCCCTAACCAGCATACTTAACAGTGGCTATCTCATTTACTCATTGCCCTGTCGTGGTTCTAGTCCGCCTAGTCTCACAGTGCTTTGTTATTCTCTTGTCTTTTGGTTCCGACCCGGCTTTGATATTTCCTCTCCTGTCTTTCTGTTATCCTTGACCCGGCTTGTCTCTCGCTTACCTGTCTTCTCGTTCCCTCGACCTCGGCTTGTCTCTGACCATTCTATCGTAGTTATACGTTAAGTCCGGCCATTCTAAGGACCGGTATACGTATCTGCTGCTCTTTGTACTCTGCGTGTTGGATCCCTGACCCGATCCTGACAATGTCTTAGTGAGTGTGTCTGTTAGTGAGTGTGTGTTTCTGTTAGTGAGTGTGTGTGTTGTCTGTTAGTGAGTGTGAGTGTGTTTGCCTGTTAGTGTGTGTGTGTGTGTGTCTGTTAGTGTGTGTGTGTGTGTGTGTGTCTGTTAGTGAGTGAGTTTGTGTCTGTTAGTGAGTGTGTGTGTGTCTGTTAGTGAGTGTGTTTGCCTGTTAGTGTGTGTGTGTGTGTGTCTGTTAGTGAGTGTGTGTGTCTGTTAGTGAGTGTGTGTGTGTTAGTGAGTGTGTGTCTGTTAGTAAGTGTGAGTGTGTTTGTTAGTGTGTGTCTGTTAGTGAGTGTGTTTTTCTGTTAGCTAGTGTCAGTGAATGTGTATGTGTGTATTTAGAAGGGGCAGGGGGGACGGGTTGGCAAGGGTGGAGGGGTGTGGGGGGGCACCTGAGTTTTGTCCTGCCTAGGGCAGCACAAAACCAGGATACACCACTGGGTAGGAGTCTGATCTGTCACATTCTGGGGCTGTCAGATTGCTGGGCTGTCACATTCCAGGGTTTTCATATGCCGGGGCTGTGAAATTGCTGGCCTGTCACATCCCAGGACTGTTACATTCTGTGGCTGCCTGTCACATTCCGGGGCTGTCAGATTGCTGGGCTGTCACACTTCAGGTGTTTTAGAGTTTGGGCTGTCAGATTTCTAGGCTGTCACAATCCTAGCCTGTCACATTCCAGGGCTGTCAGATTGCTGGGCTGTCACCTTCCTTTGATGTGAGATTGCTGAACTGTCACATTCCAGGGCTGTCACATTGTGGGGCTGTCACGTGCTGCTCTCTGTCTCTCTATTGGGTTGTTGCTAGGAATCCTAAATAAACAGAGGTGTTCCCCCTGGGAAGCAATGGAGGGAGTGGGAGGATGGTAAGGGGGGTTACCCATTGCCTGAAGTCATGGAAAGAGGAAGGGAGGGAGAGATGGGGAGGCCATTCCCCGGACAGTGAGACATGGAATAAGCAAGGGGCGAGGAGGTTCCCCTGTTATGGCACAATCTATGCGTGTGTGTTTCTGTCTCTCTGTGTGTTATATGAGGTAATAGGCCACAGATTTTACATTTTTCAGTTTATTATTTAGTTTTGATGATTTTTTTGCAACAATCTGATAGAATGTATTTATTATTTAAGAAACTGTGACGCTTCCTGCTCCATTTGGTGCATTGCCATATGTATTGACCCTGTGGGTCGCATCCTTTCTAATTTTGACACTTCTTACAGCCAGAGTGAGTTGCATCATTCCATGGATCCACAGTAGATGGGTCTCTCCGGAGATATCTCATCATAGATGTTTTGGTGTTGCCTTTTCTTAAATACCCATTCTGGGTTATAAAAGACCAGTCCACAATCCATTCCACGCCCTGTCATGACCAGTCCACTTTCTCCATTCCATGCCCTGTCGTGACCAGTCCACGCTCTGTTCCAGCCCTGTCATGACCAGCCCACGCTCTCCATTCCATGCCCTGTCATGACCAGCCTACACTCTGTTCCGGGCTCTGTCGTGACTATCCATGTTCCGTTCCGTTCGGTGTCCTTCCATGATCAGTCCGTGCTCTGTTCCACGCCCTGTCATGACCACTCCACGCTCCATCCCGTGCCATGACGTGACCAGTCCGCGCTCCAGACCTGTCATGACCGGTCCGCGCTCCGTTCCAGCCCTGTCATGACCAGTCCGCGCTCTGTTCCAGCCCTGTCATGACCGGTCCGCGCTCTGTTCCAGCCCTGTCATGACCGGTCCGCGCTCCGTTCCAGCCCTGTCATGACCGGGATGCACTCCGTTCCAGCCCTTTCATGATTGGTCCGCGCTCCGTTCCAGCCCTGTCATGATCGGTCCGCGCTCCGTTCCGTGCCGTGTCGTGACTATCGGTGTTCCGTTCCGTGTCCTGCCATGATCAGTCCATGCTCCATTCCAGCCCTGTCATGACCAGTCCACGCTCCGTTCCAGCCCTGTCATGACCAGTCCATGCTCCATTCCAGCCCTGTCATGACCAGTCCACGCTCCGTTCCAGCCCTGTCATGACCAGTCCACGCTCCATTCCAGCCATGACGTGACCAGTGCACGTTCCGTTCCAGTCCTATCATGACCAGTCCACGCTCCGTTCCAGCCCTGTCATGACCAGCCCACGTTCCGTTCCAGCCCTGTCATGACCAGTCCATGCTACGTTCCAGCCCTACGATGACCAGTCCACGCTCCGTTCCAGCCCTATCATGACCAGTCCACGCTCTGTTCCAGCCTTATCATGACCAGTCCATGCTCCGTTCCAGCCCTGTCATGACAAGTCCACGGTCTGTTCCAGCCATGACGTGACCTGTCCGCGCTCTGTTCCATGCCCTATCGTGACTATCCGTGTTCTGTTCCAGCCCTGTCATGACCAGTCCACGCTCTGTTCCAGCCCTATCATGACCAGTCCACGCTCTGTTCCAGCCATGTCATGACCAGTCCACGCTCCGTTCCAGCCCTATCGTGACTATCCGTGTTCTGTTCCAGCCCTGTCATGACCAGTCCACGCTCTGCTCCAGCCATGACGTGACCAGTTCACGCTCCATTCCAGCCCTATCATGACCAGTCCACGCTCAGTTCCAGCCCTGTCATGACCAGTCCACGCTCCATTCCAGCCCTATCATGACCAGTCCACGCTCAGTTCCAGCCTTGTCATGACCAGTCCACGCTCTGTTCCAGCCCTGTCGTGACCAGTCCACGCTCCTTTCCATGCCCTGTCGTGACCTTTCCGCGCTCTGTTCTGTGAACTTACACTGCTAATATTTTTTTCTGGTTTTGACTCAGGTCTGTTATTAGACTTTTCTGACTCCTGTAATCTTTTGGCCTTTTACTAGCTCTGTGTGTTTCTTTATCCCCTTGACTTGTCTCTGTTTACGCACTGTGTTCTTGCAGACTGTATTGCTTGTTTTGCTATTAGGTTAAGCCCGGGCACACTAAGAATAGGTAATAAGTCACTATTGTTCCTTCTTCCTCAACTGTTTACCCAGAGTTTGTGAGTTAGGGTATAATAACTACACCTTGACGGCAACAAATCCATAAACAAACAAACATAAAATATAAAACAGCAAAATATAACATTATATAAAAATACAAAATAACAGAATATAAAACTATATAACAAAGTACAACATGACATTAAATATAAACTGCAATACATATAATCAAATATAAAATAAAATACCACAAAACATAGGCTACTACAACATATAAAATAACACAACGTAACAGAAATCTCCCATTTCTCCTCTGTCTGCGGCGCTCAGGTACTGACCGAACCTTGGAAGAATGTCCATCTCATCTATTCTCCCATTATTAAATGCTACATATTATTTATAAATTGTTTTACCAGGATGGATACATTGACATTTCTCTCGTTTTCAAGTATCTCCTGGATTATACTACAGTATTATATCACAGTATTATATCACAGTATTATATTACAGTATTATGTTACAGTATTATACTACAGTATTATATCACAGTATTATATTACAGTATTATGTTACAGTATTATACTACAGTATTATACTACAGTATTATACTACAGTATTATATCACAGTATTGAATTACAGTATTATGTTACAGTATTACATTACATTATTATGTTACAGTATTATATTACAGTATTATGTTACAGTATTATATCACAGTATTATGTTACAGTATTATATTACAGTATTATGTCACAGTATTATGTTACAGTATTATATTACAGTATTATGTTACAGTATTATATCACAGTATTATGCCTGTAGTTTATCAGTGACATTTTCTGTACATGCAGTTTTTATTTATAGGTGAGTGTATTCCATGTAATATAGTTATTAATATTTTGGGTGATAGAATCTGGTTGGTAAACTTTTTAATCGGATTCAATATGTTTTCTCTCCCACCCCATCTCTGTCCATCGTTGCCCCTCCTGACTGTAACGTGTCTTATCTCCATCCCGGATACCTCACATCACACACCCAGACTTACAAGCAAAATCCTCAGACTCTCCATATTCTCTTAGCACAACCCGCCCACCCAGGTTCCTACTAATTTCATAGCATGTTCCTCCGGCTGCTAGAGATATTACTCAATTACCCCCTCATTCTCTTTACACTAACAGTAGCTGCAACGTTCCTTTAATATCTCTGGCCGTCACTTCCAATCCCCCTGCTTCTTCTTGTCTCAAGTCCTCATTATATGCTTTAGATTGTAAGCTCACTTGCTATCTAACTAGGTAGTTTGTATAAAAGCTTAAATGGCTGGATCACAGGGCCTTCCTTACCTTTTGTATTGGTCTGTGTGTTTTTTATGTTCTCCTCTAATTGTACAGCGCTATGGAATATGTCAGCACGTAATAAATAATATCATAGAATAACGCATTATATAACATTTAAAATACCACAAAGCATAAGATAATGCAATATAATATCATAGAACATAAAATAACACTCGGACTGGTCTTTTTTTGTCGTTCCCCTATTACAGTTGGGGTGAAAGTTTTCTGCCTCGCTCAGATAATGGGGTACAAGCTGTATATTTTGGGAGAAGGGCTGGGTTGCCAGCACCATTAAGGGGGTGGCGGTTTAAGGACACGTGGGGTGGGGAATCTTTCCCCAGAGGTACAAGTTCTGCTTTCCTCATTATCCTCCAGAACAATCGCCATAATTACCGCCTATTGTTTGCAGGTCCATTAACCCTCGTCCCTGGAATAATTACCTAAATGCAAACTTCCTCTCCGTTCTCACATCAACACTTACTTAAATAGCTCGGAGAGATGGGGGGAGTGACTGGAGGGTCTCACCGGATTCATAGCTAGAATCTAGCCAGAGGGCCCCCCGAACTCATTAGGTTGGTACCGTGGGACTTTACGCCAAATCCTGTGCCGTTTCTGAGTGTTTTTTACAAATTGCCAATTTTCAGAAATTCTAAGTGAATTGAAAGAGAATTAGAAATTTAGGGTCAAAAATGTGAATTGTAAACACTGTCCACCCGCTATGCTTCTGGTTGGTTATTCTGGTTTAAGGTTTGAAATTAATTTTATATTCCCGCTAATTCTCCCTTTAGTGAATAACTGAATCGTTTTCATATAAAAGTAAATCAATGTTGGAACTTCTCACACATATATAAATACCCATTGCTCTCTCTTTAGTTTTATTCATTGCAGTCTCTTTAACTTCCTGCTTTACTGTCTCTTTAACTTCCTGCTTTACTGTCTCTTTAATTTCCTACATCACTGTCACTTTGACTTAATCCATCACTGTCTATTTAATCCCATTAACTGCTGTCTCTTTAACTGTCAGAATCACTGTCATCTCTTTAACGTCCTACATTGCTGTCTCTTTAACTTTATCTGTCTCTTTAACTTAATTAATTGCTGTCTCTTTAACTTCACAAGTTTAACTGTCTGAATCACTCTCTTTAACATCAACCACTGCTGTCTCTTTACCATCGCCCACTGCTGTCTCTTTACCATCACCCATAGCTGTCTCTTTGACATCACCCATAGCTGTCTCTTTACCATCACCCATAGCTGTCTCTTTAACATCGCCCATTGCTGTCTCTTTACCATCACCCATAGCTGTCTCTTTAACATCGCCCATTGCTGTCTCTTTAACATAACCAATAGCTGTCTCTTTACCATCGCCCATTGCTGTCTCTTTACCATCACCCATTGCTGTCTCTTTACCATCACCCATTGCTGTCTCTTTACCATCACCCAAAGCATGGCTCCTGCTCCCCCCATACACCCTGAGCCCTGGGCTGTGTACAGATACTCTGACTCACTCTGGAATGTGGCACAGACTGAGAGGGACTGGTACGGCCTGGAATCTGTCTAATTAGTGTTAGATACACATGGTGCTGAGTGTGCACTCCACATACTCCCACTCACACCTCATACATCAAACAACATGCAGGTAATTCTGGAACATTTTATTTCACTCAAATTCACATTATTATTATTATTATTATTGAAAAAAATAACTGACAAAGTTCAGTAATGGTTGTAAAACCTCACACGCTGTGATCTATACAAACCCCACATCTAAACATGGCCCTATTGGTGTGTAGCCCCTATTCCCTGCAGTGCGGATCCCACTACGTGGACCCAAACAGGACCTCCGGTCTGGGGTCACTTCTAAATCATCTTTAAAATGCTGTCTGTCTGTCTTATGTCACAGGACTCGATAAGGTTCACCCACTGGCACAGAATGGGTTAAATATGTGTGTTCCTATTGCATCTTCCCCATCCAGCCCCCCCTCGCAATCCACCCCCCTTTGCATGGCTTCAGTGGCCCTCCGACTCTGCCTGTTTCAAATCTCCAAAAAAGGCAGCGGGTTGGGTGAATTTTCTGGAAAGTCTGAGTCCTGGAGAGGTGGGGAACGGAGGGAGCGGACGGGAGCTGGGATTGCCAAGGAAAGAAATCATATGGGAAAAATGAGATCATAGCCTGGGTAACAATACAATACCCCCTTATCTCGCTCTGCCATGCTGGGGCAAGTCCATTCAGTGCCATCCGTTACCTGCTCCCTTTCTACGTCTCCAATCAAAAGAGAAAAAAATAATACTCCAGATATATTAATGCAATCTGTTTCTGAGTAAAACAAACTCTCTTAGTCTTTCTTCTTCTTCCCTCGTCCACTCGCACATTTCACTGGGCCACTATCAATTGCGCTTTATTGCACATACAGAGTTTAACCCCTTTGCTGCTGGAGCTGTAACCCCACCTCCATATCATTTCTTTGCAATGTCAGTCATGTGAGTCAATCCGAAAGCACACCTCCGGAGGGAGAAAGGTAACTGTAGTGGTTATGGTGGCTGTACTGGTCGGAATTTTTGGAGCAACCCATTAACTTTTGTAATAGAATTTCTTATTTTATGTAATATCTCCACATTAAATACGCAAAGTTCTGCAGAATATGATGGCGATACATAAATGTCAATAGTAATAATAATATTTGTCCCAGGAAACGTTATGTTTCCATGATTACTAGTTATATTGACCAGAAGGATTTGTCACGGCTGCCGATGATAGGTAAGTTTTCTATGTGTCCGCTAAATGTCCTGATTTGTCATAGGTGACTGGACTGGTGAGTTATATAGTGATTTATGTGCACTACTTTTTTATGACGCGATGTGTGCGTGGTGTATTAATGATCAGTCTCTCATTGCAGGCTATGACTTTCCTGCTGTCCTCCAGTGGTTTGCGGAGCGAGTTGACCGCATCATCCTTCTCTTTGATGCCCACAAGCTGGAGATATCTGACGAGTTCTCTGAAGCCATCCGAGCTCTGAATGGCAACGAGGACAAGATCCGAGTGGTCCTAAACAAAGCCGACATGGTGGAGACCCAGCAGCTAATGCGGGTCTATGGAGCACTTATGTGGTCTTTGGGCAAAGTGTTCAATACTCCGGAGGTCCTGAGGGTCTTCATAGGATCGTTCTGGTCGGAACCACTGATGATTTCTGATCACCGCCATCTCTTCGAGTTGGAAGAGCAGGATCTGTTCCAAGACATCCAGAACCTTCCCAGGAATGCAGCCCTGCGTAAACTCAATGACCTGGTCAAAAGGGCTCGACTTGTTAGAGTAAGAAATTGCCTTTAGCTTCACAACACTGGCATCAATGATAATGACATATATTGTTGGTCCCTCCCAGGTGATATGTTTAAGGGTCAGTCCCTCCCAGGATCACAGCGTAGCGACAGTGACATGTTGAAGGGTGGGTCCCTCCCAGGGTCACAGTGTACTAATGACAGTGACATGTTTAAGTGTCAGTCCCTCCCAGGGTCACAGTGTACTAAGGACAGTGATATGTTTAAGGGTCGGTCCCTCCCAGGGTCACAGGGTACTAATGACAGTGACATGTTTAAGGGTCGGTCCCTCCCAGGGTCACAGTGTACTAATGACAGTGACATGTTAAGGGGTCCCTCCCTCCCAGGGTCACAGCGTACTAATGACAGTGACATGTTTAATGGTCAGTCCCTACCAGGGTCACAGCGTACTAATGACAGTGACATGTTTAATGGTCAGTCCCTCCCAGGGTCACAGTGTACTAATGACAGTGACATGTTTAATGGTCGGTCCCTCCCAGGGTCACAGTGTACTAATGACAGTGACATGTTTAATGGTCAGTCCCTCCCAGGGTCACAGTGTACTAATGACAATGACATGTTTAAGGGTCAGTCCCTCCCAGGGTCACAGTGTACTAATGACAGTGACATGTTTAATGGTCAGTCCCTCCCAGGGTCACAGTGTACTAATGACAGTGACATGTTTAATGGTCGGTCCCTCCCAGGGTCACAGTGTACTAATGACAGTGACATGTTTAATGGTCGGTCCCTCCCAGGGTCACAGTGTACTAATGACAGTGACATGTTTAATGGTCAGTCCCTCCCAGGGTCACAGCGTACTAATGACAGTGACATGTTTAATGGTCGGTCCCTCCCAGGATCACAGTGTACTAATGACAGTAACATGTTTAAGGGTCGGTCCCTCCCAGGGTCACGGTGTACTAATGACAATGACATGTTTAATGGTCGGTCCCTCCCAGGGTCACAGTGTACTAATGACAATGACATGTTTAAGGGTCAGTCCCTCCCAGGGTCACAGCGTACTAATGACAGTGACGTGTTTAAAGGTCAGTCCCTCCCAGGGTCACAGCGTACTAATGACAGTGACATGTTTAATGGTCGGTCCCTCCCAGGGTCACAGTGTACTAATGACAGTAACATGTTTAAGGGTCGGTCCCTCCCAGGGTCACGGTGTACTAATGACAATGACATGTTTAATGGTCGGTCCCTCCCAGGGTCACAGTGTACTAATGACAATGACATGTTTAAGGGTCAGTCCCTCCCAGGGTCACAGCGTACTAATGACAGTGACGTGTTTAAAGGTCAGTCCCTCCCAGGGTCACAGCGTACTAATGACAGTGACATGTTTAATGGTCGGTCCCTCCCAGGGTCACAGTGTACTAATGACAGTGACATGTTTAATGGTCAGTCCCTCCCAGGGTCACAGTGTATTAATGACCGTGACATGTTTAATGGTCGGTCCCTCCCAGGGTCGCAGCGTACCGACAGTGACATGTTTAATGGTCAGTCCCTCCCAGGGTCACAGTGTACTAATGACAGTGACATGTTTAATGGTCGGTCCCTCACAGGGTCACAGTGTACTAATGACAGTGACATGTTTAATGGTCAGTCCCTCCCAGGGTCACAGTGTACTAATGACAGTGACATGTTTAATGGTCAGTCCCTCCCAGGGTCACAGTGTACTAATGACAGTGATATGTTTAATGGTCAGTCCCTCCCAGGGTCACAGTGTACTAATGACAGTGACATGTTTAATGGTCAGTCCCTCCTAGGGTCACTGTGTACTAATGACAGTGACATGTTTAATGGTCAGTCCCTCCCAGGATCACAGTGTACTAATGACAGTGACATGTTTAACGGTCAGTCCCTCCCAGGGTCACAGTGTACTAATGACAGTGATATGTTTAATGGTCAGTCCCTCCCAGGGTCACAGTGTACTAATGACAGTGACATGTTTAACGGTCAGTCCCTCCCAGGGTCACAGTGTACTAATGACAGTGACATGTTTAATGGTCAGTCCCTCCCAGGGTCACAGTGTACTAATGACAGTGACATGTTTAACGGTCAGTCCCTCCCAGGGTCACAGTGTACTAATGACAGTGACATGTTTAATGGTCAGTCCCTCCCAGGGTCACAGTGTACTAATGACAGTGACATGTTTAATGGTCAGTCCCTCCCAGGGTCACGGTGTACTAATGACAGTGACATGTTTAAGGGTCGGTCCCTCCCAGGGTCACAATGTACTAATGAAGGTGACATGTTTAAACCTCATGCCTTCCCATTACATTAATATCTGAGCAAATAACTCGCTTTATACTGATAATAGTAATAGTTGACTTAATGCAGATTTCCTGCACAGATCGTGGCCCATCCTTACACCCCAATACCAAGGTTTAGGGTACAGCTGCTCCCAATGCTCTGTAGGGAGGGGCGCACCGTGAAGGGATTTGCAGATGAAACATTTGCTTTTTGTACATAATTTTGGCAGCAGAGCTGGGAAAATCATCTGCAACAAAAGCCAACACATTCCACACCATTTACTCAGCCGAGGACGAGGGGAGGGAGTGTGAGCAGAGAGACAGGAGAGAGGAGTGAGAGAGAGAATGGTGAGGGAGAGAGTGAGTGAAGGGTGAGGGAGAGAGTGAGTGAAGGGTGAGGGAGAGAGTGAGTGAAGGGTGAGGGAGAGAGTGAGTGAACGGTGAGGGAGAGAGTGAGTGAAGGGTGAGGGAGAGAGTGAGTGAAGGGTGAGGGAGAGAGTGAGTGAAGGGTGAGGGAGAGAGTGAGTGAAGGGTGAGGGAGAGAGTGATGTGAGAGTGGAATGTGTGAAGAGTGTAGGAGAGCTATGTGCTACATTTTGGGGCATGCATTACACAGATCAGTATTTGGGGGTGCATGCGTTACACAGATCGGTATTTGGGGGTGCATGCGTTACACAGATCGGTATTTGGGGTGCATGCATTACACAGATCAGGTATTTGGGGTGCATGCATTACACAGATCAGGTATTTTGGGGTGCATGCATTACACAGATCAGGTATTTGGGGTGCATGCATTACACAGATCAGGTATTTGGGGTGCATGCATTACACAGATCAGTATTTGGGGTGCATGCATTACACAGATCGGTATTTGGGGTGCATGCATTACACAGATCAGTATTTGGGGTGCATGCATTACACAGATCAGGTATTTGGGGTGCATGCGTTACACAGATCAGTATTTGGGGTGCATGCGTTACACAGATCAGTATTTGGGGTGCATGCATTACACAGATCAGTATTTGGGGTGCATGCGTTACACAGATCGGTATTTGGGGTGCATGCGTTACACAGATCGGTATTTGGGGTGCATGCATTACACAGATCGGTATTTGGGGTGCATGCGTTACACAGATCGGTATTTTGGGGTGCATGCATTACACAGATCAGGTATTTGGGGTGCATGCATTACACAGATCGGTATTTGGGGTGCATGCGTTACACAGATCGGTATTTTGGGGTGCATGCATTACACAGATCGGTATTTGGGGTGCATGCGTTACACAGATCAGGTATTTGGGGTGCATGCGTTACACAGATCAGGTATTTGGGGTGCATGCGTTACACAGATCGGGTATTTGGGGGTGCATGCATTACACAGATCAGGTATTTTGGGGTGCATGCGTTACACAGATCAGGTATTTGGGGGTGCATGCATTACACAGATCAGGTATTTGGGGTGCATGCATTACACAGATCAGGTATTTGGGGTGCATGCGTTACACAGATCGGTATTTGGGGGTGCATGCATTACACAGATCAGGTATTTGGGGGTGCATGCATTACACAGATCAGGTATTTGGGGGTGCATGCATTACACAGATCAGGTATTTGGGGTGCATGCATTACACAGATCAGGTATTTGGGGTGCATGCGTTACACAGATCGGGTATTTGGGGGTGCATGCATTACACAGATCAGGTATTTGGGGTGCATGCGTTACACAGATCAGGTATTTGGGGGTGCATGCGTTACACAGATCAGTATTTGGGGGTGCATGCGTTACACAGATCAGGTATTTGGGGTGCATGCATTATACAGATCAGGTATTTAGGGGTGCATGCATTACACAGATCAGGTATTTGGGGTGCATGCGTTACACAGATCGGTATTTGGGGGTGCATGCATTACACAGATAGGTATTTGGGGTGCATGCGTTACACAGATCGGTATTTGGGGGTGCATGCGTTACACAGATCGGTATTTGGGGGTGCATGCGTTACACAGATCTGTATTTGGGGGTGCATGCGTTACACAGATCAGTATTTGGGGTGCATGCGTTACACAGATCGGTATTTGGGGGTGCATGCATTACACAGATAGGTATTTGGGGTGCATGCATTACACAGATCGGTATTTGGGGGTGCATGCGTTACACAGATCGGTATTTGGGGGTGCATGCGTTACACAGATCTGTATTTGGGGGTGCATGCATTACACAGATAGGTATTTGGGGTGCATGCATTACACAGATCGGTATTTGGGGGTGCATGCGTTACACAGATCGGTATTTGGGGGTGCATGCGTTACACAGATCTGTATTTGGGGGTGCATGCGTTACACAGATCGGTATTTGGGGTGCATGCATTACACAGATCAGGTATTTGGGGGTGCATGCATTACACAGATCGGTATTTGGGGGTGCATGCGTTACACAGATCGGTATTTGGGGGTGCATGCGTTACACAGATCGGTATTTGGGGGTGCATGCGTTACACAGATCGGTATTTGGGGGTGCATGCGTTACACAGATCGGTATTTGGGGGTGCATGCATTACACAGATAGGTATTTGGGGTGCATGCATTACACAGATAGGTATTTGGGGTGCATGCGTTACACAGATCGTATTTTGGGGTGCATGCGTTACACAGATCGTATTTGGGGGTGCATGCGTTACACAGATCGTATTTGGGGGTGCATGCGTTACACAGATCGGTATTTGGGGGTGCATGCGTTACACAGATCGGTATTTGGGGTGCATGCGTTACACAGATCAGGTATTTGGCAGTCGAGGTATCAGACAGCATAGTTTTGTTTATTTGGGTCAGAGATGCTTTTATTGTTTTTTGCTGGAGAGCAGAAGGAAAGATCTTATCGCTTCCTGCCACCCTCTCCTGTCGCCAGCGTCTGCTTTGTGCTTTAATGAGGAGAGATTTTCTAATTCGGGGGGGGGGGCATCTCCCCAAACTCAGCCACCATCTGTGATATCACTTAAAGAGGACAAGGTTTATCTGTCTATCTAGATATCCGTCTGTCTGTCTAGATATCCGTCTGTCTATCTAGATATCCGTCTGTCTATCTAGATATCCGTCTGTCTGTCTATCTGTCTAATCTAGCTATATTCTATCTGTCTGTCTATCTAGATATACAAACATAAATTTACAGGAAGAGTTCTACTGAAAAATGGGTAGTAAGTGTGTGGTTTATAAGGTACAGGGTGCTCTTAAAGGAAGGAAATCTGTTCCCAAACCAGATATATAAATGTAATAAAAATAAGAAATGATCCCAAGGCACACCACGGTTTTGCACATAAAAAGAGTATTTATTCATGCATTGAAAATACAACAAGATATCATTATAGCAGAGAGAAAGTGTATAGTATAGTGCTAAACCAGTATATAGTACCAAAACCACAATGTAAGTAAAGTGCGAAATGCAAAAACCCATTAAAAAGGAGAAATGAAACCCCAACATTTCGGCTGTGAAGCCTTCATCTGAGGTTCCATTGTGGGATATTGTTGTTACTAAATCCGTCCAATCACTGGGTTATTTACTATAGTCAGGATTTAAAGTGAGTGAAAGGCCAAAGTAACCAAACTGGTAGCTCTCCATCTGGTTCCGCTACCTTGGCCTAAATTTTAAATTCACTCTGAATTCTCCCTTTAGTGAATATCCTTATCGGTGTCTCCTGTATTTGTTATATTTGCTCTCTGCGACACGTTCCATGTGTGAGCTGATTACAGTTACAAGTGCACCCCTAGACGGCATGGTTTGTACGCCTCCCAGGTGGGCTGTGAAGGGTTTATCCTGCAGTAAGTGATTTGCTCTGGGTGTCAAGAGCCAGTCAGTCCTAGAGGAAGCCAGGGGGTGTCATTTAAGCATCCTGTTCCCACTGAAGTGTTAGATGTCTCCCGCTCCCCCATTAAGTCCTTCCTGGTATTCTGTGCATCAATGTCATGGCGCAGCCATCCTTGCCAATTCTAGCAGGAGACGTGTCTTGGACAGGAAGAGACTGGGACACCGGCAGATGTGACGTACGGCCACCACGCTGTATAAGTCGGACGGTGACACCAGAGAGATTTATCAAACTGTCATGTTTTGAGAAATGGGAAAATGATGTAAAGGTGGAGCAATCGCCATGGAAACCAGTGAGTGCAGGGACATTCGATATTAATTCACTTTCTGGAAGGCAACACTTTGATAAATCTCCCGCAGTGTGTATTCTGCAACACTTGACTTGTATCACCCACAAATCAAACAGATCTGATTTAAAGGAATACTATAGGAATCTAAACATATATTCCTAGCGCCATAGTGTCCTACTACCCATCTAGGTGTCCGACCTCCATCTTACCCACATTGTTGGGAGAGTCAATCAATGCACAGTCAGTTTGGGGTTGATTCATTAAACGATAAATTGGGGAGAAATCACAAGCAGAGTTATGATACATTTTAGATGAAATTGGAAGAGCTGGAAGCCTTACCCAAATCCGCTATTTTTCCAGCTTTGATTAGAATGTTGTCGCTGTTTCCATGACTAAGCCCAGGCTTTACGGGGGTCAAGGGTGATGTTTGTGATTGGTGGTGACTCTGTGTCTCCGTCCCCCCAGGTCCACGCTCACATTATAAGCTATCTGAAGAAAGAGATGCCTGTTTTTCGTAAAGACAATAAGAAGAAGCAGCTAATTAATATGCTTCCCGTCATTTTTGCCAAAATCCAACTCGAGCACCACATCTCCCCTGGAGACTTCCCTGACTGCGATAAAATGCAGGTAAGTCCTCCTTGGCCACCATGTACAATGCATAGATATGATCTACTCTATATAGATACATAATACAGCAATCTACCCAGACAGCATTCTATATAGATACATTATACAGCGATCTACCCAACCGGCATTCTATATAGATACTTTATACATTGATCTACCCAGCTGGCATTCTATATAGATGCATTATACAGCGATCTACCCAGACAGCATTCTATATAGATACATTATACAGTGATCTACCCAGACAGCATTCTATATAGATACATTATACAGCGATCTACCCAGACTGCATTCTATATAGATACATTATACAGCGATCTACCCAGACAGCATTCTATATAGATACATTATACAGTGATCTACCCAGACAGCATTCTATATAGATACATTATACAGCGATCTACCCAGACAGCATTCTATATAGATACATTATACAGTGATCTATCCAGACAGCATTCTATATAGATACATTATACAGCGATCTACCCAACCGGCATTCTATATAGATACATTATACAGCGATCTACCCAGACAGCATTCTATATAGATACATTATACAGCGATCTACCCAGACAGCATTCTATATATATACATTATACAGTGATCTACCCAGACAGCATTCTATATAGATACATTATACAGTGATCTACCCAGCCGGCATTCTATATAGATACATTATACAGTGATCTACCCAGCCGGCATTCTATATAGATACATTATACAGTGATCTACCCAGACAGCATTCTATATAGATACATTATACAGCGATCTACCCAACCGGCATTCTATATAGATACATTATACAGCGATCTACCCAGACAGCATTCTATATAGATACATTATACAGTGATCTACCCAGCCGGCATTCTATATAGATACATTATACAGTGATCTACCCAGACAGCATTCTATATAGATACATTATACAGTGATCTACCCAGAGAGCATTCTATATAGATACATTATACAGCGATCTACCCAGACAGCATTCTATATAGATACATTATACAGCGATCTACCCAGACAGCATTCTATATAGATACATTATACAGTGATCTACCCAGCCGGCATTCTATATAGATACATTATACAGTGATCTACCCAGACAGCATTCTATATAGATACATTATACAGCGATCTACCCAGACAGCATTCTATATAGATACATTATACAGTGATCTACCCAGCCGGCATTCTATATAGATACATTATACAGCGATCTACCCAGCCAGCATTCTATATAGATACTTTATACATTGATCTACCCAGCTGGCATTCTATATAGATGCATTATACAGCGATCTACCCAGACAGCATTCTATATAGATACATTATACAGTGATCTACCCAGACAGCATTCTATATAGATACATTATACAGCGATCTACCCAGACTGCATTCTATATAGATACATTATACAGCGATCTACCCAGACAGCATTCTATATAGATACATTATACAGTGATCTACCCAGACAGCATTCTATATAGATACATTATACAGCGATCTACCCAGACAGCATTCTATATAGATACATTATACAGTGATCTATCCAGACAGCATTCTATATAGATACATTATACGGCGATCTACCCAACCGGCATTCTATATAGATACATTATACAGCGATCTACCCAGACAGCATTCTATATAGATACATTATACAGCGATCTACCCAGACAGCATTCTATATATATACATTATACAGTGATCTACCCAGACAGCATTCTATATAGATACATTATACAGTGATCTACCCAGCCGGCATTCTATATAGATACATTATACAGTGATCTACCCAGCCGGCATTCTATATAGATACATTATACAGTGATGTACCCAGACAGCATTCTATATAGATACATTATACAGCGATCTACCCAACCGGCATTCTATATAGATACATTATACAGCGATCTACCCAGACAGCATTCTATATAGATACATTATACAGTGATCTACCCAGCCGGCATTCTATATAGATACATTATACAGTGATCTACCCAGACAGCATTCTATATAGATACATTATACAGTGATCTACCCAGACAGCATTCTATATAGATACATTATACAGCGATCTACCCAGACAGCATTCTATATAGATACATTATACAGCGATCTACCCAGACAGCATTCTATATAGATACATTATACAGTGATCTACCCAGCCGGCATTCTATATAGATACATTATACAGTGATCTACCCAGACAGCATTCTATATAGATACATTATACAGCGATCTACCCGGCCAGCATTCTATATAGATACATTATACAGCGATCTACCCAACCGGCATTCTATATAGATACATTATACAGTGATCATTCTATATAGATACATTATACATTGATCTACCCAGACAGCATTCTATATAGATACATTATACAGTGATCTATCCAGCCGGCATTCTATATAGATACATTATACAGTGATCTACCCAGACAGCATTCTATATAGATACATTATACAGCGATCTACCCAGACAGCATTCTATATAGATACATTATACAGTGATCTACCCAGCCGGCATTCTATATAGATACATTATACAGCGATCTACCCAGCCAGCATTCTATATAGATACTTTATACATTGATCTACCCAGCTGGCATTCTATATAGATGCATTATACAGCGATCTACCCAGACAGCATTCTATATAGATACATTATACAGTGATCATTCTATATAGATACATTATACATTGATCTACCCAGACAGCATTCTATATAGATACATTATACAGTGATCTATCCAGCCGGCATTCTATATAGATACATTATACAGCGATCTATCCAGACAGCATTCTATATAGATACATTATACAGCGATCTAACCAGCCGGCATTCTATATAGATACATTATACAGTGATCTACCCAGACAGCATTCTATATAGATACATTATACAGCGATCTACCCAGCCAGCATTCTATATAGATACATTATACAGCGATCTATCCAGACAGCATTCTATATAGATACATTATACAGTGATCTACCCAGACAGCATTCTATATAGATACATTATACAGTGATCTACCCAGCTGGCATTCTATATAGATACATTATACAGCGATCTACCCGGCCAGCATTCTATATAGATACATTATACAGTGATCTACCCAGCCGGCATTCTATATAGATACATTATACAGTGATCTACCCAGCCGGCATTCTATATAGATACATTATACAGCGATCTACCCAGACAGCATTCTATATAGATACATTATACAGTTATCTACCCAGACAGCATTCTATATAGATACATTATACAGCGATCTACCCAGACAGCATTCTATATAGATACATTATACAGCGATCTACCCAGACAGCATTCTATATAGATACATTATACAGTGATCTACCCAGCCGGCATTCTATATAGATACATTATACAGTGATCTACCCAGCCGGCATTCTATATAGATACATTATACAGTGATCTACCCAGACAGCATTCTATATAGATACATTATACAGCGATCTACCCAACCGGCATTCTATATAGATACATTATACAGCGATCTACCCAGACAGCATTCTATATAGATACATTATACAGTGATCTACCCAGCCGGCATTCTATATAGATACATTATACAGTGATCTACCCAGACAGCATTCTATATAGATACATTATACAGTGATCTACCCAGAGAGCATTCTATATAGATACATTATACAGCGATCTACCCAGACAGCATTCTATATAGATACATTATACAGCGATCTACCCAGACAGCATTCTATATAGATACATTATACAGTGATCTACCCAGCCGGCATTCTATATAGATACATTATACAGTGATCTACCCAGACAGCATTCTATATAGATACATTATACAGCGATCTACCCAGACAGCATTCTATATAGATACATTATACAGTGATCTACCCAGCCGGCATTCTATATAGATACATTATACAGCGATCTACCCAGCCAGCATTCTATATAGATACTTTATACATTGATCTACCCAGCTGGCATTCTATATAGATGCATTATACAGCGATCTACCCAGACAGCATTCTATATAGATACATTATACAGTGATCTACCCAGACAGCATTCTATATAGATACATTATACAGCGATCTACCCAGACTGCATTCTATATAGATACATTATACAGCGATCTACCCAGACAGCATTCTATATAGATACATTATACAGTGATCTACCCAGACAGCATTCTATATAGATACATTATACAGCGATCTACCCAGACAGCATTCTATATAGATACATTATACAGTGATCTATCCAGACAGCATTCTATATAGATACATTATACAGCGATCTACCCAACCGGCATTCTATATAGATACATTATACAGCGATCTACCCAGACAGCATTCTATATAGATACATTATACAGCGATCTACCCAGACAGCATTCTATATATATACATTATACAGTGATCTACCCAGACAGCATTCTATATAGATACATTATACAGTGATCTACCCAGCCGGCATTCTATATAGATACATTATACAGTGATCTACCCAGCCGGCATTCTATATAGATACATTATACAGTGATCTACCCAGACAGCATTCTATATAGATACATTATACAGCGATCTACCCAACCGGCATTCTATATAGATACATTATACAGCGATCTACCCAGACAGCATTCTATATAGATACATTATACAGTGATCTACCCAGCCGGCATTCTATATAGATACATTATACAGTGATCTACCCAGACAGCATTCTATATAGATACATTATACAGTGATCTACCCAGACAGCATTCTATATAGATACATTATACAGCGATCTACCCAGACAGCATTCTATATAGATACATTATACAGCGATCTACCCAGACAGCATTCTATATAGATACATTATACAGTGATCTACCCAGCCGGCATTCTATATAGATACATTATACAGTGATCTACCCAGACAGCATTCTATATAGATACATTATACAGCGATCTACCCGGCCAGCATTCTATATAGATACATTATACAGCGATCTACCCAACCGGCATTCTATATAGATACATTATACAGTGATCATTCTATATAGATACATTATACATTGATCTACCCAGACAGCATTCTATATAGATACATTATACAGTGATCTATCCAGCCGGCATTCTATATAGATACATTATACAGCGATCTATCCAGACAGCATTCTATATAGATACATTATACAGCGATCTAACCAGCCGGCATTCTATATAGATACATTATACAGTGATCTACCCAGACAGCATTCTATATAGATACATTATACAGCGATCTACCCAGCCAGCATTCTATATAGATACATTATACAGCGATCTATCCAGACAGCATTCTATATAGATACATTATACAGTGATCTACCCAGACAGCATTCTATATAGATACATTATACAGTGATCTACCCAGCTGGCATTCTATATAGATACATTATACAGCGATCTACCCGGCCAGCATTCTATATAGATACATTATACAGTGATCTACCCAGCCGGCATTCTATATAGATACATTATACAGTGATCTACCCAGCCGGCATTCTATATAGATACATTATACAGCATTCTATATAGATACATTATACAGTTATCTACCCAGACAGCATTCTATATAGATACATTATACAGCGATCTACCCAGACAGCATTCTATATAGATACATTATACAGCGATCTACCCAGACAGCATTCTATATAGATACATTATACAGTGATCTACCCAGCCGGCATTCTATATAGATACATTATACAGTGATCTACCCAGACAGCATTCTATATAGATACATTATACAGCGATCTACCCGGCCAGCATTCTATATAGATACATTATACAGCGATCTACCCAACCGGCATTCTATATAGATACATTATACAGTGATCATTCTATATAGATACATTATACATTGATCTACCCAGACAGCATTCTATATAGATACATTATACAGTGATCTATCCAGCCGGCATTCTATATAGATACATTATACAGCGATCTATCCAGACAGCATTCTATATAGATACATTATACAGCGATCTAACCAGCCGGCATTCTATATAGATACATTATACAGTGATCTACCCAGACAGCATTCTATATAGATACATTATACAGCGATCTACCCAGCCAGCATTCTATATAGATACATTATACAGCGATCTATCCAGACAGCATTCTATATAGATACATTATACAGTGATCTACCCAGACAGCATTCTATATAGATACATTATACAGTGATCTACCCAGCTGGCATTCTATATAGATACATTATACAGCGATCTACCCGGCCAGCATTCTATATAGATACATTATACAGTGATCTACCCAGCCGGCATTCTATATAGATACATTATACAGTGATCTACCCAGCCGGCATTCTATATAGATACATTATACAGCGATCTACCCAGACAGCATTCTATATAGATACATTATACAGTTATCTACCCAGACAGCATTCTATATAGATACATTATACAGCGATCTACCCAGCCAGCATTCTATATAGATACATTATACAGCGATCTACCCGGCCAGCATTCTATATAGATACATTATACATTGATCTACCCGGCCAGCATTCTATATAGATACATTATACAGCGATCTACCCAGACAGCATTCTATATAGATACATTATACTGTTATCTACCCAGACAGCATTCTATATAGATACATTATACATTGATCTACCCAGACAGCATTCTATATAGATACATTATACAGCGATCTACCCAGCCAGCATTCTATATAGATACATTATACAGCGATCTATCCAGACAGCATTCTATATAGATACATTATACAGTGATCTACCCAGACAGCATTCTATATAGATACATTATACAGTGATCTACCCAGCTGGCATTCTATATAGATACATTATACAGCGATCTACCCGGCCAGCATTCTATATAGATACATTATACAGCGATCTACCCAGCCGGCATTCTATATAGATACATTATACAGTGATCTACCCAGCCGGCATTCTATATAGATACATTATACAGCGATCTACCCAGACAGCATTCTATATAGATACATTATACAGTTATCTACCCAGACAGCATTCTATATAGATACATTATACAGCGATCTACCCAGCCAGCATTCTATATAGATACATTATACAGCGATCTACCCGGCCAGCATTCTATATAGATACATTATACATTGATCTACCCGGCCAGCATTCTATATAGATACATTATACAGCGATCTACCCAACCGGCATTCTATATAGATACATTATACAGTGATCTATCCAGCCAGCATTCTATATAGATACATTATACATTGATCTACCCAGACAGCATTCTATATAGATACATTATACAGTTATCTACCCAGACAGCATTCTATATAGATACATTATACAGCGATCTACCCAACCGGCATTCTATATAGATACATTATACAGCGATCTACCCAACCAGCATTCTATATAGATACATTATACAGTGATCTACCCAGCCGGCATTCTATATAGATACATTATACAGTTATCTACCCAGACAGCATTCTATATAGATACATTATACAGCGATCTACCCAGACAGCATTCTATATAGATACATTATACAGTTATCTACCCAGACAGCATTCTATATAGATACATTATACAGCGATCTACCCAGCCAGCATTCTATATAGATGCATTATACAGCGATCTACCCAACCGGCATTCTATATAGATACATTATACAGTGATCTATCCAGCCAGCATTCTATATAGATACATTATACATTGATCTATCCAGCCGGCATTCTATATAGATACATTATACAGCGATCTGCCCAGACAGCATTCTATATAGATACATTATACAGTTATCTACCCAGACAGAATTCTATATAGATACATTATACAGCGATCTACCCAGACAGCATTCTATATATATACATTATACAGCGATCTACCCAGACAGCATTCTATATAGATACATTATACAGCGATCTACCCAGACAGCATTCTATATAGATACATTATACTGTTATCTACCCAGACAGCATTCTATATAGATACATTATACAGCGATCTATCCAGACAGCATTCTATATAGATACATTATACAGCGATCTACCCAGCCAGCATTCTATATAGATACATTATACAGCGATCTACCCAGACAGCATTCTATATAGATACATTATACAGTGATCTATCCAGCCGGCATTCTATATAGATACATTATACAGTGATCTATCCAGCCGGCATTCTATATAGATACATTATACAGTGATCTATCCAGCCGGCATTCTATATAGATACATTATACAGTGATCTATCCAGCCGGCATTCTATATAGATACATTATACAGCGATCTACCCAGCCAGCATTCTATATAGATACATTATACAGTGATCTACCCAGACAGCATTCTATATAGATACATTATACAGCGATCTACCCAACCGGCATTCTATATAGATACATTATACAGTTATCTACCCAGACAGCATTCTATATAGATACATTATACAGCGATCTACCCAGACAGCATTCTATATGGATACATTATACAGCGATCTACCCGGCCAGCATTCTATATAGATACATTATACATTGATCTACCCAGACTGCATTCTATATAGATACATTATACAGTTATCTACCCAGACAGCATTCTATATAGATACATTATACAGCGATCTACCCGGCCAGCATTCTATATGGATACATTATACAGCGATCTACCCGGCCAGCATTCTATATAGATACATTATACATTGATCTACCCAGACTGCATTCTATATAGATACATTATACAGTTATCTACCCAGACAGCATTCTATATAGATACATTATACAGCGATCTACCCGGCCAGCATTCTATATAGATACATTATACAGTGATCTACCCAGACAGCATTCTATATAGATACATTATACAGCGATCTACCCGGCCAGCATTCTATATAGATACATTATACAGCGATCTACCCAACCGGCATTCTATATAGATACATTATACAGCGATCTACCCGGCCAGCATTCTATATAGATACATTATACATTGATCTACCCAGACTGCATTCTATATAGATACATTATACAGTTATCTACCCAGACAGCATTCTATATAGATACATTATACAGCGATCTACCCGGCCAGCATTCTATATAGATACATTATACAGTGATCTACCCGGCCAGCATTCTATATAGATACATTATACAGTGATCTACCCAGACTGCATTCTATATAGATACATTATACAGCGATCTACCCGGCCAGCATTCTATATAGATACATTATACTTTTCAGTGTGTCCTCCATTTGTTTTACTTCTGATTCACTGCTATCCTGTGTGTCTCCTGTCCTCCAACAGAAGCAACTGATGATTCATGATTTCAAGAAGTTCCATTCTCTGAAACCTCCGATGATTGAAGCTCTGGACGAGATGTTGACCGTTGACATTGCTAAGCTAATGCCTCTCCTGCGCCAGGAAGACATTGATACAGCAGATAATGTGGTCCAAGGTGGAGCCTTTGATGGTACTCACAACGGTCCTTTTATTGAGGGGATTGCTGATGGTCTCCTTGATGGTGTTGATGATGATGATTGGGTAGTTACGAAAGACAAACCAAAATATGATGAGATATTCTTCAACCTAGCCCCCACCGATGGCAAACTGAATGGCACAAAAGCCAAAAACTGGATGGTAACAACTAAACTGCCCAACTCAGTGCTTGGGAAAATCTGGAAACTCTCTGATGTTGACCGTGATGGCATGCTTGATGATGAAGAGTTTGCCTTAGCTAGCCATTTGATTGAGGTGAAACTGGATGGTCATGGGCTGCCCTCTGAGCTTCCAAGACACCTGGTCCCACCATCCAAGAGAAGACAGAAAGGCTCTGCTGAATGAGACCACACACCAACCCTCCTACAAGCAACTGTGCCACGGTTGATCATGTTAACTCCAACTTCTTGTGCCCTGACATATTTGATATTCCTCACTGATATATGTCTAGTTTTCAGGGACACTTTTCATCAAATGTTACTAACAAAATGAAATAGCTTTAAATGTATATCTGCATCAATATTACGCGACTCATAGGAACCTGTCAAATTTCCAAGTTGCCAAATGTGGGAGAGTGGAAGGTATTTATCATTAATGACCATGGCACATCATTTCCATCAGAACAAGGGACTCTGGCCTCCAATGATTGACCACAGGTCTTTATATAAATAACAGGGTCATGAAGAACATCAAGTCACAAGCCCAGTCTCAGCATCAACGTATTATGTGGACCTGTGACCTGAATTCCTGTACTGTGAAATCTTTACAGAGACCATCACCATCGGGATGTCACATAAGTCATAGTTTCAGGGTTTTTTGTGAAGTTTGTGTATCTGAAGCAATTTTTTCACAAATATAAATGTTTAGCAAAATATTTCATGTAAGTAATATGAAGCAAACTGGTCTGTCCTCCACCTGCTTAATTGCCCTTCTCCGTGCCATCTATGTGCCTTCTCCATGCCATCTATGTGCCTTATCCATGCCATCTATGTGCCTTATCCAGGCTCTCTATGTGCCTTATCCATGCCATCTATGTGCCTTATCCAGGCTCTCTATGTGTCTTATCCAGGCTCTCTATGTGCCTTATCCATGCCATCTATGTGCCTTATCCAGGCTCTCTATGTGCCTTATCCATGCCATCTATGTGCCTTATCCAGGCTCTCTATGTGCCTTATCCAGGCTCTCTATGTGCCTTATCCATGCCATCTATGTGCCTTATCCAGGCTCTCTATGTGCCTTATCCATGCCATCTATGTGCCTTATCCAGGCTCTCTATGTGCCTTATCCAGGCTCTCTATGTGCCTTATCCAGGCTCTCTATGTGCCTTATCCATGCCATCTATGTGCCTTATCCAGGCTCTCTATGTGCCTTATCCATGCCATCTATGTGCCTTATCCAGGCTCTCTATGTGCCTTATCCATGCCATCTATGTGCCTTATCCAGGCTCTCTATGTGCCTTATCCAGGCTCTCTATGTGCCTTATCCAGGCTCTCTATGTGCCTTATCCATGCCATCTATGTGCCTTCTCCATGCCATCTATGTGCCTTCTCCATGCCATCTATGTGCCTTATCCATGCCATCTATGTGCCTTATCCATGCCATCTATGTGCCTTCTCCATGCCATCTATGTGCCTTCTCCATGCCATCTATGTGCCTTCTCCATGCCATCTATGTGCCTTCTCCATGCCATCTATGTGCCTTATCCAGGCTCTCTATGTGCCTTCTCCATGCCATCTATGTGCCTTATCCAGGCTCTCTATGTGCCTTCTCCATGCCATCTATGTGCCTTATCCATGCCATCTAGGTGCCTTATCCAGGCTCTCTATGTGCCTTATCCAGGCTCTCTATGTGCCTTATCCATGCCATCTATGTGCCTTCTCCATGCCATCTATGTGCCTTCTCCATGCCATCTATGTGCCTTATCCATGCCATCTATGTGCCTTCTCCATGCCATCTATGTGCCTTATCCAGGCTCTCTATGTGCCTTCTCCATGCCATCTATGTGCCTTATCCATGCCATCTATGTGCCTTCTCCATGCCATCTATGTGCCTTATCCATGCCATCTATGTGCCTTATCCATGCCATCTATGTGCCTTCTCCATGCCATCTATGTGCCTTCTCCATGCCATCTATGTGCCTTCTCCATGCCATCTATGTGCCTTATCCAGGCTCTCTATGTGCCTTCTCCATGCCATCTATGTGCCTTATCCAGGCTCTCTATGTGCCTTCTCCATGCCATCTATGTGCCTTATCCATGCCATCTATGTGCCTTATCCAGGCTCTCTATGTGCCTTCTCCATGCCATCTATGTGCCTTATCCAGGCTCTCTATGTGCCTTCTCCATGCCATCTATGTGCCTTATCCAGGCTCTCTATGTGCCTTCTCCATGCCATCTAGGTGCCTTCTCCATGCCATCTATGTGCCTTATCCAGGCTCTCTATGTGCCTTATCCAGGCTCTCTATGTGCCTTCTCCATGCCATCTATGTGCCTTATCCAGGCTCTCTATGTGCCTTCTCCATGCCATCTATGTGCCTTATCCATGCCATCTATGTGCCTTATCCATGCCATCTAGGTGCCTTATCCATGCCATCTAGGTGCCTTCTCCATGCCATCTAGGTGCCTTCTTGTATGATGAATGTGCCATATCTATAGGATCCCATATCTTTGTGCAATACCCATGGAGTCTTTGTGCCATATCCATGCCATCTATGTGCCTTCTCCATGCCATCTTTGTGCCATATCCATGCCATCTATGTGCCTTCTCCATGCCATCTTTGTACCATATCCATGCCATCTATGTGCGTGGTGACATTGTAAAGTCCATACCCCCGTGCTGTAAAATGAATACATGTTTCCCCATCTTGTGCTCTATAGCTATATAACCGCCCGTACCAATAGTATAGTTTTAGGCAAGAAAAGTATGATTTTGTTTTATCTTTTTTTAAATGGGAATCCGTAATAATGTTCCCATCCATCTGGTGAATCGTTTTTTTGTGGAGGCTGAGAGATTCCTGGGTGAGGACACGATCCATCAGACGGCCAGGAATAGTCTTCACTTGTGACATATGACTACTATGAAAATCTGGTGCTTGCACACATACTATGTAAATGCACATTATACTTAGTTAACCTCGTTTGTTGTTTAGGTGATCTGGTCGCATCCCATTCAGGTTTATTAGTTGCATTTTGCTTTCTTGATCATTTTACAGCCAGAGACCCCATCCCATCTGTGGGGAACCAGCTGTTACCAAAATTACCTAAAACACTTGAGCAGTGCCTGCCCCTCCTGCGGCCATACATACCTGCCTCTGTACCTACAACATCACACAGCTTTGTGCACAAGCTATGGACACAGATTGTAGCCACAGTTTTTGGTTTAATTTTGTAAAAGGCATTTTCTTTTCCTTTCTTTTTATCTCTTGACGGGAGAATTAAACATTATTTGTGGAATTTAACATCCTTCTCTGTTTAGATTATGTTCTGGGCCATGATTTCCATTGTACCACATTGGCACCCGAATAGCCCCCTGGATATGTACTGGGGCCCCAGGCCTGAATAATAATGTATTTCAGTGTAAGTTTGCAGGAAAGCGGGAGCGTTAGTTCCATGCTATGAGCTACCATTGTATACTGTTTATCTGTTCAGATACCTGGCAGCGAGGTAGCCTCCAAAATGTATTTTCTTCATCCAAAATCAATATGCATTTCACCAGCTTCTGAAATGAACGTTAAATAAACTCCCTCTCCGCTGATTGAGCAGGTAGTTGGGTCGCATGGCAGGCTGTCCTTTTTTCTGCCCATCGGTTCTGACACAATGAACATTGGGGAAGAGTTGAGCTTGACACTTGCTTCCAATAAGTGGACGCACTGTGCACTCTTCCACCCCAGCCTACAGGAATTCTCAGATATTTCTCTTCTCCGACCAGTCTTGCAGCTCAGGTTTAATCAGCTGTCCCCAGTGGAACAGAACTATGTAATCCACTGGCGACCCTGGTGGGTCACGAAGACTGATTTCAAAGACACTTCTGTCGCGCTTGCTTTGGAGGGCACCATAGTGTGGCCTTTTGGGGCCCTTTAAAAAACTTCTGGACATGCTGCGTCCCTAATGTGTAAATCGATTGCCAGCACATGGACTGACCATCCATGGGCGATATTTGACCAGAATCTGTCCCAGCATGCTCCAGACATGATTATAATATGTTTTGTTGGCCCCTTTAATAACTGGAGGTATATACACGTGTGGTTGTTATTATAAGCCACTGATAGAGATTTAGTGAAAGCTTGTGTATGTGTAGGGAGTGCAAGGTAACAAATCTAAAGAGTGACTGTAAGATGAATGACTGTTACTGATAGCAGAAAAGAGAGCAATACATGGTTATTCCAGACAACTTGAAAGGAGGAAGGAAACAGTCATAACAGCTCTGGGAACAGAAATCAGGACATTATCTTATCTCACATGCTGATCTCAGGAAGGGAGAGGTGACAAGGTCCCAGGGAGAGCTTTCTGATCACTTTCAGACACTACAAACTATTTGCAGATAATGTTAGTCAATGTTCAGGGATTAAACAGTAGTGGAGACATTAACCCTTTGTGAACAAGCCATATGTCATGATCTTGAGGTTTGCCTGCCCTCTGCTCCTTAAGGGTTTAATGAACCATTTTTGGGGTTTAAAATGCATTATTAGAATAGAACAATGGTCACCCCATCCACAATAGTATAGAGTGGGGTGCAGTACCTTGGGAGACTGTGAATATCCATGTCCTTCCTGCCAAGTGCCTATGTCACACTGGGCACAGAGAACCTCTTGGGATTGAGAACCTCTAGAAATGAGGAAACCTATAGGGCATGAAGAACCTCTAGGGCATAGAGAAACCTTTGGGATGGAGAACCTCTAGGGCAGGCATAGGCAACCTTCGGCACTGCAGATTTTTGGACTACACCTGCCATGATGCTTTGCCAGCATTATTGGTGTAAGAGCATTATGGGGGATGTAGTTCACAACATCTGGCATGCTGAAGGTTGCCTATCCCTGCTCTAGGGCATGGATAACATCTATAATTGTAGCACCTGTACTGATGGAAAACCTCTAGGGCAGGGATAGGCAACTTTCGGCACTCCAGATGTTGTGGACTACATCCCCCATAATGCTCTTACACAAATAATGCTGGCAAAGCATCATGGGAGGTGTAATCCAAAACATCAGCAGTGCCGAAGGTTGCCTATGCCTCCTCTAGGGCATGGGGAGCTTCTAGGGATGGAGAATCTCTAGGGCATTGGGGACCTTCTAGAAATGGAGAACCTCTAGGGCATGGGGAGCTTCTAGTGATGGAGAACCTCTAGGGCATGGGGAACTTCTAGTGATGGAGAACCTCTAGGGCATGAGGAACTTCTAGTGATGGAGAACCTTAGGGCATGGGGAGCTTCTAGGGATGGAGAATCTCTAGGGCATTGGGGACCTTCTAGAAATGGAGAACCTCTAGGGCATGGGGAGCTTCTAGTGATGGAGAACCTCTAGGGCATGGGGAACTTCTAGTGATGGAGAACCTTAGGGCATGGGGAACTTCTAGTGATGGAGAACCTCTAGGGCATGAGGAACTTCTAGTGATGGAGAACCTCTAGGGCATGGGGAACTTCTAGTGATGGAGAACCTCTAGGGCATGGGGAACTTCTAGTGATGGAGAACCTCTAGGGCATGGGGAACTTCTAGTGATGGAGAACCTTAGGGCATGGGGAACTTCTAGTGATGGGGAACTTCTAGTGATGGAGAACCTTAGGGCATGGGGAACTTCTAGTGATGGGGAACTTCTAGTGATGGAGAACCTCTAGGGCATGGGGAACTTCTAGTGATGGAGAACCTTAGGGCATGGGGAACTTCTAGTGATGGAGAACCTCTAGGGCATGGGGAACTTCTAGTGATGGAGAACCTTAGGGCATGGGGAACTTCTAGTGATGGAGAACCTCTAGGGCATGGGGAACTTCTAGTGATGGAGAACCTCTAGGGCATGGGGAACTTCTAGTGATGGAGAACCTCTAGGGCATGGGGAACTTCTAGTGATGGAGAACCTTAGGGCATGGGGAACTTCTAGTGATGGAGAACCTCTAGGGCATGGGGAACTTCTAGTGATGGAGAACCTTAGGGCATGGGGAACTTCTAGTGATGGAGAACCTCTAGGGCATGGGGAACTTCTAGTGATGGAGAACCTCTAGGGCATGGGGAACTTCTAGTGATGGAGAACCTCTTGGGATGCACTTACTGCGCTCAATACAATTCAAAGGAGTTTATTGGCTAAGCAGTGATGGACAAATGGAAAGTTTGTCAAAATTGCCAAGATTGTAAAAAAAAAGAAACACAGAACACAGCCAAGTGTAATACTGACCTTAGCTACTGGGTGATTGTAGAAACGTCTTGGGCCACTGGATGGTGGAACAAGTAACCAACCGAGGAACGGTCTTGTGAGGATACTACCAGATTATTTAACCATACATGGAATGGTCACCTGGTAAAAAAAAATGATAAAATTATCAGAATATGAAACAGGATGTGAGTTTATAACGAGGCAATTCATTGATTCAACATTGCTGTTATAGCGTGCTCCCTAATAAAGAGACAGACCAGGTCAAATATATTACTATACTACTAGAACTACTACACTGCTAGGATTATAGCGCTGGGGATGGTCTCTTAGTAAGGAAAACGAGAGCCGGATCTGTGTCCAATTTTACTTTAACACGTACAATCCTTTCCTTATTCCCAGTTTTGGGGTATAATCCCTACTACTGGGAATCAGGCCGATGACAAACTATCTTATAGAGAGTTAGAAATACATTTTATTTTTAAACTTTCATGGCTTTTTCAATCATATCTTTGGCAGTAAAGCTTTATTTTATACAAGGACTATTAGTGGGAAATGTACATTAAAGTCCAGGACATCTGGATTGCAAACACTGGGGCAGTTCTGCATTTAAATGACATGTCTGTGGCTGCTGTTAACCCTCTCTGTCCCTTGCCGCACCCTGTATAAGCTGATAGTTTGCGGAATAAGCAGTGGCTGTGTGTCCTGTCTGCAGCTATTGCATCTCTCTCTGCACAGAGTTTATTTAAAGACACAGCGTGAATGCCTGTATCTGTCACCTCTGTCTGTGTTATTACTGGACTGTATCCAAAGCGGCCAACGCCTCCAAGGTGTGTACTTACCTCACCGTCCTTCAATAAATGGCATTTACCCACCTCCGGGTCTCCTCCGTGTCATGTTATTAGGGCGACCGCTCTGTGGGAAGCCATAGCAAACGTGTGTTCTCTGAATATAAACAGAATTCAGGAGAAAAATAACATTTCTAAATAAAACGCACCTGCGGATTCTCTGTCCTGCAAACCCTTTCATTAACACCTAGGTTACCGAAAAGCAACAGCACCATATTTTACTGAAATGGACCGGAACCAACATCTATCTCACATGCTGAGATGGACCGGAACCAACACCTACCTATCTCACATGCTGAAATGGACCGGAACCAACACCTATCTCACAGGCTGAAATGGACCTGAACCAACACCTATCTCACAGGCTGAAATGGACCTGAACCAACACCTATCTCACAGGCTGAAATGGACCTGAACCAACACCTATCTCACAGGCTGAAATGGACCTGAACCAACACATCTATCTCACATGCTGAAATGGACCGGAACCAACACCTATCTCACAGGCTGAAATGGACCTGAACCAACATCTATCTCACATGCTAAAATGGACCAGAACCAACACCTATCTCACAGGCTGAAATGGACCGGAACCAACACCTACCTATCTCACATGCTGAAATGGACCTGAACCAACACCTATCTCACAGGCTGAAATGGACCTGAACCAACATCTATCTCACATGCTGAAATGGACCTGAACCAACATCTATCTCACATGCTGAAATGGACCGGAACCAACACCTATCTCACAGGCTGAAATGGACCTGAACCAACATCTATCTCACAGGCTGCAATGGACCGGAACCAACATCTATCTCACAGGCTGAAATGGACCTGAACCAACACCTATCTCACAGGCTGAAATGGACCTGAACCAACACATCTATCTCACATGCTGAAATAGACCGGAACCAACATCTATCTCACAGGCTGCAATGGACCGGAACCAACATCTATCTCACAGGCTGAAATGGACCTGAACCAACATCTATCTCACAGGCTGAAATGGACCTGAACCAACATCTATCTCACATGCTGAAATAGACCGGAACCAACACCTATCTCACAAGCGTTTTCAGAAAATAAATTTTGCAGGTTACACAGCGTTTGGGAAAATGTCAGAATTGTGCAAGTGGGCTGAACTGTAGGTAAATGTTTTAGTAAATTAATATAGCACCAACATTACCTGTAGCGCTGAACTTATTATCATTAAAATAGCACCAACATGATCTGTAGCACTGAGCACATTTAGAAAGGGTGTAACAACAGAAGCTGCAGAGTTATTTATTAAGGTGTAAAATATACGGAATATAAAGTAAATTTAAATTTGAAGGTCACAAAAGCCAAACTGAAACATGGCTGCCTGGGAGAATTTTCCAGTTTGGTAAATCGGAGTTTAGTGAATAATCCCGGCTAGTCTGAGGGATAGGAGCAACAGGAAATGGTATTTTGGGAGTCCGGTCCATACACTAATGGTTTTATTATACAGCTATTTGACAGCCCGGTCCATACACTAATGGTTTTATTATACAGCTATATGACAGCCCGGTCCATACAGTAATGGTTTTATTATACAGCTATATGACAGCCCGGTCCATACACTAATGGTTTTATTATACAGCTATATGGCAGCCCGGTCCATACACTAATGGTTTTATTATACAGCTATATGGCAGCCCGGTCCATACACTAATGGTTTTATTATACAGCTATATGACAGCCCGGTCCATACACTAATGGTTTTATTATACAGCTATATGGCAGCCTGGTCCATACACTAATGGTTTTATTATACAGCTATATGGCAGCCCGGTCCATACACTAATGGTTTTATTATACAGCTATATGGCAGCCTGGTCCATACACTAATGGTTTTATTATACAGCTATATGGCAGCCTGGTCCATACACTAATGGTTTCATTATACAGCTATATGGCAGCCTGGTCCATACAGTAATGGTTTTATTATACAGCTATATGGCAGCCCGGTCCATACACTAATGCTTTTATTATACAGCTACATGACAGCCCGGTCCATACACTAATGGTTTTATTATACAGCTATATGGCAGCCTGGTCCATACAGTAATGGTTTTATTATACAGCTATATGACAGCCCGGTCCATACACTAATGGTTTTATTATACAGCTATATGGCAGCCTGGTCCATACAGTAATGGTTTCATTATACAGCTATATGGCAGCCCGGTCCATACAGTAATGGTTTTATTATACAGCTATATGGCAGCCCGGTCCATACACTAATGGTTTTATTATACAGCTATATGGCAGCCCGGTTCATACACTAACGGTTTTATTATACAGCTATACGGCAGCCTGGTCCATACAGTAATGGTTTTATTATACAGCTATATGGCAGCCCGGTCCATACAGTAATGGTTTCATTATACGGCTATATGGCAGCCCGGTCCATACACTAATGGTTTTATTATACAGCTATATGGCAGCCCGGTTCATACACTAATGGTTTTATTATACAGCTATACGGCAGCCTGGTCCATACAGTAATGGTTTTATTATACAGCTATATGGCAGCCCGGTCCATACAGTAATGGTTTCATTATACGGCTATATGGCAGCCCGGTCCATACACTAATGGTTTTATTATACAGCTATATGGCAGCCCGGTCCATACAGTAATGGTTTCATTATACGGCTATATGGCAGCCCGGTCCATACACTAATGGTTTTATTATACAGCTATATGGCAGCCCGGTTCATACACTAATGGTTTTATTATACAGCTATATGGCAGCCCGGTCCATACCCTAATGGTTTTATTATACAGCTATATGGCAGCCCAGTCCATACACTAATGGTTTTATTATACAGCTATATGGCAGCCTGGTCCATACACTAATGGTTTTATTATACAGCTATATGACAGCCCGGTCCATACACTAATGGTTTCATTATACAGCTATATGACAGCCCGGTCCATATAGTAATGGTTTTATTATACAGCTATATGGCAGCCCGGTCCATACAGTAATGGTTTTATTATACAGCTATATGGCAGCCTGGTCCATACACTAATGGTTTGATTATACAGCTATATGGCAGCCTGGTCCATACACTAATGGTTTCATTATACAGCTATATGGCAGCCTGGTCCATACAGTAATGGTTTTATTATACAGCTATATGGCAGCCTGGTCCATACACTAATGGTTTCATTATACAGCTATATGGCAGCCTGGTCCATACAGTAAAGGTTTTATTATACAGCTATATGGCAGCCCGGTCCATACACTAATGGTTTTATTATACAGCTATATGGCAGCCCGGTCCATACAGTAATGGTTTTATTATAAAGCTATATGGCAGCCCGGTCTATATACTAATGGTTTTATTATACAGCTATATGGCAGCCCGGTCCATACACTAATGGTTTTATTATACAGCTATATGACAGCCCGGTCCATACACTAATGGTTTTATTATACAGCTATATGGCAGCCTGGTCCATAAACTAATGGTTTTATTATACAGCTATACGGCAGCCTAGCCCATACACTAATGGTTTTATTATACAGCTATATGACAGCCCGGTCCATACCCTAATGGTTTTATTATACAGCTATATGACAGCCCGGTCCATACACTAATGGTTTTATTATACAGCTATATGGCAGCCCGGTCCATACCCTAATGGTTTTATTATACAGCTATATGGCAGCCCGGTCCATACCCTAATGGTTTTATTATACAGCTATATGGCAGCCCGGTCCATATAGTAATGGTTTTATTATACAGCTATATGGCAGCCTGGTCCATATACTAATGGTTTTATTATACAGCTATATGGCAGCCCTGTCCATACACTAATGGTTTTATTATACAGCTATATGGCAGCCCGGTCCATACACTAATGGTTTTATTATACAGCTATATGACAGCCCGGTCCATACAGTAATGGTTTTATTATACAGCTATATGGCAGCCCGGTCCATACACTAATGGTTTTATTATACAGCTATATGACAGCCCGGTCCATACACTAATGGTTTTATTATACAGCTATTTGACAGCCCGGTCCATACACTAATGGTTTTATTATACAGCTATATGACAGCATGGTCCATACACTAATGGTTTTATTATACAGCTATATGGCAGCCCGGGTCCATACACTAATGGTTTTATTATACAGCTATAGGACAGCCCGGTCCATATAGTAATGGTTTTATTATACAGCTATATGACAGCCCGGTCCATACACTAATGGTTTTATTATACAGCTATATGGCAGCCCGGTCCATACACTAATGGTTTTATTATACAGCTATATGGCAGCCCGGTCCATACACTAATGGTTTTATTATACAGCTATAGGACAGCCCGGTGCATATAGTAATGGTTTTATTATACAGCTATATGACAGCCCGGTCCATACACTAATGGTTTTATTATACAGCTATATGGCAGCCCGGGTCCATACACTAATGGTTTTATTATACAGCTATATGGCAGCCTGGTCCATACACTAATGGTTTTATTATACAGCTATATGGCAGCCCGGTCCATACACTAATGGTTTTATTATACAGCTATATGGCAGCCCGGTCCATACACTAATGGTTTCATTATACAGCTATATGGCAGCCTGGTCCATACAGTAATGGTTTTATTATACAGCTATATGGCAGCCCGGTCCATACGCTAATGGTTTTATTATACAGCTATATGGCAGCCCGGTCCATACACTAATGGTTTTATTATACAGCTATATGGCAGCCCGGTCCATACAGTAATGGTTTTATTATAAAGCTATATGGCAGCCGGTCCATATATTAATGGTTTTATTATACAGCTATATGGCAGCCCGGTCCATACACTAATGGTTTTATTATACAGCTATATGGCAGCCTGGTCCATACACTAATGGTTTTATTATAAAGCTATACGGCAGCCTAGCCCATACACTAATGGTTTTATTATACAGCTATATGACAGCCCGGTCCATACCCTAATGGTTTTATTATACAGCTATATGACAGCCCGGTCCATACACTAATGGTTTTATTATACAGCTATATGGCAGCCTGGTCCATACACTAATGGTTTTATTATACAGCTATATGGCAGCCCGGTCCATACACTAATGGTTTTATTATACAGCTATATGGCAGCCCGGTCCATACACTAATGGTTTTATTATACAGCTATATGACAGCCCGGTCCATACACTAATGGTTTTATTATACAGCTATATGGCAGCCTGGTCCATACACTAATGGTTTTATTATACAGCTATATGGCAGCCCGGTCCATACCCTAATGGTTTTATTATACAGCTATATGGCAGCCTGGTCCATATACTAATGGTTTTATTATACAGCTATATGGCAGCCCGGTCCATACACTAATGGTTTTATTATACAGCTATATGGCAGCCTGGTCCATACACTAATGGTTTTATTATACAGCTATATGGCAGCCCGGTCCATACACTAATGGTTTTATTATACAGCTATATGACAGCCCGGTCCATACACTAATGGTTTTATTATACAGCTATATGACAGCCCGGTCCATACACTAATGGTTTTATTATACAGCTATATGACAGCATGGTCCATACACTAATGGTTTTATTATACAGCTATATGGCAGCCCGGGTCCATACACTAATGGTTTTATTATACAGCTATAGGACAGCCCGGTCCATATAGTAATGGTTTTATTATACAGCTATATGACAGCCCGGTCCATACACTAATGGTTTTATTATACAGCTATATGGCAGCCCGGTCCATACACTAATGGTTTTATTATACAGCTATATGGCAGCCCGGTCCATACACTAATGGTTTTATTATACAGCTATATGACAGCCCGGTCCATACACTAATGGTTTTATTATACAGCTATAGGACAGCCCGGTCCATATAGTAATGGTTTTATTATACAGCTATATGACAGCCCGGTCCATACACTAATGGTTTTATTATACAGCTATATGGCAGCCCGGTCCATACACTAATGGTTTTATTATACAGCTATATGGCAGCCCGGTCCATACACTAATGGTTTTATTATACAGCTATATGACAGCCTGGTCCATACACTAATGGTTTTATTATACAGCTTTATGACAGCCCGGTCCATACACTAATGGTTTTATTATACAGCTATATGACAGCCCGGTCCATACACTAATGGTTTTATTATACAGCTATAGGGCAGCCCGGTCCATACACTAATGGTTTTATTATACAGCTATAGGACAGCCCGGTGCATATAGTAATGGTTTTATTATACAGCTATATGACAGCCCGGTCCATACACTAATGGTTTTATTATACAGCTATATGGCAGCCCGGGTCCATACACTAATGGTTTTATTATACAGCTATATGGCAGCCTGGTCCATACACTAATGGTTTTATTATACAGCTATATGGCAGCCCGGTCCATACACTAATGGTTTTATTATACAGCTATATGGCAGCCCGGTCCATACACTAATGGTTTCATTATACAGCTATATGGCAGCCTGGTCCATACAGTAATGGTTTTATTATACAGCTATATGGCAGCCCGGTCCATACGCTAATGGTTTTATTATACAGCTATATGGCAGCCCGGTCCATACAGTAATGGTTTTATTATAAAGCTATATGGCAGCCGGTCCATATATTAATGGTTTTATTATACAGCTATATGGCAGCCCGGTCCATACACTAATGGTTTTATTATACAGCTATATGGCAGCCTGGTCCATACACTAATGGTTTTATTATACAGCTATATGACAGCCCGGTCCATACCCTAATGGTTTTATTATACAGCTATATGACAGCCCGGTCCATACACTAATGGTTTTATTATACAGCTATATGGCAGCCTGGTCCATACACTAATGGTTTTATTATACAGCTATATGGCAGCCCGGTCCATACACTAATGGTTTTATTATACAGCTATATGACAGCCCGGTCCATACCCTAATGGTTTTATTATACAGCTATATGACAGCCCGGTCCATACACTAATGGTTTTATTATACAGCTATATGGCAGCCTGGTCCATACACTAATGGTTTTATTATACAGCTATATGGCAGCCCGGTCCATACACTAATGGTTTTATTATACAGCTATATGGCAGCCCGGTCCATACACTAATGGTTTTATTATACAGCTATATGACAGCCCGGTCCATACACTAATGGTTTTATTATACAGCTATATGGCAGCCTGGTCCATACCCTAATGGTTTTATTATACAGCTATATGGCAGCCCGGTCCATATAGTAATGGTTTTATTATACAGCTATATGGCAGCCTGGTCCATATACTAATGGTTTTATTATACAGCTATATGGCAGCCCGGTCCATACAGTAATGGTTTTATTATACAGCTATATGGCAGCCTGGTCCATACACTAATGGTTTGATTATACAGCTATATGGCAGCCTGGTCCATACACTAATGGTTTCATTATACAGCTATATGGCAGCCTGGTCCATACAGTAATGGTTTTATTATACAGCTATATGGCAGCCTGGTCCATACACTAATGGTTTCATTATACAGCTATATGGCAGCCTGGTCCATACAGTAAAGGTTTTATTATACAGCTATATGGCAGCCCGGTCCATACACTAATGGTTTTATTATACAGCTATATGGCAGCCCGGTCCATACAGTAATGGTTTTATTATAAAGCTATATGGCAGCCCGGTCTATATACTAATGGTTTTATTATACAGCTATATGGCAGCCCGGTCCATACACTAATGGTTTTATTATACAGCTATATGACAGCCCGGTCCATACACTAATGGTTTTATTATACAGCTATATGGCAGCCTGGTCCATAAACTAATGGTTTTATTATACAGCTATACGGCAGCCTAGCCCATACACTAATGGTTTTATTATACAGCTATATGACAGCCCGGTCCATACCCTAATGGTTTTATTATACAGCTATATGACAGCCCGGTCCATACACTAATGGTTTTATTATACAGCTATATGGCAGCCCGGTCCATACCCTAATGGTTTTATTATACAGCTATATGGCAGCCCGGTCCATACCCTAATGGTTTTATTATACAGCTATATGGCAGCCCGGTCCATATAGTAATGGTTTTATTATACAGCTATATGGCAGCCTGGTCCATATACTAATGGTTTTATTATACAGCTATATGGCAGCCCTGTCCATACACTAATGGTTTTATTATACAGCTATATGGCAGCCCGGTCCATACACTAATGGTTTTATTATACAGCTATATGACAGCCCGGTCCATACAGTAATGGTTTTATTATACAGCTATATGGCAGCCCGGTCCATACACTAATGGTTTTATTATACAGCTATATGACAGCCCGGTCCATACACTAATGGTTTTATTATACAGCTATTTGACAGCCCGGTCCATACACTAATGGTTTTATTATACAGCTATATGACAGCATGGTCCATACACTAATGGTTTTATTATACAGCTATATGGCAGCCCGGGTCCATACACTAATGGTTTTATTATACAGCTATAGGACAGCCCGGTCCATATAGTAATGGTTTTATTATACAGCTATATGACAGCCCGGTCCATACACTAATGGTTTTATTATACAGCTATATGGCAGCCCGGTCCATACACTAATGGTTTTATTATACAGCTATATGGCAGCCCGGTCCATACACTAATGGTTTTATTATACAGCTATAGGACAGCCCGGTGCATATAGTAATGGTTTTATTATACAGCTATATGACAGCCCGGTCCATACACTAATGGTTTTATTATACAGCTATATGGCAGCCCGGGTCCATACACTAATGGTTTTATTATACAGCTATATGGCAGCCTGGTCCATACACTAATGGTTTTATTATACAGCTATATGGCAGCCCGGTCCATACACTAATGGTTTTATTATACAGCTATATGGCAGCCCGGTCCATACACTAATGGTTTCATTATACAGCTATATGGCAGCCTGGTCCATACAGTAATGGTTTTATTATACAGCTATATGGCAGCCCGGTCCATACGCTAATGGTTTTATTATACAGCTATATGGCAGCCCGGTCCATACACTAATGGTTTTATTATACAGCTATATGGCAGCCCGGTCCATACAGTAATGGTTTTATTATAAAGCTATATGGCAGCCGGTCCATATATTAATGGTTTTATTATACAGCTATATGGCAGCCCGGTCCATACACTAATGGTTTTATTATACAGCTATATGGCAGCCTGGTCCATACACTAATGGTTTTATTATAAAGCTATACGGCAGCCTAGCCCATACACTAATGGTTTTATTATACAGCTATATGACAGCCCGGTCCATACCCTAATGGTTTTATTATACAGCTATATGACAGCCCGGTCCATACACTAATGGTTTTATTATACAGCTATATGGCAGCCTGGTCCATACACTAATGGTTTTATTATACAGCTATATGGCAGCCCGGTCCATACACTAATGGTTTTATTATACAGCTATATGGCAGCCCGGTCCATACACTAATGGTTTTATTATACAGCTATATGACAGCCCGGTCCATACACTAATGGTTTTATTATACAGCTATATGGCAGCCTGGTCCATACACTAATGGTTTTATTATACAGCTATATGGCAGCCCGGTCCATACCCTAATGGTTTTATTATACAGCTATATGGCAGCCTGGTCCATATACTAATGGTTTTATTATACAGCTATATGGCAGCCCGGTCCATACACTAATGGTTTTATTATACAGCTATATGGCAGCCTGGTCCATACACTAATGGTTTTATTATACAGCTATATGGCAGCCCGGTCCATACACTAATGGTTTTATTATACAGCTATATGACAGCCCGGTCCATACACTAATGGTTTTATTATACAGCTATATGACAGCCCGGTCCATACACTAATGGTTTTATTATACAGCTATATGACAGCATGGTCCATACACTAATGGTTTTATTATACAGCTATATGGCAGCCCGGGTCCATACACTAATGGTTTTATTATACAGCTATAGGACAGCCCGGTCCATATAGTAATGGTTTTATTATACAGCTATATGACAGCCCGGTCCATACACTAATGGTTTTATTATACAGCTATATGGCAGCCCGGTCCATACACTAATGGTTTTATTATACAGCTATATGGCAGCCCGGTCCATACACTAATGGTTTTATTATACAGCTATATGACAGCCCGGTCCATACACTAATGGTTTTATTATACAGCTATAGGACAGCCCGGTCCATATAGTAATGGTTTTATTATACAGCTATATGACAGCCCGGTCCATACACTAATGGTTTTATTATACAGCTATATGGCAGCCCGGTCCATACACTAATGGTTTTATTATACAGCTATATGGCAGCCCGGTCCATACACTAATGGTTTTATTATACAGCTATATGACAGCCTGGTCCATACACTAATGGTTTTATTATACAGCTTTATGACAGCCCGGTCCATACACTAATGGTTTTATTATACAGCTATATGACAGCCCGGTCCATACACTAATGGTTTTATTATACAGCTATAGGGCAGCCCGGTCCATACACTAATGGTTTTATTATACAGCTATAGGACAGCCCGGTGCATATAGTAATGGTTTTATTATACAGCTATATGACAGCCCGGTCCATACACTAATGGTTTTATTATACAGCTATATGGCAGCCCGGGTCCATACACTAATGGTTTTATTATACAGCTATATGGCAGCCTGGTCCATACACTAATGGTTTTATTATACAGCTATATGGCAGCCCGGTCCATACACTAATGGTTTTATTATACAGCTATATGGCAGCCCGGTCCATACACTAATGGTTTCATTATACAGCTATATGGCAGCCTGGTCCATACAGTAATGGTTTTATTATACAGCTATATGGCAGCCCGGTCCATACGCTAATGGTTTTATTATACAGCTATATGGCAGCCCGGTCCATACAGTAATGGTTTTATTATAAAGCTATATGGCAGCCGGTCCATATATTAATGGTTTTATTATACAGCTATATGGCAGCCCGGTCCATACACTAATGGTTTTATTATACAGCTATATGGCAGCCTGGTCCATACACTAATGGTTTTATTATACAGCTATATGACAGCCCGGTCCATACCCTAATGGTTTTATTATACAGCTATATGACAGCCCGGTCCATACACTAATGGTTTTATTATACAGCTATATGGCAGCCTGGTCCATACACTAATGGTTTTATTATACAGCTATATGGCAGCCCGGTCCATACACTAATGGTTTTATTATACAGCTATATGACAGCCCGGTCCATACCCTAATGGTTTTATTATACAGCTATATGACAGCCCGGTCCATACACTAATGGTTTTATTATACAGCTATATGGCAGCCTGGTCCATACACTAATGGTTTTATTATACAGCTATATGGCAGCCCGGTCCATACACTAATGGTTTTATTATACAGCTATATGGCAGCCCGGTCCATACACTAATGGTTTTATTATACAGCTATATGACAGCCCGGTCCATACACTAATGGTTTTATTATACAGCTATATGGCAGCCTGGTCCATACCCTAATGGTTTTATTATACAGCTATATGGCAGCCCGGTCCATATAGTAATGGTTTTATTATACAGCTATATGGCAGCCTGGTCCATATACTAATGGTTTTATTATACAGCTATATGGCAGCCCGGTCCATACACTAATGGTTTTATTATACAGCTATATGGCAGCCTGGTCCATACACTAATGGTTTTATTATACAGCTATATGGCAGCCCGGTCCATACACTAATGGTTTTATTATACAGCTATATGACAGCCCGGTCCATACACTAATGGTTTTATTATACAGCTATATGACAGCCCGGTCCATACACTAATGGTTTTATTATACAGCTATATGACAGCATGGTCCATACACTAATGGTTTTATTATACAGCTATATGGCAGCCCGGGTCCATACACTAATGGTTTTATTATACAGCTATAGGACAGCCCGGTCCATATAGTAATGGTTTTATTATACAGCTATATGACAGCCCGGTCCATACACTAATGGTTTTATTATACAGCTATATGGCAGCCCGGTCCATACACTAATGGTTTTATTATACAGCTATATGGCAGCCCGGTCCATACACTAATGGTTTTATTATACAGCTATATGACAGCCCGGTCCATACACTAATGGTTTTATTATACAGCTATTTGGTAGCCCGGTCCATACACTAATGGTTTTATTATACAGCTATATGACAGCCCGGTCCATACCCTAATGGTTTTATTATACAGCTATATGACAGCCCGGTCCATACACTAATGGTTTTATTATACAGCTATATGGCAGCCTGGTCCATACACTAATGGTTTTATTATACAGCTATATGGCAGCCCGGTCCATACACTAATGGTTTTATTATACAGCTATATGGCAGCCCGGTCCATACACTAATGGTTTTATTATACAGCTATATGACAGCCCGGTCCATACACTAATGGTTTTATTATACAGCTATATGGCAGCCTGGTCCATACACTAATGGTTTTATTATACAGCTATATGGCAGCCCGGTCCATACCCTAATGGTTTTATTATACAGCTATATGGCAGCCTGGTCCATATACTAATGGTTTTATTATACAGCTATATGGCAGCCCGGTCCATACACTAATGGTTTTATTATACAGCTATATGGCAGCCTGGTCCATACACTAATGGTTTTATTATACAGCTATATGGCAGCCCGGTCCATACACTAATGGTTTTATTATACAGCTATATGACAGCCCGGTCCATACACTAATGGTTTTATTATACAGCTATATGACAGCCCGGTCCATACACTAATGGTTTTATTATACAGCTATATGACAGCATGGTCCATACACTAATGGTTTTATTATACAGCTATATGGCAGCCCGGGTCCATACACTAATGGTTTTATTATACAGCTATAGGACAGCCCGGTCCATATAGTAATGGTTTTATTATACAGCTATATGACAGCCCGGTCCATACACTAATGGTTTTATTATACAGCTATATGGCAGCCCGGTCCATACACTAATGGTTTTATTATACAGCTATATGGCAGCCCGGTCCATACACTAATGGTTTTATTATACAGCTATATGACAGCCCGGTCCATACACTAATGGTTTTATTATACAGCTATAGGACAGCCCGGTCCATATAGTAATGGTTTTATTATACAGCTATATGACAGCCCGGTCCATACACTAATGGTTTTATTATACAGCTATATGGCAGCCCGGTCCATACACTAATGGTTTTATTATACAGCTATATGGCAGCCCGGTCCATACACTAATGGTTTTATTATACAGCTATATGACAGCCTGGTCCATACACTAATGGTTTTATTATACAGCTTTATGACAGCCCGGTCCATACACTAATGGTTTTATTATACAGCTATATGACAGCCCGGTCCATACACTAATGGTTTTATTATACAGCTATAGGGCAGCCCGGTCCATACACTAATGGTTTTATTATACAGCTATAGGACAGCCCGGTGCATATAGTAATGGTTTTATTATACAGCTATATGACAGCCCGGTCCATACACTAATGGTTTTATTATACAGCTATATGGCAGCCCGGGTCCATACACTAATGGTTTTATTATACAGCTATATGGCAGCCTGGTCCATACACTAATGGTTTTATTATACAGCTATATGGCAGCCCGGTCCATACACTAATGGTTTTATTATACAGCTATATGGCAGCCCGGTCCATACACTAATGGTTTCATTATACAGCTATATGGCAGCCTGGTCCATACAGTAATGGTTTTATTATACAGCTATATGGCAGCCCGGTCCATACGCTAATGGTTTTATTATACAGCTATATGGCAGCCCGGTCCATACAGTAATGGTTTTATTATAAAGCTATATGGCAGCCGGTCCATATATTAATGGTTTTATTATACAGCTATATGGCAGCCTGGTCCATACACTAATGGTTTTATTATACAGCTATATGGCAGCCTGGTCCATACACTAATGGTTTTATTATACAGCTATATGACAGCCCGGTCCATACCCTAATGGTTTTATTATACAGCTATATGACAGCCCGGTCCATACACTAATGGTTTTATTATACAGCTATATGGCAGCCTGGTCCATACACTAATGGTTTTATTATACAGCTATATGGCAGCCCGGTCCATACACTAATGGTTTTATTATACAGCTATATGACAGCCCGGTCCATACCCTAATGGTTTTATTATACAGCTATATGACAGCCCGGTCCATACACTAATGGTTTTATTATACAGCTATATGGCAGCCTGGTCCATACACTAATGGTTTTATTATACAGCTATATGGCAGCCCGGTCCATACACTAATGGTTTTATTATACAGCTATATGGCAGCCCGGTCCATACACTAATGGTTTTATTATACAGCTATATGACAGCCCGGTCCATACACTAATGGTTTTATTATACAGCTATATGGCAGCCTGGTCCATACCCTAATGGTTTTATTATACAGCTATATGGCAGCCCGGTCCATATAGTAATGGTTTTATTATACAGCTATATGGTAGCCTGGTCCATATACTAATGGTTTTATTATACAGCTATATGGCAGCCCGGTCCATACACTAATGGTTTTATTATACAGCTATATGGCAGCCTGGTCCATACACTAATGGTTTTATTATACAGCTATATGGCAGCCCGGTCCATACACTAATGGTTTTATTATACAGCTATATGACAGCCCGGTCCATACACTAATGGTTTTATTATACAGCTATATGACAGCCCGGTCCATACACTAATGGTTTTATTATACAGCTATATGACAGCATGGTCCATACACTAATGGTTTTATTATACAGCTATATGGCAGCCCGGGTCCATACACTAATGGTTTTATTATACAGCTATAGGACAGCCCGGTCCATATAGTAATGGTTTTATTATACAGCTATATGACAGCCCGGTCCATACACTAATGGTTTTATTATACAGCTATATGGCAGCCCGGTCCATACACTAATGGTTTTATTATACAGCTATATGGCAGCCCGGTCCATACACTAATGGTTTTATTATACAGCTATATGACAGCCCGGTCCATACACTAATGGTTTTATTATACAGCTATAGGACAGCCCGGTCCATATAGTAATGGTTTTATTATACAGCTATATGACAGCCCGGTCCATACACTAATGGTTTTATTATACAGCTATATGGCAGCCCGGTCCATACACTAATGGTTTTATTATACAGCTATATGGCAGCCCGGTCCATACACTAATGGTTTTATTATACAGCTATATGGCAGCCCGGTCCATACACTAATGGTTTTATTATACAGCTATATGACAGCCTGGTCCATACACTAATGGTTTTATTATACAGCTTTATGACAGCCCGGTCCATACACTAATGGTTTTATTATACAGCTATATGACAGCCCGGTCCATACACTAATGGTTTTATTATACAGCTATAGGGCAGCCCGGTCCATACACTAATGGTTTTATTATACAGCTATAGGACAGCCCGGTCCATATAGTAATGGTTTTATTATACAGCTATATGACAGCCCAGTCCATACACTAATGGTTTTATTATACAGCTATATGGCAGCCCGGGTCCATACACTAATGGTTTTATTATACAGCTATATGGCAGCCTGGTCCATACACTAATGGTTTTATTATACAGCTATATGGCAGCCCGGTCCATACACTAATGGTTTTATTATACAGCTATATGGCAGCCCGGTCCATACACTAATGGTTTTATTATACAGCTATATGGCAGCCCGGTCCATATAGTAATGGTTTTATTATACAGCTATATGGCAGCCCGGTCCATATAGTAATGGTTTTATTATACAGCTATATGGCAGCCCGGACCATATAGTAATGGTTTTATTATACAGCTATATGACAGCCCGGTCCATACACTAATGGTTTTATTATACAGCTATATGGCAGCCTGGTCCATACAGTAATGGTTTTATTATACAGCTATATGGCAGCCCGGTCCATATAGTAATGGTTTCATTATACAGCTATATGGCAGCCCGGTCCATACACTAATGGTTTTATTATACAGCTATATGGCAGCCTGGCCCATACACTAATGGTTTTATTATACAGCTATATGGCAGCCTGGTCCATACACTAATGGTTTTATTATACAGCTATATGGCAGCCTGGTCCATACACTAATGGTTTGATTATACAGCTATATGGCAGCCCGGTCCATACACTAATGGTTTTATTATACAGCTATATGGCAGCCTGGTCCATACACTAATGGTTTGATTATACAGCTATATGGCAGCCCGGTCCATACACTAATGGTTTTATTATACAGCTATATGGCAGCCTGGTCCATACACTAATGGTTTTATTATACAGCTATATGACAGCCCGGTCCATACAATAATGGTTTTATTATACAGCTATATGGCAGCCCGGTCCATACACTAATGGTTTTATTATACAGCTATATAGCAGCCTGGTCCATACAGTAATGGTTTTATTATACAGCTATATGACAGCCCGGTCCATACAGTAATGGTTTTATTATACAGCTATATGGCAGCCCGGTCCATACACTAATGGTTTTATTATACAGCTATATGGCAGCCTAGCCCATACACTAATGGTTTTATTATACAGCTATATGGCAGCCTGGTCCATTCACTAATGGTTTTATTATACAGCTATATGGCAGCCTGGTCAATACACTAATGGTTTTATTATACAGCTATATGACAGCCCGGTCCATACACTAATGGTTTTATTATACAGCTATATGACAGCCTGGTCCATACAGTAATGGTTTTATTATACAGCTATATGACAGCCCGGTCCATACAGTAATGGTTTTATTATACAGCTATATGGCAGCCCGGTCCATACACTAATGGTTTTATTATACAGCTATATGGCAGCCTGGTCCATACACTAATGGTTTTATTATACAGCTATATGGCAGCCCGGTCCATACACTAATGGTTTTATTATACAGCTATATGGCAGCCTGGTCCATACAGTAATGGTTTTATTATACAGCTATATGGCAGCCCGGTCCATACACTAATGGTTTTATTATACAGCTATATGACAGCCTGGTCTATACACTAATGGTTTTATTATACAGCTATATGGCAGCCTAGCCCATACACTAATGGTTTGATTATACAGCTATATGGCAGCCTAGCCCATACACTAATGGTTTGATTATACAGCTATATGGCAGCCTGGTCCATACACTAATGGTTTTATTATACAGCTATATGGCAGCCTGGTCAATACACTAATGGTTTTATTATACAGCTATATGACAGCCCGGTCCATACACTAATGGTTTTATTATACAGCTATATGACAGCCCGGTCCATACACTAATGGTTTTATTATACAGCTATATGGCAGCCCGGTCCATACAGTGATGGTTTTATTATACAGCTATATGGCAGCCCGGTCCATACACTAATGGTTTTATTATACAGCTATATGGCAGCCCGGTCCATACACTAATGGTTTAATTATACAGCTATATGACAGCCCGGTCCATACACTAATGGTTTTATTATACAGCTATATGACAGCCCGGTCCATACACTAATGGTTTTATTATACAGCTATATGACAGCCCGGTCCATACACTAATGGTTTTATTATACAGCTATATGACAGCCCGGTCCATACAGTAATGGTTTTATTATACAGCTATCTGGCAGCCCGGTCCATACACTAATGGTTTTATTATACAGCTATATGACAGCCCGGTCCATACACTAATGGTTTTATTATACAGCTATTTGGTAGCCCGGTCCATACACTAATGGTTTTATTATACAGCTATATGACAGCCCGGTCCATACACTAATGGTTTTATTATACAGCTATTTGGTAGCCCGGTCCATACACTAATGGTTTTATTATACAGCTATATGGCAGCCCGGTCCATACACTAATGGTTTTATTATACAGCTATATGACAGCCCGGTCCATACAGTAATGGTTTTATTAAACAGCTATATGACAGCCCGGTCCATACACTAATGGTTTTATTATACAGCTATATGACAGCCCAGTCCATACAGTAATGGTTTTATTATACAGCTATATGGCAGCCTGGTCCATACAGTAATGGTTTTATTATACAGCTATATGGCAGCCCGGTCCATACACTAATGGTTTTATTATACAGCTATATGACAGCCCGGTCCATACAGTAATGGTTTTATTATACAGCTATATGACAGCCCGGTCCATACAGTAATGGTTTTATTATACAGCTATATGGCAGCCCGGTCCATACACTAATGGTTTTATTATACAGCTATATGACAGCCCGGTCCATACACTAATGGTTTTATCATACAGCTATATGACAGCCCGGTCCATACAGTAATGGTTTTATTAAACAGCTATATGACAGCCCAGTCCATACACTAATGGTTTTATTATACAGCTATATGGCAGCCCGGTCCATACAGTAATGGTTTTATTATACAGCTATACGGCAGCCCGGTCCATACACTAATGGTTTTATTATACAGCTATATGACAGCCCAGTCCATACACTAATGGTTTTATTATACAGCTATATGACAGCCCGGTCCATACACTAATGGTTTTATTATACAGCGATATGGCAGCCCGGTCCATACACTAATGGTTTTATTATACAGCTATATGACAGCCCGGTCCATACACTAATGGTTTTATTATACAGCTATATGACAGCCCGGTCCATACACTAATGGTTTTATCATACAGCTATATGACAGCCCGGTCCATACAGTAATGGTTTTATTATACAGCTATATGACAGCCCAGTCCATACAGTAATGGTTTTATTATACAGCTATATGGCAGCCTGGTCCATACAGTAATGGTTTTATTATACAGCTATATGACAGCCCGGTCCATACACTAATGGTTTTATCATACAGCTATATGACAGCCCGGTCCATACAGTAATGGTTTTATTAAACAGCTATATGACAGCCCAGTCCATACACTAATGGTTTTATTATACAGCTATATGGCAGCCCGGTCCATACAGTAATGGTTTTATTATACAGCTATACGGCAGCCCGGTCCATACACTAATGGTTTTATTATACAGCTATATGACAGCCCAGTCCATACACTAATGGTTTTATTATACAGCTATATGACAGCCCGGTCCATACACTAATGGTTTTATTATACAGCGATATGGCAGCCCGGTCCATACAGAAATACTCAGATACAATACATTAATATATCATATATTATAATATAGCTCACTTGTGCCATTACAGAGGGAATTCATGGTAATAGACTGATCCCATCTACAAGGGTTAGATACCACAGACTGTCATTTTGGCAATCATTGGCCCCTCGTCATTGAGAAAGGCGCATACATTTCCAGGTATAATGAGTGAGGGAGCCACATCTGGATTACCCTTTAAACTGTAACCCTTTTAATACATTGGTTTTCTTTTTTCGCCCAAACTCCCACTACTCCTGGGCAGCAGCAATGACTATAGTACACATCATCCCCAATACATACAGTAAAAAGCAAACACTATCCCAAATCCCTATGTACAATGTTTGTATTACAGTACTGCCACCCACCCCATGTGTTCACTAGTAATGGTTCATTGGCGTGATAAGCGCATTGGGACTTCCCCGTAGCAAAGTATGGAATCAATGCTTTCCTCTGGGGTTTTCTCTGACTCTGACGTTCAGAGTAAAACTCTGTGAAACACCAGGAAGCCCCACTAGTGTCTAGGAGACGGCCACTAGAGAAGGGGTTAGCTCTGCAATATAATTATTGCTGTTTATCAGGAACTGCAATAATTAACATTGCAAGGAGGCACGCCACCCACACCATGTCAATGAAATGGTTTCCTCTGGGTGCCTATAGCTCCCCTTTAATTATAGTTTTTAAACACAGTCATAGACTATCCTTCGGCCAAGCTCATTGCCGTGGAGGGATCACCTGGACCTCATCGAAGACACCCAATGACAGCTGTCTGATAACATCTGATCTGCAAATGCAATAGGTTCTGTTTTGTAATGGACAAGTGAGTGAAAGTTTACTTGAGCCCTATATTATGAAGCTCTAAGGAATGTGTTCGTCATGCAATCCTTAGGAAAATTAGCTGTCAGCAGCCGTGTTATCACAAATCTCGGTTCCCTGACTCCAGATCTGCGCTACGGTCTGTGTTGGCGATATTTCCCTTAAAATCGGTCCTCACTGGTCCAAGAATCCCTAGCTGGGAAAAATATGGATGTAAAATATGTGAAAGGTTCAATATTTCACAAACCAGACTGAAATATTCGGAATTCCGTCCAGATTTACAGAAGGATGCAGCCCGTGGTATGTGTAAGTAGGCTAGGGGGTTGCCTAGTTTGGAAATCTCACCCTCCCTGCCAAGCCGGCCTCAGATTCCTCACCAGAGTGAAAGTATGTCAGGTCAGAGGATCAGCTGAGATTAGACAAACTGAGAGCACAGCTCACACATTGCTCAGCAATAACATACATGACGCAGGAGGAGGGCCTGTCAAGCAATAGAGAATCGGTGTACAACCTTACAAAAACTAGTCAAACACAAAGTATATATATATCAGTGTAAAATACCCCGAGTGCATCAGTGAAAACAATAATAAGTACACAAACTAATTCAGTTGTCTTGGTATCACACTATAAACATAGGATACCTATAAAAACAGAATGAACAACCACATAGTGTGAACGGTAAACATGTCAAGTCAAGGGATGGGGTGAAATATCACTCACATGCTCCAGAGCCATCTCGGGCTCCGAATACACAGGTTCAAAGGTGCCAATGTGACTAACGGATGAAATACAGGAAAAAGCAGTGGATTCTCAAACAGTATTATTAAACAGATAATAATCAGCGGGTTCTACAAACAAGAATGGTGATAAGGGTAAAAGTAATCTGTAAACACCTCCCCTTTACCATCTAATAGTAACCCGCCAAGGCTGTGTGAGATTGAGTGCAGGGCTTCATTTTGGATGTTTGTATTACACAGCCATGCTGCTGCCCACTCCATGGAAAAATACCCCTCTAAGTCTCATTAGAGATTGTGTCCCTAAAGCTGAACGCAGCGCGGTGAATTATTACTGTAGGACTCACCTAAGAGGTTTTGCTTTGACGTGGCAGGTGAGCTGACACTTAAATGGCCATTGGAGTGATACTGAAACCAGTTATTTAAATATGCATAGGGGGGGGGGCGTGGCCGACCGCCGAGAGAACAAGACGCGAGTGTGTGGAGCTCCGCACCAGCGCCCGACAAAGTAAGCTACATACCCGGCAAACAGCTCCCATACACGGCCACAATACACCCCTCACACAGAGACACCAATGGGGCGAAAAAATAAGAAAAATCGCCACCCAGAGACGCTCAAAACGCCCGATATTCGGCTCTCGTTTATGAGGCCTACCCCACAGGCTGCCGCCAAGATGGCGCCCGCAGTTAGCAGTGAGGAGGAGGAGGAATCCCAAGATGACAGGGACAGCCTTACCTCACCTCCAGCAGAGTCTGAACCCCCATGTCCTGACTCAGAATCAGAAGCTGAATCGTCCGCTGTAACGAAAAAGGACATAAGAGACCTCTTAACGGAAATGAGAGAGGTGTGGAGAGCTGACATACTAAGCACACAGAAAGAGGTGGGGGACCTCCAACAAAGGCTCACAGCACTGGAAACCAGGGAAAGCGCTAGGGAACACCAGATACAGCACTCCCAAGACTCTATGCAGACTATCTCCTCGCAAATCCAGAGGCTTACCCGGACGGTCACCGCTATGGAAGCCCGACACAGAAGGTGGAACATACGCCTTAGAGGAATACCTGAAAGCGTAGAGGAGGGGGCATTAGTACCCTATATCCACCGTCTAATATCTAAAATGGGCCTCAAGGGAGGTACTGACTCCAACACAATACTCTCAGCGTTTCGAATCCGTAAAGCGGCAACAGCCCCGGGAGATGCACCCAGAGACATTATAGCGGTCACAAAGGACATAGCGACTCGTTCCACTATCATGTCCCGCTCCAGAGACTTGGGCACTGTGCAACTGGAGGGTAACACGGTGGCCCTATATGGGGATATCCCATTCGCAGCACTTGTAGAACGGAGACAACTGGCACCAGCGGCCAAACACCTACGGGAAGCAGGAGTCAGATACAGATGGGGAGCAGATGGATCCCTAGCGGTACCACGGGGAAACCAGATGCTTGCCCTGACCTCCATAGATGACCAAACGGAGTTCTTCCGCCAGTTGCACCTCCCCGAGACCGACAATAGAGAACCAAGGGAAGAAGACAAGGGGGCGCAGGGTACGCCCAAAAGCAGCCTTGGTCAGAAGAAGAGCATGTATATATCGACCATGTCTAAGAGACACTCGTAAGCTACCATTCACAGCTGCAACACGCGCACCCTCAGTTCCCGCACAGTTGACCAGCCGCGGCGCAGGGGCCACAACCTAAACCTCACCTCTGCCAAACTGCAGATCCTGCAAACGATTGATATTAGTGTACCCAGTTATTGACTGTCGAGACAACCATAGTGACACTTTATATTACAGCAAAAGGACTTAAAGGAACTGTCATATTTTGTTATTATTTGTTATTACTTTAATCCAGTTCTCATTAATAGCGCACAGTTATCGATACAATCGCATCCAGACTAGGATCGATGACGTAACCATATTGACACCTCCAAACTACAGCAAAATGTATTCTGAGACATTGTCATATTTTTGCTATTACTTAAATTTGTTATTACTTTACATTTGTTATTACTCTGATAATACGGCAAGATATACTATGAGTATCCAAACTCTAATAAAAAAGTATAAATTATAAAAAAAAAAAAAAAAATATGCATAGGGATTTGGGAGAGTGCACAAGTAACTATTTTCTTTGTTTTTTTATTGTACGTATTGGGACTGATGTGTAATAGAGTCATTGCTGCTGCCCAGGAGTAGTGGGAGTTTGAGCGCAGGACTTATTTACGTATATTTGTAATTGAGAAACAGTGTCATTCTGTTAGCGATGTGGATATCCTGTGTAACAGTGTTTTTTGTAGTTGAAGGAACGGCATGTTAAGTGCTTCTCTGTTACTAACGCCGTTTCCCTCAATTGTTTTCCTAAAATATTTCTTGGAGAAAGTCATAAATTACTCGGTGAACCTTGCGTAATACCTGGGATAGTAATGGGCATTAATCCCCCCTCGGCCATACCCTGCCCGTGACCCTGCGTACTACCCCCTCCTATTTCTAGCATACTTAGAGAGCTGTGGGTATGGCGTTATTTACTTAACAAGGAATGCTGGGATCCGCAGGAAAAACGTTTCACATACTTCACACTTTATTTAAACATTCAGCCTAGTAACCCTGTCTTCACCGTGTCAGCCCTAAAACATCTCTGCTTCCAATAACGTAGCCTGCAGGGACTGCTTACTCACAGGTGGACAGGAAAATATCTGCTACTACACCTGTGAGAAAGGAGCCCAGACATTGCACAGGGCGCAAATCGCGCATCAAATAATTAATTTCTCGTCTACGTAATTTGGGTCAAGTGTGTCTGGCATTAATGGGGGTAATATAGAAAATACTTTCACATTTGCGTCAGTTTTGTACACATACGCCATTTTGTTATGTGTAATATGATCACTCCGTCTTCGTACATTGGGACCTTTCTTACACTCTTTTGTAACGTGACAAAATAATTTGTCTTTCTGACACTTTTTATTCCTCTTTCGGATTTTTTTTCCCCTCCTTTTTTCCTGATGATTTCATTTTACCATTCATAAGATTCACAAAATTAGACAAAGGATTAATATCAGGAAAGCAAAGACAATCGAAGGACTTCTTTTATTCATTAAACAATAAGACCATAAGAAAAATAACAGAGTGCTCTCTCCGTGTGGGTGTACTTTATCTTTATATAACCCGGGACATTGTATAAACTAGATCTCATTGCTGGTGGTTTTAGTGTATAGATTTCATATGAGACGCCAATAACAGAACTCCTCATCTCTACGTCCATCAGAGAGGATAACGGACTGGCCTCCAATCTTTATTGTATTTCTATTTAAGCTATTTTGACTTCAATACAGAAGTTGGCAACATTCCGTGTCTATACATTCAGATTTGGGCATTTAGATCGGACGCAGTCGGTTTTCTTGTTTTATTTTGGTTCTTTGGGGTCTCCAAGTAACAGACTCTATTTTGCTGCCTTTGGAGTTAGCTCTGTAGCTGTTGTATAAATAGTCGTTTCGGAAAATCAGCAACTCAGACGGTAAACGGACAAATTTGTCGAGGAAAAAGACTCACTTTTCCACCTCTTTTTTTTTTTTTTTTTTTTTAAATACAACAACAGCGCCACTATTAAAATTGACAAAAAATAAGGCTCATTATGAAACTGTCAGGAAGGGCACATCAAGAAAACTGCAAAGCCTTTCACAAAAAATATTGGTGTGAGAACAGTCGGAGTCACTTTTTATAAATCTATATTTCTTCAAGTTTAATAAATGACTGAAAACTTACGTGACGCACTTTACGGTCATTAGGAGGCACTAGCATGCTGTTATCAACTCCTGCAAGTGACCACGTGTTTAGAGTGTAAGCTCTTTGAAGCAGGGCCTTCAATACGTCTTGTTCTGTACATTTTTACTTTCTTGCCATTTACCAATTGGCAATGCCAGGGTAGACGCACAGGTTTGCCAGTCAATTAGGGTGCCGTGTGTATTGCATGGGGAGAATTCCTGCAACGGACACAAGCAGACAGTATGCAACATCAGAGAAAACAGTACTGGACAGAGGTATGAAATCAGGACTGTATGGCTGGATCCAGGACTGTTAGGAGGTATGGGATTATGTGCAGCAGGTGCTCTGAGTATATACAGTACAAGGAGAATGGTCCCTCCAGCGAGAAACATCCTTGAAGCTTCAGCGCCCTCTAGTGACGCAAGCTGGGTTGGCATGCCTGGCACTTTGTATGCCAGATGTGGGTGCATATTGTGGTTTCCCATGGAATCCACACCCGGAGCCTTCTATCTTTACTCGTGTCTCATCAGGCACACACATGCGCCATCAAACCACAAACACGCATGCCGAGCAGGACAATCAAATGATGGATTCCCTACATTTCCCATAATCCTTTGCAGACCGTTTATCATCAATAAAACGAATGGTTGCCACCACAAACTGTGCTCTATCTGAATAAACCGTGTTCATTACAGATGATCGCTCGGACACGTTTTTATTATTGTGGACGTTTTGCTTTGTGATTTTTACAGACTGTGTGAAATTCAGGGTGTTATAAGTCTGTAATACTTACTTTAAATCAGAAAATAAATACTAGATTGTGCTGGGTTTGAATGTTAACCAAAGGAATCTGTCCATTCCTCCTGATAATCAGCCCATTCATCTCGTGAATCTACCCGTGCACTCTGACAATCTGCCTATTCATCCAGAGAATCGAACCATTCACCCTGGGAATCTTCCCACTTACCCTGATTATCTGCCCCCACTCCGCCTGAGAATCTGCTCCTTCACTCTTATAATCTGCCCATTCATTCTGAGAATCTATTTATTCCTTCTAAGAATAGAACCATTCACCCTGAGAATCTGCTCCTTTACCCTGAGAATCTGCCCATTCATTCTGAGAATCTGCTCATTGAAACGGAGTATCTACCCCACTCCGCCTGAGAATCTGCTCCTTCACTCTTATAATCTGCCCATTCATTCTGAGAATCTATTTATTCCTTCTAAGAATAGAACCATTTACCCTGAGAATCTGCTCCTTTACCCTGAGAATCTGCTCACTTACCCTGAGAATCTGCTCACTTACCCTGAGAATCTGCTCACTTACCCTGAGAATCTGCTCCTTCACTCTTATAATCTGCCCATTCATTCTGAGAATCTACTTATTCCTCCTGAGAATAGAACCATTCACCCTGAGAATCTGCTCCTTTACCCTGAGAATCTGCTCACTTACCCTGAGAATCTGCTCCTTTACCCTGAGAATCTGCTCACTTACTCTGAGAATCTGCTCCTTCACTCTTATAATCTGCCCATTCATTCTGAGAATCTATTTATTCCTTCTAAGAATAGAACCATTCACCCTGAGAATCTGCTCCTTTACCCTGAGAATCTGCCCATTCATTCTGAGAATCTGCTCATTGAAACGGAGTATCTACCCAACTCCGCCTGAGAATCTGCTCCTTCACTCTTATAATCTGCGCATTCATTCTGAGAATCTACTTATTCCTCCTGAGAATAGAACCATTCACTGTGAGAATCTGCTCCTTCACCCTGAGAATCTGCTCCTTCACTCTTATAATCTGCCCATTCATTCTGAGAATCTATTTATTCACCCTGAAAATCTGCCCATTCACCACGTGCATATACCCTTCACTCTGGGAATCTGCCCGTTCGTCCTAAAAATCTGCCCACTCCCCCTGAGAATCTGCTCCTTCACCATGAGAATCTGCCCACTCCACCTGAGAATCTGCCCATACCTCCTGAGAATCTGCCCATTCACCATGTGAATATACCCTTCACTCTGGAGATCTGCCGACTCCACCTGAGAATCTGCCCTTTTACCCAGGGAATCTGCCCATCCCTCCTGAGAATCTGCTCTTTTACCCAGGGAATCTGCTCATTCACCCTGAGAATCTGCCCATCCCTCCTGAAAATCTGCTCTTTTACCCAGGGAATCTGCTATTCATGCTAAGAATGGCACAATTAAAGGATACTGCTGACATGATGACAGTACTGGCAGCAGGTGATAATACAGACAGGGATAATAACGGGAAATATTTATAGAAATATCAGTTATAGCCCCGCCCCCCGAGCTGTCAATCAAGCCTCCATGACACTGTGCCGCAGGGGATTATGGGATGAATCATTCTCCAAACACCATAATAAGAGGATCCTGGTTGGTGGAACCTTTACTTGGTTTAGGGATTTAAAGGCATTCATTATTTTCTTGTTTTGAATCTCCTGTTAACGGAAAGGGCGGGCTCAAGGACGCGTACTTACTTCCGGTTTCTAGCCTGTACCAAGATGGCCGCCGCTGGTGATGTGTTTCCTGCCCTGCGCGCAATGCGTCACTTCCGCTGTGTGAGAAGATGGCGGCTCCCGCTGGCCGCGTGGGTCTGGCTGGGTTCCTGGGGTTCACTCCCGGGGCGCGAGGCGGGAGGAAGTCCGAGACCGGGAGGAAGCGGGTCAACCGCAACAAGAAGAAGAACTGGTCCCGGCACAGCGACATCCGGGATGTGGAGGAATTCCTGGACGATGTCCGCCTGCAGGAGAGAACGGCGGGGTGAGACTCCCAACACCCCCGGCCAACCAACTCACACCACCCCCAGCCACCTACCTACTCCCACCACCCCCAGCCGGCCAACCAACTCATACCACCCCCAGCCACCTACCTACTCCCACCACCCCCGGCCACCTACCTACTCCCACCACCCCCGGCCAACTACCTACTCCCACCACCCCCGGCCAACTACCTACTCCCACCACCCCCGGCCACCTACCTACTCCCACCACCCCCGGCCACCTACCTACTCCCACCACCCCCGGCCAACTACCTACTCCCACCACCCCCGGCCAACTACCTACTCCCACCACCCCCGGCCACCTACCTACTCCCACCACCCCCGGCCACCTACCTACTCCCACCACCCCCGGCCACCTACCTACTCCCACCACCCCCGGCCACCTACCTACTCCCACCACCCCCGGCCACCTACCTACTCCCACCACCCCCGGCCACCTACCTACTCCCACCACCCCCGGCCACCTACCTACTCCCACCACCGCCGGCCACCTACCTACTCCCACCACGGCCGGCCACCTACCTACTCCCACCACGGCCGGCCACCTACCTACTCCCACCACGGCCGGCCACCTACCTACTCCCACCACGGCCGGCCACCTACCTACTCCCACCACCCCCGGCCACCTACCTACTCCCACCACCCCCGGCCACCTACCTACTCCCACCACCCCCGGCCACCTACCTACTCCCACCACCCCCGGCCACCTACCTACTCCCACCACCCCCGGCCACCTACCTACTCCCACCACCCCCGGCCACCTACCTACTCCCACCACCCCCGGCCACCTACCTACTCCCACCACCCCCGGCCACCTACCTACTCCCACCACCCCCGGCCACCTACCTACTCCCACCACCCCCGGCCACCTACCTACTCCCACCACCCCCGGCCACCTACCTACTCCCACCACCCCCGGCCACCTACCTACTCCCACCACCCCCGGCCACCTACCTACTCCCACCACCCCCGGCCACCTACCTACTCCCACCACCCCCGGCCACCTACCTACTCCCACCACCCCCGGCCACCTACCTACTCCCACCACGGCCGGCCACCTACCTACTCCCACCACGGCCGGCCACCTACCTACTCCCACCACGGCCGGCCACCTACCTACTCCCACCACGGCCGGCCACCTACCTACTCCCACCACGGCCGGCCACCTACCTACTCCCACCACGGCCGGCCACCTACCTACTCCCACCACGGCCGGCCACCTACCTACTCCCACCACGGCCGGCCACCTACCTACTCCCACCACGGCCGGCCACCTACCTACTCCCACCACGGCCGGCCACCTACCTACTCCCACCACGGCCGGCCACCTACCTACTCCCACCACGGCCGGCCACCTACCTACTCCCACCACGGCCGGCCACCTACCTACTCCCACCACGGCCGGCCACCTACCTACTCCCACCACGGCCGGCCACCTACCTACTCCCACCACGGCCGGCCACCTACCTACTCCCACCACGGCCGGCCACCTACCTACTCCCACCACGGCCGGCCACCTACCTACTCCCACCACGGCCGGCCACCTACCTACTCCCACCACGGCCGGCCACCTACCTACTCCCACCACGGCCGGCCACCTACCTACTCCCACCACGGCCGGCCACCTACCTACTCCCACCACGGCCGGCCACCTACCTACTCCCACCACGGCCGGCCACCTACCTACTCCCACCACGGCCGGCCACCTACCTACTCCCACCACGGCCGGCCACCTACCTACTCCCACCACGGCCGGCCACCTACCTACTCCCACCACGGCCGGCCACCTACCTACTCCCACCACGGCCGGCCACCTACCTACTCCCACCACGGCCGGCCACCTACCTACTCCCACCACGGCCGGCCACCTACCTACTCCCACCACGGCCGGCCACCTACCTACTCCCACCACGGCCGGCCACCTACCTACTCCCACCACGGCCGGCCACCTACCTACTCCCACCACGGCCGGCCACCTACCTACTCCCACCACGGCCGGCCACCTACCTACTCCCACCACGGCCGGCCACCTACCTACTCCCACCACGGCCGGCCACCTACCTACTCCCACCACGGCCGGCCACCTACCTACTCCCACCACGGCCGGCCACCTACCTACTCCCACCACGGCCGGCCACCTACCTACTCCCACCACGGCCGGCCACCTACCTACTCCCACCACGGCCGGCCACCTACCTACTCCCACCACGGCCGGCCACCTACCTACTCCCACCACGGCCGGCCACCTACCTACTCCCACCACGGCCGGCCACCTACCTACTCCCACCACGGCCGGCCACCTACCTACTCCCACCACGGCCGGCCACCTACCTACTCCCACCACGGCCAGCCGGCCACCTACCTACTCCCACCACGGCCGGCCGGCCACCTACCTACTCCCACCACGGCCGGCCGGCCACCTACCTACTCCCACCACGGCCGGCCGGCCACCTACCTACTCCCACCCCCCCCGGCCGGCCACCTACCTACTCCCACCCCCCCCGGCCGGCCACCTACCTACTCCCACCCCCCCCGGCCGGCCACCTACCTACTCCCACCCCCCCCGGCCGGCCACCTACCTACTCCCACCCCCCCCGGCCGGCCACCTACCTACTCCCACCCCCCCCCGGCCGGCCACCTACCTACTCCCACCCCCCCCGGCCGGCCACCTACCTACTCCCACCACCCCCGGCCGGCCACCTACCTACTCCCACCACCCCCGGCCGGCCACCTACCTACTCCCACCACCCCCAGCCACATCCGCCATCACTGCCAGCCACCACCTACCCGGGGCACGGCCACCTGCTATCACTAACCCGGGGCACGGCCACCTACCTACCAAACCCATGGTAAAATGTATATTCCACCCAGAGCCTTTCCAGGGTCGGTGCACATACACCGGGAGCTAAACATGTACCAGCAGTGGGTATTATGATGCCCATAGTTTGTGCAGAGAGTGGCCCTGTTAATAGACTTGGCATATCAGAGGGGGTGAAATCATGGCACCATGAACTGTAATGCAGGGATATACGGGTAATGACCAGAATGATTTGGTGTTAAATTGAAATCTGGAAACGTGGGACACACAACATTTCTATCCTACCGGGTAACATTGGTTTATTTAACCCTTCATGGTATATTTTCCAGATTCGTCCTTAGCTAGACATTATATCTCTACTCCAGAGTTCCGTACTGTGAACATGGTTAAATTATCTTTTCTTTCATTCCAGGGGGATGCTCTCAGAGAAGGCAGATGACCATTTATTCTTCGTAGACACTGGTGACAAGAAGAAAGGTATGATTAATGCTAACTCATCCTTCATTTCCGTTTGGTCCACTCGGTATATTTTGCTATAACTGAATGTTGCATCTGTGGGCTTGATACTAAAGCTCATAATTTAAATTTCCTTTTTGTTTTCACATATTGCGTTTTGTTACATCTCATGCTCTTTCCCCCAGAAATGGGTAGGATTTTCTCGTTTTTGTTTGAATGAACGCTATACAAATGTCTTCCTGACACTATAGTGCTGAAATGCAGCATTGGGTCCCTGGTCCCCCTCTCTTGGGGTATTAAAGGTGATTTTACTCCCATTTTCTCCTATACTGTGCCACACTCGATTAAAGAAATGGTCACTTTCAGCCTTGTCCTTTAAACACTATCTGGGGATTAATGCCCCTCTGGAAGATCTCCCTTGTGATCACAGCCTATCTTACTTAGTTCCTGTAGCAGGACTCTGCGCTTTTTGTTAAGCCATGTGGGAGTACAGACTGTTCTGATAGGAAACTGAATTGCTGCTTGTTTCACACTTTGCATCTGTGCCTAAAATGTATTACTCTATATTCAATGTATCTACCAGATGTAGCTGCCAAGAAAAAGGTTAAACCTCTCCGAATAGACCTTATCCTTCAGCCAGACTCCAAAGTTCCTGCACCCAAAGAGTAAGTATTTAACCCTTATTTCCCCACCTTGACTGCTTTCAGTCATTCCAAGTATCGGAATGCCAATTTGCTCCTTGTTTCCTTTCATTCAGTGCTATCTGCTTGTAGATCTTACATCCTGCATGATGTCCGTAGTAGCTCATACAGGCTCTTATGATATTCTGGAAACCCTGTACAGCAGTCATGAGTTACTTTCTCTATAAGGAAATAAAAGCTGTGAATGGGCTTCTACATGTCCCACTAACCCCTGGGTTTTCTGGTGTTTGTGCAACAGGCAAAGTTCTCCTATTGAGAAATGGAAATATCAGAATGAGTTGAGACTTTTTGGATCACTTCCTGTAGGGTTTAGATTGGCAGAGCCTGATAGGATTTCTAGTTTACAAACATCAGTCATCATGTTGGCTATTCCCAGTGGGATTCCAAGTGTAAAAACTGTTTTTTTTTTTTTTTTTTTAAGGCTTATTGAAAATATATTTCTAGTATGTTGGTGTTAACTTTGGTTACCAAACCTGTGTGTGGTGTATAATGTTCTTCATAATGTCGTAAATCCTTATCTTATCCCAGATCCATCTACAGTGAAGTCATCAAGTTTTAATTTCAGACAAAAGTAGCCGAACTGGAAGCATAGCTGATTTGGAGAATTTCTCCACTTGGCCATTAAATTTAAGGTTCTTGACATTTCTCACTTCAGTAAATAACCTCTCTCCTCAGTAGAGAATCACTATGATCTGCCCAGCCAGTGTCCAGCATACTCTGTATGCTGGCATTAAATAATCCCTTATTTACACTAGGCAATAATGGTGTCTGCAGGTAACAAACTGCTTATATTTGTGTACAGTAGGGGGCAGTATTGGACAAGTTTTATTGTCCTTCATCGGAGTGTTTTGCACATGTTGTCTCTCTTGCCTCATTATTTTGATTGCTTTAAAAAAAAAAGTGTGTAATTTTTTTGTTTGTATTGAAACTGCTTTTCTCCTTTTTGTGTGTGCGCACTGTCAATTTAAAGCATATTTACCAATTACATGAAAATGATTCGCCTCTGTAAGAATAGCCGTAGTGGCGGAGATCGCAGGGACTTGCTGTTTACACAGTATGAGAACATGTGGCATGTGAAGCCCTTTGCTGCCTGCTTTTCTGATCCTTGTATCTTGTTCTGTTCCCTTATTGCAGCATCTCCTCACATCAGGTTCCCAATGGGCGCAAGTTAAAGAGGAAGCTGGAACGAGAGGAGAAGTTGGCAGCACAAGGTGTCTTGCCCAGATCAGAGAGGCTCCTCCAGGCACAGCTGAGGAATAAGAGGCCCCGCTGCAAACCAGAGGCCAATAACAATCCTGGCAGAGGCTTTTATGATCTCTGGGAAGATGGTAAGCTATCTACTTGTCCTTGGTAGACCGTGGGTTGTTGAGTGGTGGTTGCAGTCTGGTGGGAACCCAGTGTAGGCACCAGGGTTGTTCTAAATCTGTTAGTGACCTGGCTGGTGTCAGGCTCAAAATCTTGTCTGAAACAAAAATTCAGGTTGTAATTAAAGTGACGTGTCAAAGTTTCACTCAGTCTGCACCTTAGCAGTTAACCTCTCAGTCCTATGTCCTCTTTCTTTTCTCAGATTCATTAGAACCTTCCCCTGGAGAACCAGAGACCTGGCACCGTCTGCAGACCAAGAAAGGCCAAGTGAAGGTCAGTCTGGGCTGAGAAAATGGGCCAGAGCTGGGTTTACGAGGGAAAGCAATCAATGGGCAAAATAAGTCTGCTTACACAAATGTTTGTGGGATCCAAGCAATAACCGTGTGATCAAAAAGCTGTGAGTTCAATTTATGGGTAGAATTGAAGGACACATTTTGTATTTAAGCGTGGCGATTGGTCTGTATATGGCCCTGTGACGAGGTTAATGTGTTATATGGTTGTATAGAATTTTTGCCAATGTTGAATGCATGTGAAAGTGTTTTTTTTTTTTTTCTCATTTTGGTCCTTGCTCTCTTCCAGCGTCCCAGCAGACTGAATGTCAAACCTTCACAGCTGCCAGCCATCGAGGTCCTGAATCCTGGCGCCTCCTACAACCCAACGTTTGAGTCACATCAGGTAAACATTCTGAAACAGTTTCTGTAGCATTGCTCACTATGGGCAGCCAGTGATTGGCTGAATGTGTCCGCAGCTGATGCACATTTGCGAGCATGGTAGTGGAAGCTGACCTCTGCCTAACGCCATTTTACCGTTAAACTGTTGAAACAAACTGCGTAGCACTAAAAGGTAATCGGGTGTCTGTGGACTCCGGGCATCATAACTGCTTCATTGACATGAACTGCTTTCCGTGCCCTTAGTGGTCCTTTAAGATTAATGCCTGTGCCTTGAATTATATGGGTGTATTGCCTTTTAGCTGCTGTGTTGGTATTATCTAACTTTCGTCGCATCACATCGCGCTGTCAGATATTCATAGGGCTAACATTCTGCAGTGATGGACAAACAGGGAAATAATTTGATATCATAATTATAGACTTAGTGTATCAACCAGTTTTGCTTAGTACATAACCCTGTAATTAAATCTAAAATAATAATAATTTACAATTCACCATGTGACTTTCGTGGACAATAAATTGGTTTCGTACCAGAAACTAAGACTATTTGGACCCTTCTAGCCTCTCCATTTTTATTATTCTGGTTTGCCTGCACTAGGATCATGGATGGTTAATGCCGTTGTGCTGTGTAAGTGTTTGTATATATGACAGGTGCAGTAGTAGGACGCTGGTTATCTTAATAAAGTATGGGAATATTTTTATTGTGAGTGGAAAACATTGTCCATTGGTACTTTGGTTTTATCATAATAATCTTTTTTTTATTTATTTTTTCCGCCCCTTCCAGTCTCTGCTCCTCCAGGCTCACGAGAATGAAGTGAAGAGGTTGAGACAAGAGGAAAAGCTGGAGCGACAGGTGAAACTCCCATCAGCGGCTGAAGTTGCTACACAGGTCAGTGTGTTTGGATAGAGGCTCTGTGTGTCAGTGCTGCTCACCATCATTGTCTACTGTGGGCAGCTCTTCATGGTCCTTTTGCCAGCGAGCAGTGACATATCACACAGACAAAGCACTGTGCTAATAACACCGCTTCCGGCAGCCCCAATAACGGTCTGCACATATTGTACCCAACCCCCTGACTCATTTACTGGCTGTAAGAAGCCTGTGTGGCTAACGGCTCCTGGTAGCCCACCTCCCTGTCCTGTGTGGGTCCCACTGCAGTTTACAGAATGAGATGTTTGTGAAACTCTTCTAGTGCAGACAGATACTCTGGCTGCTCCTGAGCTGTGCGTTTAATCGTAACTCTAGCAAAAACCCAAATACTTGGGTACCTTAAAAAGCTCATTATCTGTACATTACACCTGGATGAACTTATCTTTTTATATGCAGGTTTATTCAATAAATGTCAAGAATGTAAAGTACTGTTTTTATTTTTTATAACCTTTTATCAAAATTGCAGAACTGAAAATCTAGTGAACTTGACATTCCTTTTAAATTCCCAACAATTCAGAGTAACATTGGGAGTATTTGCTGCTCATTCAATCCCAGAATGCTTTGTGATTTACAGCGAGTCCTTGGTGCATTGTGTAGCTGCTTTGTGCAGAGTGAAGACGGTGGCAGGGAATAACATTTGACGTGCTGGCTCCGTGTTTAGTTGGGAACTTGCTTTAATAATTTTAAGCTCTAATTCTGGATCCAGTTCTTCCGTGTAAAATGGCTTAATGATTCAATCTGTCTCGATTACTGTGTGCAGGAGAGCCAATTTCAGGAACTGTGCGAGGGACTCGTGGAGTCGGACGATGACGCCACGCCTGACGATGGTGAAGGTGAAGAGCTGGGAACTACCCCAATGGCACAAAGGGAGAAGAAGACAGAGCGACAGAGGAAGAAGGAGAAAGAGGCCAGGATTTTGGTAAGATCTTTGTATAGTCTCCCCAAACAAATTCCAGGTCAGACATGATCAAAGTGTGCTGTCTGCCTAACTGCCCAATGACGAGACCCATCCTTGCGCTGTGAGAATTAACAGCAATACATGCTGGGAATGTGATGTTAACACTGGGTGTCCTGGGGTTTTGGGGAGTTTCCCAATCCCTGGGTTCTGAGGGCGCTGACAGAATCATTCTGCATCATGTGCTGGAATTTCTACTGTAGTGTCCAGTGCTTGATCCTTAAAGGGACAGTAACACCTGACTGCTTCCTGAGCGCACATCAAGCAGCTGAACACAAGCAGGCAGAGCTCCAGACCATGTCTAATTATTTTGTAACTGTTTATTTGCCTAATCGCTAAATGAGACTATCGTACAGAAGGTTTTGAAAAATTGAAACCTGGTCTCCTGACTTAGTAAATCGAGCCTGAATTTATATTCCAGTTACATAGTGTTAAACAGATACAAGTCCTTTAAGCTCGACCGTGATTGCAGGGGTTATGATGCATGCTATCTTTACGGTTTGGCAGGAATGGTGAACTCTCCAGCACCTAACGACCAATTTTGTACCCCCCTTGGTGATAAGCAAAAGGGCTGCAGCAAACGGCAGTTCAGCTGTACAGTGAGGGCTGCGGTCATTTTGTGTATCTGGATCCTACTAGCACAAGACTCGCACCCTGTACAGGGCTGGCTCTGAATGTTCGTACATATGAGGGTATGCCTTTTGAACTTGGGAAAGATGGCATGAGCATTGGGTGCCAGGAAATCCCACCATTTTCATAAGAAATTTTCTGTGACAAAATATTTTTTTTTAACTGAGGAGACTTGTGAGGGCCACTAGTGTAAACCTGCCACCCTGCCCAGGTTAAGGAGTAGTCCCCTTGAATCAGAGCTGACGTCCATTCTGGATAATTCTGTGCCAGCTGGGCACCGTGCCAACTCCAGCTTATCTGTCGCATGACTTTTCAATCTGCTCTCAAGGTGTTCCCCTGTTTTGTCTATACATTCGCTGGTGATCTCTTCCCAGCACTGAGCATTGCAGAGTGTGAAATTAAATTTATTGTCCTTTTTGCTCTAATTTTCATTTTTAACCTACAGCTGTCTTGTTTGAATTTGGTCGCTTTGGTTTGTGCAGTTTTGGTCCGTTGATACAAGATTTCTTGTTTTCCTTGCCAGAAAGTCAAGATGAAGGCAGAGAAATCCCTGAAGAAACATGGTCAGGAATTATTCCAGCTGCGCTCAATCCGTGCCGAGATATCGCAGCAGCAGGCGGAGTTTGAGCGCCGCAAGGAAAAAAGGGAGGAGGAAAAGAAGGCGGCTGCCTTTAAGCCAAAGCGACTTGGCCGTCTGAAGTAAGTGCAAGCCCAGGGGCTGACTCTCGCCTTTTCTATTCATGGTTAGCTGGTCAGGACATTATGTACACTTTCTAGTGATTAGAGCCATCCTTGTGCTGTGAGAACCTGCAGCAGTTCATGCTGGGAGTGTGAGCTCAACACTCGGTGTCATAAGGCTGTGGGGTGCTACCTGATCCCCAGGTTCTGAGTGCAGGGCTTTGAAAGGATTGATGTTATCCGTATACTATAACAGGAAATGGACTAACCTGATGGGGATGGATAAATCCTACGTTCTGAAACCGCTTTAGTGTAAAGATTACTGTTTATGAATATTGGTAAAGCTAAGCTCATGGGGCTTTTCCTTCAGAGTTACAAAAATATTGGGGGGGGGAGAGCGGGGGGTTTAGGAATGCTTTCAAAATGTGCTCCAGAATGTAACCAATGGTTACATATTGGTATAATCATTTAACAGGATCTTGGTGTTTCCCAGAGAACGACTAGTCTACACCATAATCTGCTTTATTTTTCTTTGTGTTTTGATTGTTCATCTCTCAAATCCCAGGTATCAGGAGGGTGATGTAGATGTGCTCCTGAGTGATGAACTGCCTGGGACGCTGCGCAATTTGAAGGTAAACTTGGTGCCACACTCTGGGTCTGTCTGCATGAAATGTGTTTGAATAATTTTGAGTGTTGGTAGTTTCTTTCCTTGCTGATCAAGCTGTTTGTAATAAAGATCTATTATTTATTTTCTCTATGAAGCCGGAAGGTAGCATTGCAAAAGACCGCTTCAAGAGTTTCCAGAAAAGAAATCTTATTGAGCCTCGGGAGAGAGCAAAGTAAGTGCTTCCCAAATTTTAGCAGGGGGGCCCCTTTTATGTGATGGCTGATTCTTAGTGCCGGATGATGACATTCGTAGGAGGTTTATATATACTATATCACTCCGGTATATGTTGGCGTTATTATAATTGCCAGTAATACTAAGGTACAGGCCCTATATTTAGACTCACCGGAATAACGTAAACCTTTTACCCTGTGGAATGTGGAACGCGTGCAATGCTTTCCAGACATGTTTCAATTATTCTGTATCTTTTATTCAGGTTCAAGAGAAAGCTGAAGGTGAAATACGTGGAGAAACGAGCTTTTCGCGAAGTCGTGTAAGTTGTGTGTGTGGGTGTATGAGGATTGTGCGGGATTCTGGATGTACCGCAGGAAATTAACGTGTTTGTTTTGCTAGCGGTATGACGTAGCTACTTGTCCGATGCTGTCTTGTATGACCGTGTTCTTCTTATACACAGGTTATAATCCTTCTCAGGATTGCCGCTGTCCCTTCTTCCAGTCTGTGGCCCCTACCTTGGGGCTGTTGTAGCTGATTATCAAGATCTAAAATGCTCCGGGGCTGATAATGGTGAACAATGTGTAAAGAAAGACCAGCGTTGGATTTTGTCACCGGCCTGGTGCATCCGCTATCGATCTGTTGGAGACTGAATATTAATCTGATTTTCCACAATACAAAGATGCTGTTTTCAGGCATGAGATGTACTGACTGCTTTATAAAAGCCGTTGTGGATGTTTTCTGTGATTATGTAACTGGTAAAGATGTCACTGATATTCTTACGGACTGTTAAGAAAAAAGCTGGGAGTGAGGGATTTTTATTTACGGAGGGGGGGGGGGGGGGGGGTAAAAGGTTCTCTCACATTTTCATTGAGCTTACTCGGTTTGGAGCCAAGCAAGCCTCTGGCTATTAAACCACCTTATTCATTGTGTGTTCCATTGTCACTTGTAATGATGTCATACTCTGCAGTCTTGCATCATTTTAAGGCTGCACAGTCATTCTCCTGGTATCATGCCAGGTATTGAGGAATGCCGTTATTATAACGTTCCTAGCCAGGCATTATTTTACTGGCCCCGGCCAGCCTGGAATGACCACGTGCACTCGGGTGGATTTCTACTTTCTAGGGTGAACTCACTGGTGGGATGGGAGACCTGGTATAAATATTTGCTTTGTAGTCTGTTTTGTGTAACTTGCTGTATTATTGTTTTATATTTGCTAGTTTATCAAAGTAATGACTCAACCTTTTTTAAAGGGAAACCGCTAGCACTATAACACAACATACTCTGCAAGAGTTTCACTGCACCGAACCCTCCTGTTCCTTTCCTGTTGGTTATAAATGGCTTTTTGGCTTCTTTATAATTAAACCTGCAAATGACTAATCTCCCCTCACAGCTTGCTGCCATTCTGTCCGTTATCTCTTCATTCTATTCAAGGCCCGCTGGTTCCTTCAGTACCGGGTTCTACCTGTGGGTGTGCCTTTTTATGGTTCGACAGGCCTGATTCCCCTACAGCCAGTCAGGTCCTCTGCAGAGAGTCTGTTTGAGGGAATAATAGGCCTGATTCCCCTACAGATGCTTGTGTACTTTGCAGAGAGGCTGTGTAATGGATTGGAGCGAGGCAGCTGATTAGATATCATTTATTCTATACTGATCCTGCATATTTCTAACCTTCCTGCCGTTTTAGTTGTGACGGAATAATTCAGCTCTGATCTTGGGACATTGTAGACTGCAATTGCATAAAGGCTCTGGGCTATTGGGTGGACTTACCGTATGCCTCATTGGTTGATTGGCTGCTGATGCGAGATTTTCTGGCGCTCTGCCATGTATTATTCATAGATTTAATGCGTTTTTCTTTGTCTCTGTCTCTTAGGCCTTTAGCGTGTCCTCGGTGGTTGCTTTTGGATTAAAAATAGAAACGGTGAATTTGTACATTTGTATGTCTATGCTTTATTCATTCTAAGTTTAGCTGGCAGGCAGAACGAGCCATGGGATGAACGCAAGCACGCCATCTCTGCCTTGAACTATTATAACCACCTTGTTTTACCCTGGATGGATTTAGGAATTGGCACTTTATGGCTAAACTTGTGATCAGTTTATTGTAATGTAGAACTTTAACTCTGTGCTGCATACACATGACCTAATATTTGGTATGGCTAACAGCAGTAAATGAAATGTCAGCAGGGAGCACCACTTTTTCCTGCCTTGCTTCAGTCAAACTCCAACACAGTGTGATTATCACAGACCACATTACATGGAAACCAGTGGGTGGGAGAGCTGTTAGCTGCAGGGGAAACATTCAGTGGCTATGTGAGTCTGTCCCTCCCATAGCAGTGTGACACAGACAGCAGGAAGCTCTGGCACATGGAGTCCCTGCCACTGCAGGGTGACACAGAATGAAGGAGCTATGGGACACAGTCGGTCCCTCCCACTGCAGGGTGACACAGACAGAAGGAGCTATGGGACACAAACTGTTTTCCTGGCACTGTAGGTCCCATCCCAAGTTGCTGAAGGGGTTAAAACCTCTTCAGTGACTTACCTGTATCCAGCGTCAATGTCCCTTGGTGCTGGGTCAGGCTCCTCCCCATAGGAAAGCATTGAATAATGCTTTCCTATGGGAATTCGGCGAGGCTGGAGGTCCTCATATAGCGTGAGGACGTCCAGCGTTGTTATAACACACTTTTCGTGTTCTATGAATATGGAAGTAGACAGTCACTAGAAGAGGACTTAACCCTGCAAGGTAAATATTGCAGTTTATGGGTAGTGGGAGTTGGCACCCAGACCACTCCAATGGGCACAAGTGGTCTGGGTGCCTGGAGTGTCCCTTAAGGGAGACAGTCTGTCCCTCCCACTGCAGGGTGATCCAGACAGACGGAGCTTTAGGATAGTCATTCCTTCCTGTTGCAGGGTGACTAGTGATCCACTGTGAGATCTTTAAGTCTCTGCATACAAACAATTAATTTCCCTATAGATTTGATATAGTTGAAGCTCGTTTTGAATAACACACACAGTGCACTTTTTCTCTTTTCACTTTTTATTAACCATTTTAGCACCAGACAATAGTGCAGCCAGTCTTAACGTGCTGACAGTACAACAATTTGTTTTAGCGAAATGTCCGCATTCTGTTCTCAGCATGTGTTCCATGGTTTAAGCTGATCTTAATGAGCGTTGGATGTGGTTGAAGGGTTGCTGAGGCAGGTTGAAGCACCGTTGAACTGTACAGAGTGCAGAAAATCTGTTATAATGTCCTGAGGTTTGAGATTTTTTACGTTGAAAAGTAGTTGGGAGAGCAGCCAGATTTCCCCACCCCCCACACCCACTTTGGGTGCATAAACAGGTAACAGATTATCAGATCATTATTACGTCAGATCAAGCAGCATGCTTACAAGTGGTGATTCCTTTTAGCGGAAACCATAAATGGTGCACAAATCAGGGCTTGTTAAACATTTTCACCCTGTTGCCAGCAAGCTGTACAGTGATGTAATCTCTGGCTTCTCTAGAAGGAATCGTTACCTCCTTGCAATAAAGTGTCATCTGTCAATATTGGATTCCTTTAAATTGAGGATAAAGAAAGCAGAAAATGCCTGTGCTGGGTAGCAGGCAGTAAAAAACAGACAAAAATTCACTCATTGTTTTTGTCAATATTCCTGAGCTTCCAAGTCTTCTCTTCACAGCCCCCCATCCCTATTAAATGTTGACATGTTCCTGTGAGATTCACACCAGCTGCTCGGTGAATGTCTAGTGAGCAGTGTTAATGTATTCCTATCGGACGTTGTTTCTAGGTATTTTAATCATGGATGGTGATGGGTTTACAAATATTATTTTTGGAGGCATGAACCCTGTGACTTGGTATGTTCCATCATTAAGAGCTACACTGTGAGTATACTTTTATCATCAGATTTCTGTGTAAGGAGAGGGCGACTTTCAATAAAACAGAAAAAGGACACTCGTTTGGGATATTCTAATTGAGTTCAGACCCAGTTCTAGCAGATTCGGTGTCATCAATATAAATGGCAGGAGCAAACCCAGCAGTGTCAGGTTTGTAATTTAATGGCCCACTGCACTCTCCATAGACTTGTAGCTGGATCCTGCACTTACCCACAGACAACCTGAACCATCAGTCCCCCCCCGTGCACTGAATCCTGCAGCTGAACCCTATAGATCTTTATAGACTGCGCACTGAATCCTTTAGATTGTGCGCTGCACAATATAATTCTTCATAGATGGAACACTGAACCCTTTAGAATTTGAAACCTGCAACTCTGCACAGACTGAGGACTAAACCCTGCAGCTCTCCACAGACTGAACGTTGAACCCTGCAGCAATCCCTGAAGTGAACCGTGCAGCTCCTTATAGACTTAATGCTGAACACTTCAGCTCTCCATAGTCTGGAATCAGAATCCTGATCTTACCATACTAAATACAGAAGCTTTCAGCTCATCTGTAAATTGAATCCTGCAACTCTTCCTAGACCCGAGTCCTGCAGCTCCCCGTAGACTGAATGCTAAACCCAGCAGCTGTCCCATTACTTAACATTCAACCAAGAAAATATGTAAACTATGTACTTTACAGACTGGCATTAAGCTGACTATAGTCTTAATATTATACTTATGGTGTCCCTTTAATATTTTACAGATAGTGTCCCTTTAATATTCTACTGTTCTATATATGTGCTGATAAGCCTATACCTGATAATGCTTGCTCTGGTGAGGGCTGTACCATCTCTGAGTTCCTGGTAGAGCCATTGCTTATGGGTAATTTGTGTTGGATTAAGCGTGCAGGATATTGGAGGCCAGAAAAGATTTCCGAAATCAAAGCACAGAACATGACTGCATCCATTTTTCATGTAGTCTGTCTTCAGTGGGATTTAAAGTACCAGCGCTGTCCTATCTACGCTTGCCTTAATACATATTGACTCGGCTGAGCCAGGGATCACATGGGTAACCCTTTAGGGTTTGGTCTGGGATTTAAAACGGTGTTTAAACAATCACAACATGCTTTGCACATGCAGGAAAATCAATAACAACATCAAGTTACGATACATTCAAATGGACAACAACATTCTCCCGGATTGATTAACTTGAAACGTCAAATAATAGCATTTACCCCCATTATCCGTTCCCCTAAAAATGCTTTGGGCTGTTGGGGGAGGGAGTGAAATATGGCACAGAGTGAATTACTGGAAAGAGATTTTATAATTAACCCTTAGGACACATTAACGCCTTGAGTGTCAGCAGTGTGGTCTGCTCTTTATGTCTGTGAATATGATAATAGGAGTTATGACTGTCATTTCATTTGTATCTCATCCGCTGCTTCCCAAAGGGTTAACGCGTCGTTACATTGATGGCTCAGACCTATTGCCTTGTTTTTCTGTCAGCTGCTATAGTAAGGGATGGAAATAAATACAGATTTTTATTTTTTTCCGAGGTCATGTGTGGTTTGTGGACAGATGTAGGGCTAGGCAGGGATTCTCAAGAGTGTTTAATAATTAGGGGGGAGAAATAACAGTCGCAGGAGTTTTTAAACACCTCCCTTTATTAGCCATTAATTCTGCATTAATCAATGTCACTGCCTTGGCGTATGGCTTCTCCTGTGTCAGTGCAAATTACTGGATGTGCCAGGGATTTCCGAGAAGTCCCTTATGAGTTTGTTCGTCATTGACATCCTTTGTGATCTTGGAGATGGAGGTAAATATCTCCTCTTTTAAACAGACAAGTTGCAATGTACAATGGTACTCAACATTTTTTTTTTACAAGGTTTGCATTTCATTTATATAAACTAATCACACAATGTTTGTCATGCTCGTGCTTTCATTGTCCACCGTTTGACCGCACATACCCCAAGAGACCACCATATAGGTAGGGATATTGCGATCCGCAGTGTACGGCACACCAATGACCTTAATTATCCACCGACTTCCAATAAAGTTTTTCATGTTCTCCATGGCTGCTTGGAAGACTGTAGCTGTACTGGCACCGTCAGTGCAGTGTTTCCTATCCCTTACCGATGATATCAGGTACAAGGAAAAGTTCCTGCCACCATAGTAACTCGACATCCTCAAAAGATGTCAAACGTAAGCAGACTCGCTGGATTGTGTCCTACCTAATGTTGGCACTTGGGCCAATGTTGATGGCTCCTTTTTGCGCACTTCACAGACTGACTTCCTGCGTGCCTGCACCCCTCTCATAGCAGTTTTAATTTTCCTCCATCCAAGGTGGTTTAGCTCAGCTAAATTTAAGAGGACACAGATGCCGCTCACAGCAAACATGAAAACCAGGAAGACTGTTTTCTCTGTGGGCCTGGAAACGTAGCACTCTACCTCCTTCACGCAGGGGTAACGGTCACACTCAAAGATTGGTGGCACGCTAAACCCGTAGAGAAAATATTGTCCTGCAAGGAAACCAATTTCCAAAGCATTTCGAAAAAAGACCTGGATAATGTAGAAACGAGAGATGCCCTCCTGACGTTTCACCTTGGCACTCTTGATTGCTTTTTTGGGTGTGCTTGGGATCTCTTTGACCTCCAGGCAGTCCGGCTCATCTTTAGACGAGATATCAGGATTCTGCATCAAAATCCCATTGATGTTCTTCATGCGCCGGGTTTCACGGGGAAGCTCTTTCTCTAATAGAGGGTAGAGAAATGAATATCGCCGGTCTCTCTGCTTGGCTGACTGGTGAACAGAGTAAGTGATGAAGCAGAGACTGGGTGTACACACCAAAATAATTTGAAAGACCCAGTAGCGAATGTGGGAGATAGGAAACGCTCTGTCGTAGCATGCTTGGTTACATCCTGGCTGGAGTGTGTTACACATAAACATGGTTTGTTCGTCTTCGTAGACTGTTTCACCAACGATGGCCACAATCAGGATCCGGAATATAACTACGACAGTCAGCAGGATCCTGCAATGGAAAGAGTATCAGTTAGAAAGGGAAATGGTGAAGACTGGATCTAAATCCCTGGCACCCCATGGCAAAAATACCTAATCTGTTACAAAATAGGGAACAGCTCTTTTGGTAAAAAATTATATATTTACTATTTACCCTTCCAGGAACCCCTTTATAAATACTGGTTGCCATATGGCTAGTGTTGGGTAGATTGTGGATGGGGAGATGCAACAGAGTTGGGTAGATTGTGGATGGGGAGATTTGGCAGTAGATTGTGGATGGGGAGATTTGGCAGATCTGGATTTAGGTAGATTGAGAATGAGAATATGCAATAGGGCCGTGGTTGGGTAAATTGTGGATGGAGAATTTCAGTAAGGTTGGGCAGACTGTGGATGGGGAGATGTGGCCAGGGTTGTGTAGATTGTGAATGGGGGTTATGGCCAGAATGGGTTTGGGTTGATTGTGGATGGAAAGTTGCGTTAGGGTTGGGAATGGGTAGAGTGTGAATTGGTAGATGAGGCAGGGCTGGGGATAGGTAGAGTGTAGGTATGGTGTTGCGGCATGGCTGAGGTTGGGTAGATTGTGGATGTGATTGGGGTTGGGTAGATTGTGGATGCGGAGTTGTGGCAGGGCTGGGGTTGGCTAGATTGTGGATGGGGAGTTGAGGCAGGGCTGGGGTTGGATAGATTGTGGATGGGGAGTTGAGGCAGGGTTGGGATTGGGTAGATTGTGGATGGGGAGTTGTGGCAGGGCTGGGGTTGGGTAGATTGTGGATGGGGAGTTGAGGCAGGGTGGGGTTGGCTGGATTGTGGATGGGGAGTTGAGGCAGGGTTGGGATTGGGTAGATTGTGGATGGGGGTTGAGACAGATTGAGTTGGGTAGATTGTGGATGGGTAGTTGAGGCAGGGCTGGGCTTGGCTAGATTGTGGATGGGGAGTTGTGGCAGCGCTGGGTTTGGGTAGATTGTGGATGGGTAGTTGAGGCAGGGCTGAGGTTTGGTAGATTGTGGATGGGGAGTTGTGGCAGATTGATTTGGGTAGATTGTGGATGGGTAGTTGAGGCAGGGCTGAGGTTGGGTAGATTGTGGATGGGGAGATGCGGCAGATTGAGTTGGGTAGATTGAGGATTGGGTAGATTGTGGATGGGGAGTTGTGGCAGATTGATTTGGGTAGATTGTGGATGGGTAGTTGAGGCAGGGCTGAGGTTCGGTAGATTGTGGATGGGGAGTTGTGGCAGATTGAGTTGGGTAGATTGTGGATGGGGAGTTGAGGCAGGGCTGAAGTTCGGTAGATTGTGGATGGGGAGTTGTGGCAGATTGATTTGGGTAGATTGTGGATGGGTAGTTGAGGCAGGGCTGAGGTTCGGTAGATTGTGGATTGGGAGTTGTGGCAGATTGAGTTGGGTAGATTGTGGATGGGGAGTTGAGGCAGGGCTGGGGTTGGGTAGAATGTGGTGTTGTGGTAGGGTAGAGCATTGTGACATTTGAACCGTTCTTTGATCCACCTCCTATGTGACTACACTGCACACTATGAAACAAAGAAATCTCTTCTACACACGCTTAGCTGCATATATTGAGGCTTGCAGATAACAAAGAGAGAGCAGAGTGAATGGGTTTCATGCTTTGGTGCACTTGTATAATATTGTCTCTTTTAGTCATATTACATAAAACAAATGTTATATTTTAGGCATTAAACACTTTTGTGCATTTCCATCATTGGACTTTGATGCCGCTGCAAGATGGTGGGCTTAGCTCATTTACTTATATATTTGTGAAGCCTAGTTGCAAGGTGTCTTTGTGCTTCTACCAATCTGTTTTCTATCATTTCTAAATACGAGACAGTATGGACAACCAACTCCACCATTCAGGAGACCCACTCTTTGAGGGTTTAGAGCTCCCAATCTTAGCCCAATGGCGGCTGAATGGATCCACTGCCGTCCTGTATGGCGGCTAAATGGATCCGCTGCCGCCCTGTATCGGAATAAAAGGGATCTGCTGCCATCCTGTATGGCAGCTAAATGGATCCGCTGCCACCCTGTATCGGAGTAAAAGGGATTCGCTGCCATCCTGTATGGCAGCTAAATGGATCCGCTGCCGTCCTGTATCGGAGTAAAAGGGATCCGCTGCCCTCCTGTATGGCGCTAAATGCACGATTTCCTCTCATATTGCAGTAAATGTACCCACTACTCTCCTGTGCCAGGGATACATGGATCTCATACTTGGCATTTTCCAACATATTATTTCAGACCTGGTCTGTGGGGTAAGGGGATGTATTACTGGTAGCCAGTAAATGTGTGTACGTGTAAATATTTATAAATAATGAATGCAGGTGATGCCAACGTGCACATATGCCAGGCAGGGAGACACTCTTCCTGTCTGTGTGTAGCGATGAGCAGATGGAGTGAGCTGTGATCCATCTGTCAGCTGGTAAGACAGAGCTCCGGGCACCCATGAGAAACACAGAAAATACCCCAGTGGCAGCAAGGCGGTCATTCAGCCTCCAGTTCCACTGAATGAAGGATGTGTTTTCAACTGGAAAATAAAACCAGATCCAGAATATCGTGTCTGCTTATACAGCTTCCTTCCCAGTCTGGAGATGTCTGTCCTAAAGCGCTTTGCCTTTTCACATACGGAGAGCTCCGGCACACGATTAATGTTATAGGTCTCTCGTGAGTGTAATGGATTTTGGAAATTTTACTGGTAATATGTAAACATTAACCTGCTTTGTATAAATCCTGTAACTATTCTTCCGATTCACAGATTTGTGAGCTACTGGTGGAGAACCTTCAGCAGCTGGTCCTGGCGTTTAAAGTGTTGGTTTAGGAGTTCCATCACTAAAATCCCAACAGGAGTTGCTAGGGTGGGGTTCCAGGGTTAGACGTTGAGGTGCTGCAGATGTTGGTGCTGCAATGGTGACACCTATTGGGCCACCAGCAGAACGCAACTTGCTGCCACTTTTTTTTATTTTGTGTATTCTGGATGTGGCGGTCTGCCAAGGTATCACCGCCACGGATACCCTTTTTCCCCATATAAACAAGCAAATAATCCCACAGCTAAAATGTAGCTGGTGTAGCATAACCCCCACACATGAGCTGAGGTTTAATGCTCGGAGAAGACTTTAATTGAAGTACAGTTAGTAAACTCCTCCTCTGTGCCTAAGAGATAATTGAGTCAGGAACTGTACAAAGTCAATTATCTCCAGGGACATAAAAGTATAACAATTTCTGAACACCCCAAAAGTACCCCCAAATACATGGAAACCCCACAAATGGATCTGGGCGAACAAAATATCCAAAAATCACCCAGATCCGTTCAGTAGTTTTGGATCGCCATCGCAGGGAAGTTTTGCCACAAGGTTGAAGCCCAAAATAGTTTCATGGAAGTTGTGGCAAGAGCTGGTGTCCGTTCATGGGGTTTTGTACGAAAACCACACAAGTTAGACGAAAGCAGATCAGTAGAAGAGGCTCCCTGTGTTCGGTAGTACTTATCTCCCAAACACTGTTCCTGTAGGTGTAGGGGAACGGGCAGCAGGTCCATGATGACTCGGGTTCGTGGGAGTTCCTGGCTGAAATGAGTTCCAGGCACTCGATGACCAAGTCCCGCTGCCTGCATTCAGGAGACAAACGGCCACCGTCCATTTCTCGAACACGTGCGTTCATATGCACGAAATGGCGTCCACCCAGTGGAGCATTCAATGAATTCGTTCCGTTGTGGTTTTCGTACAAGATACTTAACGTTCTATGTTCTAATGGGTCTTTGGGGTGGTCTCAGTTCGGGAACTGAACAAAATAAATTAAATAAACTTGGGCACGAATTCAGACAACGAAAAGGAGCCGAAAGGAATAGGGTATTCCTTCACACGGGATATGGTGAGAATTTCTCGTCATCCAATCTGCTGGCACAGAGGGTTAATAAGATTTATCAGTTACACCAATAACTGATCATCACCCCCTATTTAGCAAGTTACTGTCATGTGGTGAGATTTCACACCCTCTCGGAGAGGTGCCGACTGCTATCCAGGTGATAATTAGCCGATTTCTATAGATAGTGAGATGCAAATGTTCTATTCCTAACTTCTATGAGAAGCATGTTAAAATATATTATAGAGGCAGTGCTGCTAAGAAAAAAATCTCATTATACTAAAGCATGCATTCTAGCTCTTATGTTTGTGTATTAGATTATAAATATTTACAGAGTTTTGTCTCATATTGTTTAATTTTATTTATAAACATCTAGAAGCACAGTTAGAGCGCGGTGTCGTCAAACAAAGCTATGAAGCACTAATATATGGAGATGTGTCCAAGGAATGCCTTTAACCAATCGTGGATAATTCAAGCAAGATTATCTGCTGGAGCAGGAATTATGGAGAGAAGACAAGAAATTGTAGATAAATGACCCATAGTGCTGTGTGTTGGGGGTGGGATCATCTCAAGCTGGCATCATAGCAATGGTGGGTGAACTATATATTGATTAACCAGTAATTTATTTAAAGGCCAATCTACTAAATGTTTTATGGATGGATACCAAAGCTTCTACAGCTCAACTGAGACCTTAAAAGAGAAAACTCCATTAAGGGTGAACTGATCTTAATATGTGACAGTTCTGGGAAATTATAAAATAATAATAATAATATAGTATTTAACGTCAGACTAGGAACAAACCTGTCTAGAACCATCCTCATATATGCTATACTGTCATGCCCCCAATGGTGTGGGACACACAATAATAATAAAGAGGTCGAGAAGAGCAAGTCTAGAACTGTACAATATCAGATCATAGAGGGACAAACCTAGAACAGTACAATATCAGATCATAGAGGGACCAATCTAGAACAGTACAATATCAGATCATAGAGGGACAAACCTAGAACAGTACAATATCAGATCATAGAGGGACAAACCTAGAACAGTACAATATCAGATCATAGAGGGACCAATCTAGAGTCTTACAATATCAGATCATAGAGGGACCAATCTAGAACTGTATAATATCAGATCATAGAGGGACCAATCTAGAGTCTTACAATATCAGATCATAGAGGGACCAACCTAGAACAGTACAACATCAGATCATAGAGGGACCAATCTAGAGTCTTACAATATCAGATCATAGAGGGACCAATCTAGAGTCTTGCAATATCAGATCATAGAGGGACCAATCTAGAACAGTACAATATCAGATCATAGAGGAACCAACCTAGAACAGTACAATATCAGATCTTAAAATTACCAATCTAGAGCTGTACAATATTAGATCATAGAGGGGCCATTCTACAGCTGTACAATATTAGATTATAGAGGGACCAAACTAGGGACCATATTGTATGGGCAGTGAATATATTGTATGGGCAGTAATTATAATGTATGGATGGTATATATATATATATATTCAATACAATGTTAAACAAAAATCTGCACACCAGTCAAGCCATAAGACTTGCATTTCCCACAGAAATCACAAATCTGCAGTGATGTTACTACCGCAAAGGATTCTGGGTTGGCATATGCAAATTAGTTCAACAAAGAATCACATTTTTGCCTCATTTCATTATAAACATGGGTTCCTTTGAGTCTGTGTTTGCAGTATACAACTGCTTGGAACCCAACTTAGGAAAAGATGCAAAGCCAATAAACCACTCATGGACAGCTGTTTCGTTGTTAATGCAAAGGGGTTTTCAATTACAATTTTTCCCCACCATAACCTATTTGGTTTTTGCTTCCCAGGCACTACCAAGCCTCAATAAGCAAACCAGTAACCAGGCAAACCATGCTGATGAGTTGCATTAACAACGAAACAGCTCTCCATTAGTGGTTCACTGGTTTTGCATCTTTTCCCAAGTTGTGTTTCAAAGCGGTTGTATTCAGCAAACACAGACTAAAAGGAATCCATGTTTAAGATGGAATGAGGCAAAAATTTGATTCTTAGTTGAACTTGCATATGCCCACCCAGAATCCTTTGCGGTAGTAACATCACTGCAGATTTGGGATTTCTGTGCTTATGTCAAGTCTTATGGCTTGACTGGTGTGCAGATTTTTGTTTAACATTGTATTAACTATATATACCATCCATACATTATAATTACTGCCCATACAATATATATACACTGCTCATACAAAATAAATATATATATATATATATATAAATACCGTCAATACATACATATACACACTGACCATGCAATATATACACTGTCCATACAATATATATATATACTGCCCACACATTATATATACTGCCCATACAATGTATGTATTGCCTATACAATATATACACTGCCAATGCAATATATTTACCGTCCATACAATATATATACTGCCCATACAATATATATATATACCGTCCATACAATATATATATATACCGTCCATACATATATATATATATATATATATATATATACTGCCCATACAATATATACACTGCCCATACAATATATTTACCGCCCATACAATGTATGCACTGTCCATACAATATATATATATTGCCCATGCACTATATACAATGCCCATATAATATATATACTGCTCACACACTATATATACTGCCCATATATTATATATATATCGAGCATACAATATATACACTGCCCATATATTATATATATATCGAGCATACAATATATACACTGCCCATATATTATATATGTATTGAGCATACAATATATACACTGCCCATATATTATATATGTATTGAGCATACAATATATACACTACCCATACAATATATACACTGCAGGCCCCAGCACTAACATTAAACCCAACAAAGCAGCAATACATCATCCACACAAGACAGGTAGCAATCAGGGCTGGTGCATAGACAAACACAGCAAATCTAGACGAATCAACACGCACATTCTACACTACATTGTTACACATCTGCTGCCTATTGATACATATGGATATATATTGGCATTTACTAATAAACCCAATGAATGGCAAGTGTGGGGTTTTGGGAGGGGGTGGGGTGATCACTGTCTGTGTCTGTGTGTCTGTCCGTCAGGGATGTCGGTATCCTGCAATTTCCAAGTCTTTGTGTAATGTGAGTCACAGGTGCATCATTGTCATTAACCCCCGATGCACAGACAGACACCCCCTCTGTACACAAACCACAAGGGACACCCCACAAAACAATCACCCCAATCTTCACTTAAAACCTACCTATCTTCTCCCCTCCTGTGGGTAAATTTCAAATGGTGCAGTATAATTTGGAGCATTGTAAGGGATTTGGACGGTCAGTTGGATGTAGGGTGCGTCCTGCTCTATGCTCTAGAGGTGGTGTGTCCGTGTGTCCTAGGGGTTGTGGCCCCCATGCCTGGAACCTCAAATCCTGCAGCCCTCCCTTCCCTAACAAGCCATGGGTCTGTTCCACCCTCTTACCTCCCTATCATGGTGGAGTGCTGCTGAACTGCCGCCTCCAGCAGGCGCTCCAAGATTGTCCACTCGCCCATCACGTCAACCTCTTCCCCCGCCGTGCTCAACTCGGACACCGGAGAGGAACGAGCCGGTTCCCCCCTTCCTAACCACTGCTCTCCTCCTCCTAATCCTACCGACTGCTCCCTGGCAACATCATCACTGGGGGGCACAAGGAGGTACCAGGCCCCCTCCTCCTCGATACTGACCCAAGTCCTGTCCTCAGTTTACCCCAAACCTGTGAAGGGGGCAGGCTGCATCTTCCTGACACCTAAAATAATGATCCCGTTTGGGAACAATCCTGCCCTATTAACCTCCCCCACTGATAAATTCCCCAATAGCTCTCAGTCATTCCCTAACGTAGCATATCCCACTTCCCTCTCGCTATGATACATCCATTCTATCGGAATCTGCTCCCCCCTTCGCTGGTCGCTGTCCAGTGCTGAAGGACCAGCTGGTTCAGAATGAAGGACTGTCTCCCCCCCAGCACCAGCTATCTCTCCCTCCCTGCCATGTCACCTCTCTCTGCCTGTCACCCATTCATTGTCTACCTGCCGTCTCTCATCACATCCCTCTACCGTATCTCCCAGCTCCCCTCCCCTCGCCTTGCACACCCTCCTCTCTGCTTCTTTGTTTCTACCTCCTCAGTTCTTCATGTCTCTCCCTCCCCCCCTCCCAGCTCTCTCTCCTTCCCTGCAAGCTCTCTCTTTCCCTGTCACTCTCTCCTGAGCACTCTCTCTTTCTGGGAAGCTCTGTATCTCTCTCCGCATGCTGCTGTCTCGATTAATCCGGATAAATGACATCCCTGTCTATTGGAAGGGAGGAGATCTGCTCCCATATTATAAGCTGCTTTATCCCCCCCCTCCCTGGTGCTCTGTGCATAGGATTGTGTAATGGACACCCAGAGAGAGTGCTGCCAGTATTGTGAGACCCCACCTCAATCCTGTGGGCAATAGAGAATCTGCTGTCTGTCTCTCAATACCTGCTGTATCCAAATACCTGCTGTCTATCAATACCTGCTGTCTATCAATACCTGCTGTCTATCAATACCTGCTATAGCCCAATACCTGCTGTCTATCAATACCTGCTATAGCCCAATACCTGCTGTCTATCAATACCTGCTATAGCCCAATACCTGCTGTCTATCAATACCTGCTGTCTATCAATACCTGCTACATCCCAATACCTGCTACATCCCAATACCTGCTGTCTATCAATACCTGCTACATCCCAATACCCGCTGTCTATCAATACTTGCTATATCCCAATACCTGCTGTCTATCAATACTTGCTGTCTATCAATACCTGCTATATCCCAATACCTGCTGTCGATCAATACCTGCTGTCTATCAATACTTGCTACATCCCAATACCTGCTGTATATCAATACCTGCTGTCCACCAATACCTGTTATATTCCAATACCTGCTACATCACAATACCTGCTGTCCATCAATACCTGCTATATCCCAATACCTGCTGTCTATCAATACCTGCTTTATCCCAATACCTGCTGTCTATCAATACCTGCTGTCTATCATTGCTTGCTACATCCCAATACCTGCTGTCTTTCAATGCCTGCTGTCAATCAATACCTGCTACATCACAATGCCTGCTGTCCATCAATACCTGCTATATCCCAATACCCGCTGTCTATCAATACCTGCTATATTCCAATACCTGTTGTCTATCAATACCTGCTACATCCCAAAACCTGCTGTCCATCAATACCTGCTGTCTATCAATACCTGCTATATCCAAATACCTGATGTCTATCAATACCTGTTATATCCCAATACCTGCTGTCTATCAACATCTACTGTCTCTCAATACCTGTTATATCCCAATACCTGCTGTCTATCAATACCTGCTATATCCCAATACCTGCTGTCTATCAATACCTTCTATATCCCAATACCTGCTGTCTATCAATACCTGCTATAACCCAATACCTGCTGTCTATCAATACCTTCTATATCCCAATACATGCTGTCTATCAATACCTGCTGTCTATCAATACCTGCTGTCTATCAATACCTGCTGTCTATCAATACCTTCTATATGCCAATATCTGCTGTCTATCAATATCTACTGTCTCTCAAAACCTGCTATATCCCAATACCTGCTGTCTCTCAATACCTACTACATCCCAATGCCTGCTGTCTGTCTATTAATACCTGCTATATCCTAATACCTGCTGTCTATCAATACCTGCTATATCCCAAAACCTGCTGTCCATCAATACCTGCTGTCTATCAATACCTGCTGTCTATCAATACCTGCTGTCTATCAATACCTGCTGTCTATCAATACCTGCTGTCTATCAATACCTGCTGTCTATCAATACTTGCTACATCCCAATACCTGCTGTCTATCAATACCTGCTATATCCCAATACCTGCTATATCCCAATACCTACTGTCTATCAATACCTGCTATATCCCAATACCTGCTGTCTATCAATACCTGCTATATCCCAATACCTGCTGTCCACCAATATCTGCTATATTCCAATACCTGCTACATCCCAATACCTGCTGTCTATCTCGCTGAGCATTGGACTGCGAGGAAGCGATTACTGAGTTCTGATTCCACCTGTGGTACAAACCTCATGCTCCCCCATTGTATGACCAACATTGGACCACCAGTGATTATATGCCCCATATCGAAAAGCAGGAGCAGAATATACAGAGCAGATTACGCACATCACATACAGCCACCACACACAGACATTACAAACAGCCTGCAAACACCACGCACAAATTACATACAGCCACCACACGCATCACACACAAATCACATACAGTCACCACACACATAGCATACAAATCACATACAGCCACTACACGCATTACATGCAGCCACCACACACATCACAAACAAACCACATATAGACACCACAAACATCACGCACACATCACATATAATCACAACCTGCATCGCAAACAAATCACGTACAGCCACCACACACATCAGACACACATCACATACAGCCACCACCTTCATTACATACAGCCACCACCTTCATCGCACACAAATCACATACAGTCACCACACGCATTGCAAAAAAAAACATACAGCCACCACACCCATCATATACAGCCACCACCTTCATCGCACATAAATCACATACAGCCACCACACACATTGCACACATATCATATACAATCACCACACGCATCGCACACACATCACATACAGCCACCACACACATTGCACACAAATCATATACAATCACCACACGCATCGCACACACATCACATACAGCCACCACACACATCACATACAATCACAACATGCATCGCACACACATCACATACAGACACCACAAACATTGCACACACATCATATACAGCCACCACAAACATTGCACACACATCATATACAGCCACCACAAACATTGCACACACATCATATACAATCACCACACGCATCGCACACACATCACATACAGCCACCACACACATTGCACACATATCATATACAGCCACCACAAACATTGCACACACATCATATACAGCCACCACAAACATTGCACACACATCATATACAATCACCACACACATTGCACACATATCATATACAGCCACCACAAACATTGCACACACATCATATACAGCCACCACAAACATTGCACACACATCATATACAGCTTGTATTTTTCAGCTGATTTTATGATAAAGTAAAATTATTAAAAATATTGGTGTCAGATGTTTTCTGTGTTTGCCATAGACATTATTTACAGTAGATACTCTTCAATCTCTCAGTACCTTCTCTCTATCAATAAAGGCTGTCTATCAATACAACCTGTGACTGAAATCATGCTGTCTATCAATACAACCTGGGACTGAAATCATGCTGTCTATCAATACAACCTGTGACTGAAATCATGCTGTCTATCAATACAACCTGGGACTGAAATCATGCTGTCTATCAATACAACCTGGGACTGAAATCATGCTGTCTATCAATACAACCTGGGACTGAAATCATGCTGTCTCTGATAATGAAGGTACGTTTATTCGTGGGTTCACCACCTCACAAGGAAATGAGTGCGACGTTTCAGCTCAGCAGAGCCTTAATCATGCATTAAGGATACAGCAAAACACAAGTGTTTAAATAGCCCCAATCCCAATTAAATTAATTAACAAGTAATATCACATGTTAAAACAAACATATGCAAAAACAAGATATAAAACATGACATGGAGCCAACTCGAACCAATTATATCATCAAAATGGTGACAATGAATCGAATGTTCCATAGAATAGATAACAAATAACCTATATAATACCGCGAGAAGAATCACGACGTGGCTCTACTTAAAGTGAACTTCAGAGTTTAACATACAATCTATAAGATATAATGGTCCATGGATATAAATCCCTACAGCACATTAGCCAAACAGAGAATAATTATCCTTAATTATACGTAAAGGCGCTGTAGGTAAATAAGAAAATAAACACAAAGATACTATATCATAAATGACCATTGATTAGAAAATAATCAACTGCTATCAAAAATCACTTATTGAGTTGAAAATCCAATATATATGGGAATGAGGCACATAGGGGAAGAAAACCTCCTGCGAACAATAATATATAAAGTGGGGCTTTACTATATGGGACCATAATCTATCAAACTATCAGGAGGATCAAAACAATAAGGAAAATATAATAATCAATATATGCAAAATGCAATACATATAAATAATAATAAATCATAATAAATCCCACGTGCAAATCCGAACATTCCTCATGTGTGACCGTCACAATCCATGTGGGCACAAGAGGGTGCGATGACACTTCGAATAGCACTAAGAAATCAAAGGAGAGAAAAATGTATGTTAATCACCACTAATATATACAAATTTACAAAAAAGAGGTAACAGAAAACTCTCTATTAAGTCTCTTGGGCCAGGGCCGGTTAAACAGAGGGGCTGATGGAGCTGCAGCTCCAGGCCCAAGCCCATGAAATAGGCCCATTGATTCAAAACATTTTTTATTTTTTTTAATTTACCGTTACTTTTTATTTTTTTTACACACTACTCTTAGGATTGCCAGGTATTTCTTAGGGTTGCCAGGTATTTCTCAGAAGTATTTCTCAGGTATTTGAGGCTGCGTAGCCGGTACCGGTATTGTAGTAATACCGGCAATACAAATGTCAGTCTCAGTATAAACCGAGATTATTCTGCAATATCAGCGTCAGCCAGTAGGGGTCGCTGTGTGGGATAAGAAGTTACAGCATCTCCCTCCCTGCCTCTGTCTACCTGGGACACTGAGACACTGGGGGAAATGGGGACACTGAGACACTAGGGACACAGTGGCCCCATGTCTCCTAGTGGCCCTTAGTCTCTCAGTGTCCCCATGTCTCCCAGCCAGTGTCCCCTAGTGTCTCAGTGTCCCCATGTCTCACAGTGTCACAATATCTCTATGTGTCCTAGTGACATGGGGACACTGGGAGACATGGGGACACAGACTCTAAGGGACACTTGAAGACATGGGGATACAAACAGTAGGGGACAGTGGGCAACATGGGGACACTGATACACTAGGGGACACAGAGACATGGGGCCACTGGGCCACTTTGAGACATGGGCACTACCAGTGTCCCCATGTCTCCCAGCCAGTGTCCCTAGTTTCTCAGTGTCCCCATATCTCCTAGTGTCCCTGGTGTTTCTCAGTGTTCGTAGAGTGCCAGTGTCCCTAGTGTCTCAGTGTTTCCTACTCTCCCAAAGTCCCCTAGTGTCCCAATGTCTCACAGTGTCTCAGTGTCCCCTAGTATAAATTAAAAATTCTCAGGCACTCATTGTGATAGATTTAAGCATTTTTATTGGACACCACAACATTTTGACCTGTACCCAGGTCTTTATCAAGTCTCTAGTGTCCCCTATATATCACAGTGTCCCCTATGTTTTACAGTGTCTCAGTGCCCCATGTCTCCCAGTGTCCCCTCATGTCTCAAAGTCACCCAGTGTCCCCATGTCTTCCAATGTCCCCAAGAGTCTCAGTGTCCCCAGGTCTCCCAGTGTTCCCTAGTATCACAGTGTCCCCATGTCTCCCAGTGTCCCAATGTCGCCGAGTGTCCTAGTGACATGGGGACACAGACACTAAGAGACTGGGAGACATGCCCCCTTTCTGGGTATGTTCGCCCCTTTCGGCAGTTCTGGTTATGTGATTTTACCCTTTTACCCCATCCATAGACTTCCTGCTTTACTGGACACTGCTGTTAGGGGGTATGAATTTACTTCAAAGATGAACGCGTGAGATTAGCATAGAGTATGTGTTATTGTGTTTTCTAATAGCTGCATCCAAGAGTTTTCCTCCAGCACCATCTTCATCAGATACATGAAGCTTGGGAGGTAGGACAGTTTTAGTGTTTTTGGTCGATAATTAGGCCCATCATAACTGTCAGCACCAGGCACACTGGGGTCTTAATCTGGCCCTGCCTTGGGCCATAGGGTATCCAATGTATGAATCCAATATGATTCCTTTTTTTTAAGTAAACCCTGACGATCACCACCTCTCCTTAATGGAGGCACGTGGTCAATAACTTGAAAGCGTAGTTGAGAAATATTATGGTTATGTTCCAGGAAATGAGCAGGTATAGGGAGTTCTTTCTGTCTCATTCTTATAGTGGATTTATGTTTATTAAATCTCTCACGGACATTCATTGTGGTCTCTCCTACATAGAGAAGGCCACACGGACACTTAAGAACGTAGACAACATAGGTTGATTCACATGTAAAATAATTCTTTATATTATATGACCGACCTGTTAGAGGATGAAAAAAGTTATCCCTTTTAATAATAGAATTGCAGGAAATACAATTATGGCATGGAAATGTGCCGTGAACCGGAGTTGAAAGAAATCTTTGTATTTTAGGTTTCAAGTGACCAATATCAGCTTGAAGTAATGTATTTCTTATATTCTGGGGTCTTTTGTGCGAAAATAAAAGAGTGGAGTGAAATTCCGGAATATTAGGAAATTATCTCATTAAGGTCCCCCAGTGAGTATGAATAATATGTGCCACTTTGTTACTGTGTAAATTAAACGTGGATACAAAAGGTATCCTTTAGTTACTAGATGTTTTTTGTTTACGTCTCAGTAGGGAATCTCTCTCCATACCCAATACCTTTTCTTTCACAGAATTACTGCTCCCTCCCCCCCCCCCCAATGACCCTCAGTTTTATTTAACTATCAGACATTCCTCTACGTGCACCCAAATTCTGATATCTGCCACCAGTGACTAAAGAAGCATCTGCCTCCGACCCACCCTTAGAGGCGAACATCAACCCGGTGCGATCACTGCTGCCTCTAACCGCTTCCTGAACGCCTCCTCTAATGGCTTACCCACCCAGAACCATATAATATTCCTAATTACAAAAACCTATCATTAAAGGACCTTCCACATCTCATAAAATAAAGCATTTGAGGCCAGTTGACAGTTGACATGATTTTGGACAATATTCTTGTTATATTCACTTGATATCACACTTATCATGTAAAATGTGCAAACACGGCAATGGATCACCTAGTACATTCTAACATTGTATCTACACCCAGATTATGGGAAAATTCCAAGGCAAATTCTCATTTATTGGTTTACTGTTTACCTCCCACACTGCTGTCATAATGTTCTAAATCTTACTGATAAACCAAGCAATTAATAAAACGAATAAACAGCCGTGCTTGTTATCTCTTATTATCTATCCATTAATCACACCAAAATTGAATCTTCTTTGTGGGTTTTTCACACCGACCTTGTGACCGCATTGTGTGCGTCGTTACCGAGCCAGCGACGTCTTATAATATTACCATTATTATCATCATCTTTTCAACACTTTCTCTCATCCAAACTGACTATACTAAATTATTATTTCTCAATCAATGGCCAGATATTTAGCACAACTTCCTTTATTAAGCAATCGATTAGCAGATGTAAAAGCTGTAATTGTGTAGTAGTCGGAATGGGCTGTGTTACCATGACTATCAGGTCAAACCATTAGGGGCTATAAATAGCTTTTTCCTTGAAATGAATACGGGTATTATATTGTCAGCGTAGTAAGGATGTTACTATGAAACTGCCGTGGCATTAATCAATGTGCATGTGTTAGATTTAAAAAATACAAATTAATTGAATAAAATTATCATTAAGGCTGCAGACACATGAAAGACGTCCTACTGCCAGCAGAGGGCGAGAGAGACATGGTGTGTTAAGAGGATATAGGCTAGCGTAGAAAAAAAGGTGTTATTAAACTACAGGATACCAAAAATACACAAAGACAGAAACAAGCCGGGTCAGGATACCAGAAATACACAAAGTCAGAAACAAGCCGGGTCAGGATACCAGAAATACACAAAGTCAGAAACAAGCCGGGTCAGGATACCAGAAATACACAAAGACAGAAACAAGCCGGGTCAGGATACCAGAAATACAGAAAGTCAGAAACAAGCCGGGTCAGCCTCAGGATACCAGAAATACAGAAAGTCAGAAACAAGCCGGGTCAGGATACCAGAAATACACAAAGACAGAAACAAGCCGGGTCAGGATACCAGAAATACACAAAGACAGAAACAAACCGGGTCAGGATACCAGAAATACACAAAGTCAGAAACAAACCGGGTCAGGATACCAGAAATACACAAAGACAGAAACAAGCCGGGTCAGGATACCAGAAATACACAAAGACAGAAACAAACCGGGTCAGGATACCAGAAATACACAAAGACAGAAACAAGCCGGGTCAGGATACCAAAAATACACAAAGACAGAAACAAGCCGGGTCAGGATACCAGAAATACACAAAGTCAGAAACAAGCCGGGTCAGGATACCAGAAATACACAAAGTCAGAAACAAGCCGGGTCAGGATACCAGAAATACACAAAGACAGAAACAAGCCGGGTCAGGATACCAGAAATAGACAAAGTCAGAAACAAGCCGGGTCAGGATACCAGAAATACACAAAGTCAGAAGCAAGCCGGGTCAGGATACCAGAAATACACAAAGTCAGAAACAAGCCGGGTAAGGATACCAGAAATACACAAAGACAGAAACAAGCCGGGTCAGGATACCAGAAATACACAAAGTCAGAAACAAGCCGGGTAAGGATACCAGAAATACACAAAGACAGAAACAAGCCGGGTCAGGATACCAGAAATACACAAAGTCAGAAACAAGACGGGTCAGGATACCAGAAATACACAAAGTCAGAAACAAGCCGGGTCAGGATACCAGAAATACACAAAGTCAGAAACAAGCCGGGTCAGGATACCAGAAATACACAAAGTCAGAAACAAGCCGGGTCAGGATACCAGAAATACACAAAGTCAGAAACAAGCCGGGTCAGGATACCAGAAATACACAAAATCAGAAACAAGCCGGGTCAGGATACCAGAAATACACAAAGACAGAAACAAGCCGGGTCAGTATACCAGAAATACACAAAGACAGAAACAAGCCGTGTCAGGATACCAGAAATACACAAAGTCAGAAACAAGCCGGGTCAGGATACCAGAAATACACAAAGTCAGAAACAAGCCGGGTCAGGATACCAGAAATACACAAAGACAGAAACAAGCCGGGTCAGGATACCAGAAATACAGAAAGTCAGAAACAAGCCGGGTCAGCCTCAGGATACCAGAAATACAGAAAGTCAGAAACAAGCCGGGTCAGGATACCAGAAATACACAAAGACAGAAACAAGCCGGGTCAGGATACCAGAAATACACAAAGACAGAAACAAACCGGGTCAGGATACCAGAAATACACAAAGTCAGAAACAAACCGGGTCAGGATACCAGAAATACACAAAGACAGAAACAAGCCGGGTCAGGATACCAGAAATACACAAAGACAGAAACAAACCGGGTCAGGATACCAGAAATACACAAAGACAGAAACAAGCCGGGTCAGGATACCAAAAATACACAAAGACAGAAACAAGCCGGGTCAGGATACCAGAAATACACAAAGTCAGAAACAAGCCGGGTCAGGATACCAGAAATACACAAAGTCAGAAACAAGCCGGGTCAGGATACCAGAAATACACAAAGACAGAAACAAGCCGGGTCAGGATACCAGAAATAGACAAAGTCAGAAACAAGCCGGGTCAGGATACCAGAAATACACAAAGTCAGAAGCAAGCCGGGTCAGGATACCAGAAATACACAAAGTCAGAAGCAAGCCGGGTCAGGATACCAAAAATACACAAAGACAGAAACAAGCCGGGTCAGGATACCAGAAATACACAAAGACAGAAACAAGCCGGGTCAGGATACCAGAAATACACAAAGTCAGAAACAAGCCGGGTAAGGATACCAGAAATACACAAAGACAGAAACAAGCCGGGTCAGGATACCAGAAATACAGAAAGTCAGAAACAAGCCGGGTCAGCCTCAGGATACCAGAAATACACAAAGTCAGAAACAAGCCGGGTCAGGATACCAGAAATACACAAAGTCAGAAACAAGCCGGGTCAGGATACCAGAAATACACAAAGTCAGAAACAAGCCGGGTCAGGATACCAGAAATACACAAAGTCAGAAACAAGCCGGGTCAGGATACCAGAAATACACAAAGTCAGAAACAAGCCGGGTCAGGATACCAGAAATACACAAAGTCAGAAACAAGCCGGGTCAGGATACCAGAAATAGACAAAGTTAGAAACAAGCCGGGTCAGGATACCAGAAATACACAAAATCAGAAACAAGCCGGGTCAGGATACCAGAAATACACAAAGACAGAAACAAGCCGGGTCAGTATACCAGAAATACACAAAGACAGAAACAAGCCGTGTCAGGATACCAGAAATACACAAAGTCAGAAACAAGCCGTGTCAGGATACCAGAAATACACAAAGTCAGAAACAAGCCGGGTCAGGATACCAGAAATACACAAAGTCAGAAACAAGCCGGGTCAGGATACCAGAAATAGACAAAGTCAGAAACAAGCCAGGTCAGGATACCAGAAATACACAAAGTCAGAAACAAGCCGGGTCAGGATACCAGAAATACACAAAGACAGAAACAAGCCGGGTCAGGATACCAGAAATACACAAAGACAGAAACAAACCGGGTCAGGATACCAGAAATACACAAAGTCAGAAACAAGCCGGGTCAGGATACCAGAAATACACAAAGTCAGAAACAAGCCGGGTCAGGATACCAGAAATACACAAAGTCAGAAACAAGCCGGGTCAGCCTCAGGATACCAGAAATACAGAAAGTCAGAAACAAGCCGGGTCAGGATACCAGAAATACACAAAGACAGAAACAAGCCGGGTCAGGATACCAGAAATACACAAAGACAGAAACAAGCCGGGTCAGGATACCAGAAATACACAAAGTCAGAAGCAAGCCGGGTCAGGATACCAGAAATACACAAAGTCAGAAACAAGCCGGGTCAGGATACCAGAAATACAGAAAGTCAGAAACAAGCCGGGACCGGATACCAGAAATACACAAAGACAGAAACAAGCCGGGTCAGGATACCAGAAATACACAAAGTCAGAAACAAGCCGGGTCAGGATACCAGAAATACACAAAGACAGAAACAAGCCGGGTCAGGATACCAGAAATAGACAAAGTCAGAAACAAACCGGGTCAGGATACCAGAAATAGACAAAGTCAGAAACAAGCCGGGTCAGGATACCAGAAATAGACAAAGTCAGAAACAAGCCGGGTCAGGATACCAGAAATACACAAAGTCAGAAACAAGCCGGGCCAGGAAACAAAAAATACACAATTTCAAATATAGACAGACCTTGGATGTGTATCATCCTCACAAGTGTGGAGCCAAAGGGTAAGGCTCAATTTTCTAGCCTTGTGGGATATAAAGGTTCCCACCTCCTTCTTTAGATGTATAGATGGTTGCTGGTAATAGATTTTCTTCCCAGAATTGGTATAAGTATAAAGTACAAGGGAACATAGAAAGAAAAAGCACATCAGTAAAAATGTAATTATTTCTATGTTCCCTTATTCTCCCATTTGCCCAGAAAGAACTCTTATTTTCCCTGCATGGACTCACATAAACGGACTTATGAACTCAACGCGGAAGTGAATTGCCGCAATGGAACGCAAGCATGCGTTCCAACAGAGTGGAAACTAAAGCCGGAAATGAAGCGTTCCACGAATGGATAGCAAATCCCGAAACCAGAAATGGACCGCGAAAACACAGCCAAAACACCCCGCCAATTAGGAACCATTTAAAAGAAGATGCTAACACAGAGAAGACCAAAGCAACTGAGGAAGCCTCCTGGAGAGGCGAAACGCGTCTTGCTAAGGACTTGCAGATCACAAATAAGGACTATACCTTTGAACTGTAAGGTTTTTATTTTAAATTTACCATTTTATTGTTTTCTTGTGCACTTCATAAAATAAGGCACTTTATACTTATGCCAGATTCTGGGAAGAAAATCTATTACCAGCAACCATCTATACATCTAGATCCCACAAGGCTAGAAATTTGAGCCTTACCTTTGGCTCCACACTTCTGAGTGATATTCTATCTATCTTTTGCACAATATCTTTAATTACATACAATATTGCACCATTGTGTGTTTTTTTTTTTTTGTATTTTATTTTAGGATGATACACTTTCAAGGTCTGTCTATAGAATAAGAAAGAAACCCCACCTTGTATGTATAAGTATTTCTATGTTTGTGAGATTGAAGGGAAACTCACGGGGATTCTGTACCTAGATTTTATTGCAATTTCAAATATAAGCCAAGATCAATATCAGAATATCAAGAGAGACTTACTACAAGCACTAAACGTGTATCAAGACAGAAACCATCACAGGACACTGAATAAGGGCCCTAATATGCTTTATATAGGTTTACACATGAACTTCTGATTGGCCCACGACATCTCTGCGAATCCAAAACATATGAAAACAGGGTCGTCTTGATGACATAGTTTCTTTAAGGGCGGATTTGAAGTTTTGCAAATGGGCAGCTTATAAATTAATTCACAGAGTGAGAAGCTGAGGTTTAGCAGTAGATTTGGCCCGCGTGAACCTAGAGTTGGAGTGACTAGGTGGCGCATTTTTTATTCTCAGGTGGTGCGGCTGAATGGAGCGTTTGACCCGAGCGACCTGAGGAGGGGATTGGCTTGCCATTGAGCAGGTCAGTAATGTTACATTGAGAAGGTGACAAATCATCATGCAAGATGTAGTTCAACAGTAGCTGGGATTCTACCTATGGCCTTTGCTGATATCCACATTTGGGCTCGCTCACTGTCACATTATTGTACACAGTTTGCCCAGGTGACACCGAGCTCCAGAACCAATTGATTCAATATGGCAGACGATTAGTCTGGTCAATAATAAAGAAGGATTTTGAATCCTATAATATATAGCGAGGGCAGGGAGAGGTTGCAGACGCGCTCCCACGTCTCGGATGTTTGGTCAATGAACATATTGACCGAGATGACGAGATTGAGAGTAAAGATAATGAGATTGTAAATAAATGCAGGATCATGTGGTTACAGAGTCCTTCAATGTATACACAGCCGGAGCTCGTGCAGTCTACGGACACTAATAATTTTTTACGGGATACAAACAAGGCATTGAAAGCTCCTGGATATTTGGTGTTGGGGATTAGGCAAGTGAAGAGCACTATGAATGTATACAATGCCAAAAAATTATAGCAAGAATACAGGTTGATGGGAGATGGGTTAGCCAGAGATCCAGGTCATTTTTTTAGGAGAGTCTGATTTTGATAACTATCCTTCTAAGAGCAGGAGTGTTAGATGAAAGGGACAGATTAAGGAGAGGTTGAGATTAACCCCAGGATTTGTAAAAAATGACCATCATACAGTCTCTCCTAAACTCTGGTGGTAGAGACTCAGCACACGGAGTCCTGTCCCCCGAGTTCTTACTCTCTGTTTCGTTGCCCCATCTAGTCCCACCTCACATCTCCAGGCTTCCCTTTGTTGCAGCTTTGGTTGATTCAACAAGCTCGAGGGTGATCGTCCCATATCTACCAAAATCTAATTTAGAAGAACAACAATGTATCTTATTTATACAGACTGATTACTAAACACATTTATTGTAGTTCAAAGACACATTACTGGGAGTATTATTACTGTGGAGCTCTGTTAAACACTCAGACACATTACTGGGAGTATTATTGCTGTGGAGCTCTGTTATACACTCAGACACATTACTGGGAGTATTATTGCTGTGGAGCTCTGTTATACACTCAGACACATTACTGGGAGTATTATTGATGTGGAGCTCTGTTATACACTCAGACACATTACGTAGAGTATTATTGCTGTGGAGCTCTGTTATACACTCAGACACATTACGTAGAGTATTATTGCTGTGGAGCTCTGTTATACACTCAGACACATTACTGGGAGTATTATTGCTGTGGAGCTCTGTTATACACTCAGACACATTACTGGGAGTATTATTGCTGTGGAGCTCTGTTATACACTCAGACACATTACTGGGAGTATTATTGCTGTGGAGCTCTGTTATACACTCAGACACATTACTGGGAGTATTATTACTGTGGAGCTCTGTTATACACTCAGACACATTACTGGGAGTATTATTGCTGTGGAGCTCTGTTATACACTCAGACACATTACTGGGAGTATTATTGCTGTGGAGCTCTGTTATACACTCAGACACATTACTGGGAGTATTATTGCCATAGAGTTATGTTATACACTCAGACACATTACTGGGAGTATTAATGCTGTGGAGCTCTGTTATACACTCAGACACATTACTGGGAGTATTATTGCTGTGGGGCTCTGTTATACACTCAGTCACATTACTGGGAGTATTATTGCTGTGGAGCTCTGTTATACACTCAGACACATTACTGGGAGTATTATTGCTGTGGAGCTCTGTTATACACTCAGACACATTACTGGGAGTATTATTGCTGTGGAGCTCTGTTATACACTCAGACACATTACTGGGAGTATTATTGCTGTGGAGCTCTGTTATACACTCAGACACATTACTGGGAGTATTATTGCTGTGGAGCTCTGTTATACACTCAGACACATTACTGGGAGTATTATTACTGTGGAGCTCTGTTATACACTCAGACACATTACTGGGAGTATTATTGCTGTGGAGCTCTGTTATACACTCAGACACATTACTGGGAGTATTATTGCTGTGGAGCTCTGTTATACACTCAGACACATTACTGGGAGTATTATTGCCATAGAGTTATGTTATACACTCAGACACATTACTGGGAGTATTAATGCTGTGGAGCTCTGTTATACACTCAGACACATTACTGGGAGTATTATTGCTGTGGGGCTCTGTTATACACTCAGTCACATTACTGGGAGTATTATTGCTGTGGAGCTCTGTTACACACTCAGACATACAAACAATATGGAGTTCCTAGAAAGGAGGGACATTAAAAGTAGGAGAGAGGGATTTGGGTCCAAAATAGGTACTGTCCCTTCAAAATAGGGGCAATTTTGGGAATGTAGTCCAAGTCTTCCTGGTGGTACCCCAAAGCCAGCAGCAGTTACCGTATCCGTGATGGCAGCATCTAAATCAGCATTGTCCGTTGTGATGTCATTTTGCATAATTCTGTGCATGGCAGTGCCCAGGACAGGAGGAGAGGTGGAAATATGTGGTCCTGGAGCTCACCCTGCCATCTTCCACTGCCATCACTACCAACACTGCTCCTGCCTCCCGGCCAATGAACCCACCAGGAGTCATGCCATCACTGCCATATTTGTTTTCTATACTTCCATTGATTGAGCTGGAATTGAACATATATCAGTGAATTTTGCACTATTTCTGACTATTTAATAAATATTCTTTGAAGGAAAACTCGCTGTAAGTTTTTTGTGCACTTTAACTATTTTTGTTTTTCTGATGCACGCCGCCAGACGCTGGAGGGGCCGCAGACTACCCCGCTTCACGTGGTCATTCCAGTAAAATGTAGATATATTGTTACTAACTTACCAGTCTAAAACCAGACCAACCAGGGTAGGATTCCATTCTTTTGTAGCTGATATTAACAGCAAGTTATCACACCAGGTCAAATGATGAAGCAGGAAGAGATTCGCTTTTATATTATCAAATGAATGATTTTATTCCTGCTAAATCGCACCCTGATTGAAATAATGAAAGCGCGTGGTAACGGGGATGGGTGTCGATTTTAAGACGCCTTTCTAAATTTAGCTGCAGAGTAGCAATTCTTTCGCTCAGAAGACTCCAAGCTGATTCTGTGTCAGTCGCCGCGGGGATTATTAGACGGAGGATTTTAGAATAAAAGCTGTTTTTTATCAAGAACTGGCTGTGTTGGCGAGAGTTTCTAACAGCAGAAATCCAGGAGCATTTCTTTCTATTTCCAAATATAGTTTAATTCTGAGATTCCCAGAGATGACAGAATCCACTCCTGGACCCGGAAAGGCAGACGCTATTCTAGGTCGTTGCGTATATCCTGGGTTTGAATTCTCCATAATTTACTTAGTTTATCGCTAATTGCAAATTAATGCTATTTCTCATTTCTCTGCAGCACGGAGTGGGTTAAATTGCTAAGTCACCAGTGTGCAGGCGGTAGGGGTTAATGATTGTCAGTCAGTGAGCAGGCGGTAGGGGTTAATAATTGGCAATTAGTGGGCAGGCGATAGGGGTTAATAATTGGCAATCAGTGAGCAGGCGGTAGGGGTTAATAATTGGCAATCAGTGAGCAGGCGGTAGGGGTTACTAATTGGAAATCAGTGAGCAGGCGGTAGGGGTTAATAATTGGCAATCAGTGGGCAGGCGGTAGGGGTTACTAATTGGAAATCAGTGAGCAGGCGATGGGGGTTAATAATTGGCAATCAGTGGGCAGGCGTTAGGGGTTAATAATTGGCAATCAGTGAGCAGGCGGTAGGGGTTAATAATTGGCAATCAGTGAGCAGGCGGTAGGGGTTAATAATTGGCAATCAGTGAGCAGGCGGTAGGGGTTAATAATTGGCAATCAGTGAGCAGGCGGTAGGGGTTAATGATTGGCAGTCAGTGAGCAGGCGGTACGGGTTAATAATTGGCAATCAGTGGGCAGGCGGTAGGGGTTAATGATTGGCAGTCAGTGAGCAGGCAGTAGGGGTTAATGATTGGCAGTCAGTGAGCAGGCGGTAGGGGTTAATAATTGGCAGTCAGTGAGCAGTAGGAAGGGGTTAATAGGAGTCAATGCGCAGGCGGTGGGGGAGGTGATAGATTGCAATCACTGAATTATTCTGTGTGATCTCACATTGCAGGTACAGTGATCCCAAGAGGGGGAATGTGACCGATACTTATAGCAATTCATAGAAACCAGAAATATATACAGAGTGGGGTGCAGGAAATGTATCATATGTACAGCCCTCTCTATTATTCTGACCCCACACACAGCTCTGTCACTACACCTCCTTCCTGTACTGACCACACACACAGCTCTGTCACTGCACCTCCAACCTGCCCTGCAGCTCTCTCTGCTATTCCTGTACTGACCCCAAACACAGCTCTGTCACTACACCTCCATCCTGCCCAGCAGCTCTCTCTGCTATTCCTGTACTGACCCCACACACAGCTCTGTCACTGCACCTCCATCCTGCCCTGCATCTCTCTCTGCTATTCCTGTACTGACACCACACACAGCTCTGTCACTACACCTCCATCCTGCCCTGCAGCTCTCTGCTATTCCTGTACTGACCCCACACACAGCTCTGTCACTGCACCTCCATCCTTCCCTGCATCTCTCTCTGCTATTCCTGTACTGACCACACACACAGCTGTCACTACACCTCCATCCTGCCCTGCATCTCTCTCTGCTATTCCTGTACTGACCCTACACACAGCTCTGTCACTACACCTCCATCCTGCCCTGCAGCTCTCTCTGCTATTCCTGTACTGACCCTACACACAGCTCAGTCACTGCACCTCCATCCTGCCCTGCAGCTCTCTCTGCTATTCCTGTACTGACCCCACACACAGCTCTGTCACTACACCTCCATCCTGCCCTGCAGCTCTCTGCTATTCCTGTACTGACCCCTCACACAGCTCTGTCACTACACCTCCATCCTGCCCTGCAGCTCTCTCTGCTATTCCTGTACTGACCCCACACACAGCTCAGACACTGCACCTCCATCCTGCCCTGCAGCTCTCTCTGCTATTCCTGTACTGACCCCACACACAGCTCTGTCACTGCACCTCCATCCTGCCCTGCAGCTCTGTCTGCTATTCCTCTACTGACCCCACACACAGCTCTGTCACTACATATACTGTACATGTATTCTGCTGCCACCTAGTGTACATGGAGTGTAAAGACATGTTTTTCTAAATAATTTTGTATGTTGGTAATCGCTACAATAGCCGGCCATTTTTATTAATGTAGTAGTTTTGGTGCGCAGATCCTGTCCTGCAGTCTGACCAATGTAAACATTGCGTTTCCGCTCCCACTGTCAGCGCTAGTGGCTGTAAATTGGTCTACCTGGAAGGCCACTTCTTGGGGACTTCCAGTAATTGGTCTTTGTGTTCAGTGTTGCAATTACATCATAGCTCTGGATTCAATGCTTCTTAAAATGAGGAATCTGATTGCATGAGTCTGATTGGATGATTAAGGTTCATAGGAGCCGAAACGTCACACTTATATTGGTGAGGTGGTGAACCCACGAATAAATTCACCTTCTATATCCTGGAGTGCGTCCTGTGTTTTTCTTCTTTCATTCTACATTGGTGGGTTCAGCGGTGTCCATCCTATACACAGAGCGCCCCCTTGGTGGAAGGCCGGAGCATATGTGCAGGACCTGAGTGCAGGGTATTCTTTGTTTGATGGCGGTGATTGGCTGAGCACAGTGAGCAAGGCTGACATGCCTTTTCTGTGTTCGGGTCTTCCACCTTTCCAGCCAAGCCCACCCAAAATGGGTGTCACTAATGTTGGGAGGTATGTTACAGGCAGGGTGAGATCCCCAGAAGCAAGAAAAATGGTGGATGACCCACCCAAAGGGGTGAAGGGAGTAAAAGCCACAAAAAGTTGATAAACAACCGGGGGGGAGTAAGTGGTTTAAAGACACCATGGGGGAAGTGGGGGGGCATAATGCACCTTTTCAGGGGGGGGGGGGGGGCATAATGCGTCTATGACTGTGTAACAGAAAATCCGTGCATGGCCCTGTATAAACCTGCTGTGCAATTTCATGAAATTGGAAATTTGGCAAGTCACGTGTATGGAATCACTAGACTGTGTTTTTACAAAATGTGTTCTGGGGAAATATCTCATCAGTTATCTGGGAATTCGTTCCTTGTCATTGTTGCATAAAATGTTCAAATCCCAGTTCAGCGAATAACGGAAATATGACGAGATTCCCAGCTTCTCACTGTATAGTGAATAAGGGATCCTTTCATCTCTGGGACCCGCAGCAAAATGTTATTATCCAGCTCGAATATCGGCGTCATTGATAAGACAGAAACAAAAGAAATCAGGCAAAATTGATTAAAAGTATGAAAAATGGCCGAGACAGGCTGGTAAACTCGCTTTGGCCAAGAAAAGGAGGCGTCTGTCATGGGGAAGGATCACCGTGTATAATCACACACTCTGAGGATCCGCAACCTCAGATATATACTACACATTTATTGTGACGGAATGAATCTCGTCTCAGGGTTTATTTAATAAGATGTGAATTTCAGAGACTTGACATAGAAATGACAGCCCCAACTTCACCTACGGTATTTTACAATTCCCTTGCCAATTAATTCTCCGGGCTCTCCCTGTTATAAGTCCTACATGCTATGTTAATAAATTCAGCAGATTCTATAGCACTTAAAGGGTTAATCCAAGCACCACGAGCACTTCAATGATTTGAAGTGGTCATGGTGTCCTGAGTCTGTATGTACAGAATTTTGCACATACGCAGTTTAACCCCTCTTCTGCCAGACGTGTAACTCCATCTTCAGCGTGATTGGGGAGTCATAACCCAGCCCGGAATTAGAGTTGGTCAATTCTGTGCAAATTTTCCAGCGCCGTGGGCGTGAGAGTGTTTATCTGACGCTCTCAACCAATGAATGGCCGGCCAGATCGACATCCGAATTCTGCAGATCATTTTCTTGGGCAGCTGGTAATGAAGACTCGATTGGTTTGTGGAAATGAGTAAAGAGTGTGTACCAGTGCAATGGCAACAGCACACAACTCATATTCTGTGTGTGTCGCAGAGTTACCGCTGCTATGAAGTTGGTCAGGTAGTGATGATTTGTCCATCATGGAGATCTCTCCCTTGGTACAGCTCTGGATTTCCTCCGTCGTAGCTGTGATGAGGCTGAATTCCTGTGTTTTGAAGTTCACATTCTCTGCATTACACGCCTTTATAATGACGCGGAAATAACACAATATTGTATCCGTGCCAAAATTATGGACTATGACTAATAACGAGCACAAGTAATAAAAACAAGTAATTCTGTACGATCCTGTTACTTTTTATTTTCATGTAAATACTGTGATTTCATGTGATATGATCTTTATTATAATTAAATCACGTAGAGCGTTAATAATACAATATTGAGACAGAGAGACTCGTGTTACTGACTTGGCATACAGCGGCATAGCGCAAACCTTCAATATTTATCTGATGTCATCGGGTTGATTTTTATGATTTTGATGTGATGTTAACATAAGTTCTTGTAATATTTTTTATTTGACTCAATATTTGCAATAGTCACTTTTTATGATGCAACTTATTGACGTTAATGTGCTGGCTATTTCAGCTATTATTTCAGCATTTGGCAAATTATTCTGGCATTCTATATTGATCTTCTTACAAACGCTGGTTGCTATGTGGTATCTAGGGCGCTCACAAGAAATATCCATAAGGTGTCATCAAGCTGAGTGAGACAATGTTGCTAGCTATTTGTTTTAAAACTCCCCACCGCAGTTTGGTTGTTTTTTCCATTCGATGAGATGAATCCTATGCCATCTGGGGGTCTACCATTTGCCCATCCTTTTAAGGGTGTGTGCCATTGGAACGCAGTGATGTACTTGTATGTAGCATTTGCTTTGAATGCAGGGGTGGGTGTCTGTGTAATGTTGGTGTTTGCACATCATTTCTGCATTTTAATACAGAGGTGTGTATGTATGCAATGTTTGCATTTGCAGGCAGGGGTGTGTTTGGATGTAGTGTTGTCTTTTAAATGCGGATGTACATTTGTGTGTAGTATTGGTGTTTAAATGAAGGCGTGTATTTGTGTATCAATTTGAAATGTGAATGCGCGGGTGTGTTTGTATGTAATGTTCCTGTTTGATTGCAGGGGTGTTTGCATGTGATGGTGGTGTATGATTGCTGTGGTGTGTTTGCATGTGACGGTGTATATGATTGCTGGGTGTATGCACATACACGGGCACATACATGCTTACACAGATATACATACACATTAACACATAAATATACACATATAAATACATTGACACATACACACATCTTGACACATACACACATTAACTCACAGATACAGACAGATTAACACTGGCTCAAACACACATACAGACATACACTGACACACAGATACACACACAGATAAACTGACACACAAATAAAAACATACACTGACACACAGACACACAGTAACATGTCATTTTTATTTTGCAGCCACCGTCCTGTTTGTATACCTTTTGTATGAAGGAGGGTGGCTTTCTTGGGGTGCTGCTGGCTGAGGCTGAGGTATGCAGCAGTTCCCTCCTTCTTTCTCACCCCACTGCTGCCTGTGCCTCCTCTCCCTCCTGCACGACGCTCTCTATAGCTGGGATGAAGTGAACGACTGTCACTTCCTCTCAGACGGCCTATACTACAGGGACCCAGTCGCACCTTTAACCCCTTAAGGACCAAACTTCTGGAATAAAATGGAATTATGACGTGTCAGACATGTCATGTGTCCTTAAGGGGTTAAAGAGCAGCTGCACTTGACAGGGCCTCTTCTGACACATCGCCTTCGGGTGGCCTTAAATGCACGGGGCGACCGGGAGCAGTTTTGACCACCACACACACAAAAAAGAGTTTAAGTTTGACATTTTTTGTTCAGTTGTGGTGTTAACACAACTTTTAGATTTATTGCCCCCTCCGATCAAATCTCGGTGGTCAACGCCATCATCGGTAGCCGATTGGACTACTGCAATGTCCTGTACCTTGGACTGCCTCAGAACATCATACACAAGCTACAGTTGATACAGAACGCAGCTGCAAGGCTACTTACGGGTGTGGCCCGCAATGACCATATCACTCCATCTTTAAAAGCCCTGCACTGGCTGCCCGTTCGTGAACGGGTTCTGTTTAAAAATGGTTGTTTGGTATATAAGGCAATCCACGGTATGGGACCAGACTATCTGAAGGATAAATTCACACGCTATGCTCCCAGTCGATCCTTGAGATCGGCTGATTTAGCCTTATTGAAGATTCCAAATTTTAAAAAGAAAAAGTGCGGAGGGAGGACGAGTGATGTTCAGGGAGCGCAATTTTGGAACTCCCTGCCTCTGACATTAAGACTTGAGAATGATCTACTGAAGTTCCGCCGGAGCTTAAAAACAGTTTTATTTGCTCAGGCATACGGGATTACATGAAATTTTAACCTGGTTCAAATGCATGTGATTATAATGCTGTTGTGTGCTGGATATTGTTTTGCTTGTTTTTGATTGCTGGTATGCGCATCGAGACCCTATGGGTAATAAGACTGCGTTTCTTAAGAATTTTAATAAATAAATAAATAAATAACATATAGGGGGCACTGGTGCAAGAATTTTATTGGGCCCCCCCTATCACAAGGATGGAGAAAAGATAGATCCACATCAGTTGTACAACTCCAACAATGCTTTGCCAGCTGGGCATCTACCATTTTCCCATCCTTGCAGGGTTGCATTTAGCACAGAGCAGTGTTTGCGTGTTTGAATGTAAGCATGTTTTTGGATGGAGCATGTGTGTGTGAATGTAAGGGTGTGTTTGTGTGTAGTGTTGACGTTTGAATGCTGGCATGTATTTATGTGTACTGTTGGTTTTTGAATGCAGGGGTGTGTTTATATATAATTGTGTTTTAATGTAGAGGTGTGTTTGTATTCAGTGTTGATATTTGAATGTAGGGATATATTTGTGTGTAGTGTTGTCGAGATTCTAAGATGTATCCACATATGTACATACTGACACGCATGCAGATACATATACACACATGCAGATACACACAGACACACAGACATACAGACATACAGACACATAGATACACACTGACACACAGACAAATACACAGACACACAGGTGCACACACTCACATACATACAGATACACAGACACACATGCAGGTTAAAATATGAACATTTGTAGCCACCCTCTTTTTTCCTATCTTTTGGGTGCAGGACCTCAGGTGGCTTTCCTGGGGTCCAGTGTGCTGGCTGAGGCTGTTTGGAGTTAGAAGTAGACTATCCCAATCCTTACTACTCCTCTCTCCCTCCCGTGTGGCTCAGTCTGTTATCTTGGAGAAAGTGACCAGGTCTCACTTCCTCCTGGTGATATTAGAGAAGCCCACAACCGCGCCCCTGATGACACATGTTCATTGGGTAGCCTTACGTGCATGGGTCACCCGGTGGGAACTTTAAGTATTTTACATAGAAACATAGAATGTGACGGCAGATAAGAACCATTCGGCCCATCTAGTCTGTACAATTTTCTAAATACTTTAATTAGTCCCTGGCCTTATCTTATAGTTAGGATAGCCTTATTCCTATCCCACGCATGCTTAAACTCCTTCACTGTGTTAACCTCTACCACTTCAGCTGGAAGGCTATTCCATGCATCCACTACCCTCTCAGTAAAGTAATACTTCCTGATATTATTTTTAAACCTTTGTCCCTCTAATTTAAGACTATGTCCTCCTTGTTGCTGTAGTTTTTCTTCTTTTAAATATAGTCTCCTCCTTTACTGTGTTGATTCCCTTTATGTATTTAAATGTTTCTATCATAACCCCTCCCCCCCATCTCGTCTTTCCTCCAAGCTATACTGGTTAAGATCCTTTAACCTTTCCTGGTAAGTTTTATCCTGCAATCCATGAACCAGTTTAGCCATCACGTTGGTCCCAGTGCAGCCCACACAGGACTTAAAACCGAAGCCATCATTGGTTAGTGAATTGCGATTAGTGGAGCTGAATATCTTTATTCTCTGCGGTCGCTGTGTACTTACAGCAAATTAATGAAGTCACTTACTAAATCAAGTTGAATACATGTTATCTCCTTTACCGCGTTGCTCTGCGCTCTACCCAGTTCTTTAATGAGGCGCTAGAAAACAAATACAAAATATCTTGTAAATAGTTTGAAGGCATAAATCAGTCGTAAAGAAGAACTACTGACACACTATAGAGAGGCTATAAAATACTATGTCTATTTTATTAGGGTATCGTATAAACAGAACATCAAAATCAAAAGAATATAAAACATATAAAACTATATACAAATGTATACAATTCTGCAAATCACATAAACCAAGATTATAAATACATTTAGATAAAAAGACCTACAGGACAATCTGAATCTGAACAAATAATCAGTAGCTATCTAGACGAATGACTTGGACACATTTTACCAAAGATAAAATAAAAAGAGTTCGACAGATAAATGTTTTAATATTGTTTTAAAATAGTTCTAAGCTTTATGTTAAAATGTTAAGAATTGGTCACTGACATCAAGCCTGGATTAACATAGGGGCTAATGAAGCTGAAGCTCCAGAACCATGGAATAGGCATATTGATTTAAAAAAAATAAAAATGGTTTTTCACTGCTCTTTACCTCCTCTTGCTTTGTGCAGACGGAATTAAGTTTGGGACTTTAGAAAGGATATAGAGGAATAAAACCTGGGTGATTATAAATGAGTTAAGGTAAAGATGAGGGGAGTGGACAAATGAGTTTTGGGAGACGTCAGGGAACTGTCCCTAGAAAACGTGGAGACCATCAATAGACGTGTTTGCGCCAAGCTCAGTGCTGAACAAGCACTGTCTGTTTGTCCACCCTTAGTTGGCCGGACTACAGTGATTTTGATACACCTACTGGGACCTTTTATATAATGTCTAATTCTGATACACATACCGGGACTCTTTATATAACATAATGTTTCATTCTGATACACATACCGGGACTCTTTATATAATATAACGTTTCATTCTGATACACATACCGGGACTCTTTATATAATATAATGTTTCATTCTGATACACATACCGGGACTCTTTATATAATATAACGTTTCATTCTGATACACATACCGGGACTCTTTATATAACATAATGTTTCATTCTGATACACATACCGGGACT